>NC_088375.1:201610000-201975000 GCF_037993035.2 Macaca fascicularis | reverse complement strand
AAACAACAACAAAAAAAACAAAAATCAAAAAACAAAAACAAGATCTGTATTAAACTGACTAATTCCTGTCTCATTTTCTTCTAACCATCAACATGTTTGACTAGGAGGCAGAAAGCAGGCTTCCAGGGCTAACCCTGCCACTCATCTGCTGGGTAAACTTGGAAAAACACCTTCAGCAGTGACATGCTCTGTGAGGAAGGAGGTCCTTCTCTCCGTGAGGGAGGAAGTTACAGTAACTACCTACTTCCAAATGGAGGGACTGAGTCTTCTCTCTTTTATCCTTTACAGCAACCCTGCTGTTTGTTCTTCAGAATTTCTCTGTTCTCTCCCACCCAACCTCAGTTAGAAACCTCCATCACATCATGTGGATCATAAACAGGCTCCTAGATGGTATCCCTATCTGTTTATCCTTGCCCTAATTTACCTTGTACACCAGGACCAAGCTAATGTTCTTAGAATACTGTTTTTGCCACAACACCCAGTGGCTCGAGAATATCTCGTGAGTCCTGAACTCCATCAAGTCTACCCTCTTTGGTTTGGCAGATCTCCCCAGTAAAGCTCTTCTCAACAGCATTCCTTCTACCATCCTGCCCCCAAGGCCAGTGGGCAGACACATCTGCTACTAGCCTCAGCGAAAGCCTAACCCATACTCATTCTGCCTTCTACTCCCTTCTGGGAAAGTCTCACTGAAATACTCTTCATCCAGGAAGAGTTTGATATTATCTCTATCCCAGGCAGCCTTTCCTCCCTGTCCCCAGGCTTTCTTCTTGGACTTCCTACTACACTGAACAGCCAAAGTTTCATACACGACTCTCTGAGGTCAGAGATGGGCATCACTATATGGTTATCCTAGAGCCTCTTGTGGTCCTCTGCTCCCAGGGTCTAGTACTGTGCTATGCAGGAAGCAGGTACACAGGAAGCTGGGCCCATAGAATCAAAGGTCCCCAGTGTCACCTGGTTCTGCTAATATGTGCTTGGTGCCTCAGAGACCCCAGGCCTAGTGATGTCTTTACTGTTAACCCTACTGCTTCTTGACCTACATCAACTTTGTCTACTGTGTGCCCAGTAGGGATACAAAGAAACAGAAGTTCCTGCATTAAAGGAGCCTATGGAATAGCCAGAGACATGTAACCTGGACATTTGAAAAGAAAATGAATACAAAGTAGAGCCCACTGTATTTCATATTGCTTTCCAGGATAATAGTGCTAACCTTGTACTGTCTATTCACATGTTTGTCTCTGTCCTTGAAGGTGTGGACTACAAACACATGGAAAAGACATTCAACCTCATTAGGAAATCAAAGTAATAACGTCTGAAATAAGAAAACATTTTTTCCCTAATCCAAAAATTTACATGCATTATGATGGCCATAGTATCATTTTAACAGTGGCTAACTGGAAGAAAACAAATATACAACAATAAGGAAATTAACAAAGTTTTGCCTACTGTGAAATATCACACAGCAATTAAAAGTAATGGTCATGGATGCCTGGTTTAAGATGGTGGGCTGACCACTTTCCTGAGACACCATTAAAATGACAAAGACATAAAAAAGCTACAGCCCATGATAAAGAGGGGAATGGAGGGTCCATTTGCAGTTGAAAGCTTCTGACATACTTATGAAAGGCACAAAGCAGACTGCAGTGATTAGTGAAATAGGGTAAAGAAAACCGTAGCCTAAAGCAGTGTTGGTCTGTCAGAACAAACGAATCCAGAAGCAGAGGCATTTCTGTGTTCAATGCTATTATAGAGAAACAAACATGTTAAAACACACACACACACACACACACACACACACACAAAGTGGCTGTACTATAAGCAAATTCTTCCTCCATTTTCTAAACTTTGTACAGATGGTTATATGATTTTTATAATTAATAAAAAGCCAGCAAAGTATGGCAACTCCAGCTGAAATCAGATTTAAGGAGCACTAAAATGGAGGAGATACACATGTAAAGAAATTAACATTTCTTAAGCACCTAATATAGGCAAGGCTTTGAACTATGCATTTCATATTACCTAACACGTGCAATAGCTCCTCAAAGCAGGTGTTATCAACCCCCTTCTACAGATGAGGAAACAGCCTCAGACAGGTTAAGATATGTGCCTAGGGTCACAGTTAAAAAGTGACAAGAGGGAGGGTGCAGTGGTTCACGTCTGTAATCCCAGCACTTTGGGAGGTCAAGGCGGGTGGATCTCTTAAGGTCAGAAGTTTTGAGACCAGCATGGCCAACATGGTGAAGCCCTGTCTCTACTAAAAATACAAAAATTAGTCGGGCATGGTGGTGCATGCCTGTAGTCCCAGTTACTTGGGAGGCTGAGACAGGAGAATTACTTGAACTCGGGAGGCAGAGGTTGCAGTGAGCCAAGATTGCGCCACTGCACTCCAGCCTGGGTGACAGAGTGAGAGTCTGTCTCAAAAAAAAGACTAAAAAAAAAAGGCGACAAGAGCTGGGAGCAGTGGCTCACGCTTGTAATCCTAGCACTTTGGGAGGCCGAGACAGGCGGATCACTTGAGGTCAGTTCAAAACCACCCAGGCCAACATGGTGAAACTCTGCCTCTACTAAAAATACAAAAAAATTAGCCAGCCCTGGTGGCAGACACCTGTAATCCCAGCTACTTGGGAGGTTGAGGTAGGAGAATTGCTTGAACCCAGGAGGCGGAGGTTGCAGTGAGCCGAGATAGCGCCACTGCACTCCAGCCTGGGAGACAGAGTGAGACTCCGTCTAAAAAAAAAAAAAATGACAAGAATGAGATGCTGTTTGACTTCAAATCCCTTGCTCTTCTTTCCATATCCCAATCCCATCTCACCACTTCAGTGGATGTCACCAAATAAAATCAATCCGTGTTGAAATGGATATGGCACTAAGCTTCATGGCTGGGATTAAGCACGAGCAATTCTCAGAGTTTGACAAAGCTCTGAGAAGCATGAAAAGGGACCCTCAAGGGACAAATACCTTCCTGTGATTCTTCGGATCAGCAGAGAGTCTGGGATGCTGAATTCAATCACAGAATCAAGCTTCTCTTTCCGCTTCTCCATGAGGTCATCGAGCTGTAAAAGAATGTGTGGCCCACCTAAGTTACCAGAGCTTGGTCAGACCCATCTCTTTCAAAGGAATTAAGAGAAAACAAAGGGCAAGAGTGTGCTCTCATACAGAAGTAATATAAAAACTAAGCTACCCACCATTTCTGCCTGCCTCACAGTCCGAGGGAAGCCATCCAGAAGAAAACCATTTTTGCACAAGGGGGTCTCCAAATTCTTCTCAATGAGTTCCACTACCATTTCATCACTCACCTGGAAGTTAGGAACAAAATAGCCTTGGGTTTAAATCCATTACCTAGGTGACTGACATTAGCCCAACTCCATAGCCAAAAGTTTGTGTATATAACCTTATTACTAAACAGCAAGTTTTCTTGAACCCAAGGAAGCAAAAATAAGAGCAAATGTGAAATGGCTCCATTTGGAAGATCCAGTTTCACAATTTTATCTCTGTGGTTGCCAAATGCACATTCTCGTCTCTTGAAATCCCCCTGTATCCCAAAAAATCTGGGTGAGGGAAGACAGATTCCATTACTTGTTACCTCACCAGGAGAGCTTTGTATCTCAGGTCCTGAAGGCCCCTCCTGCCACTAGAGTCCAGAGTCCAAACTGTCAGATAACAGTTCATCAGCAATCAGTGATCCTCAAGGCACAAGAAATGTGAGGACAAATGGCTGAGAGACCACCTGAGAGAGTGCCAGGAGAGAATGGGGTTGACCAAAACACAGGCATCAGCTTTCCCTGTTTCACAGCTGTCATTAGGCTAACAGTAACGTGACTGATGTGTGTACTTGGTTACACATCTGGGCCATCCTGGACATGAGGAAAAATAGAAGTTCACTGAATTGGCAAGATTGGGTCAGAACCAAGGAACTAAGGAGCCAAGCCAACACTCTTCCCTCTTTTTTTTTTTTTTTGAGACAGTCTCATTCTGTTGCCCAGGCTGGAGTACAGTGGAACAATCTCCCCTCACTGCAACCTCTGCCTTCCAGGTTCAGATGATTCACGTGCCTCAGCCTCCCAAGCAGCAGGGACTACAGGTGCGTAGGACCATGCCCAGCTAATTTTTTGTATTTTTAATAGAGACGGGGTTTCATCATGTTGGCCAGGCTGGTCTCGAACTCCTGACCTCAAGTGATCTGCCTACCTCAGTCTCCCAAAGTGTTAGGATTACAGGAGTGAGCCACTGCATCCAGCCCAAAGCCAACACACTTCTGAGTCTCTCTAAAACCCCAATGAGGACCTCTTCCAGTTTTTAGAAACTGGTTTTTCTTTTCTTTTTTTTTGAGACGGAGTCTCGCTCTGTTGCCCAGGCTGGAGTGCAGTGGCGTGATCTTGGCTCACTGCAACCTCCGCCTCCAGGGTTCACTCCATTCTCCTGCCTCAGCCTCCCGAGTAGCTGGGACTACAGGCACCTGCCACCACGCCCGGCTAATATTTTTGTATTTTTAGTAGAGACGGGGTTTCACCATGTTAGCCAGGATGGTCTTGATCTCCTGACCTCGTGATCCACCCGCCTCGGCCTCCCAAAGTGCTGGGATTACAGGCGTGAGCCACTGCGCCCGGCAGAAACTAGTTTTTCTCTTGGGCTGTTATAGAAAGAAAGGTCTCCAGCCTGTAGTGAAACCTGCCCATCTTGGCAGCTAATGGTCTTATTTATTGGTGCTAACTGTGAACTTGGGGACAAAGTACATGCTCTGCAACTAAGTGAAGGTTGGAGATAAGCAATTTCATTGCCACATCTCATTTTTTTCTTAGTACAGAGTCTTCTGTCAAGACTCAAAGTCCAAAATATCTAGCTTTCTGGTTTGACTCAGAGATTCAGTTACATGAAGGGAAAACTAGAGAAATGGGCAGGCAGAGGTATCATTTGATACGGCTACAGAATCTCAAAGCCTAACAGAAGGTAACTTGAGAATTAAAACGCCGGGCGCGGTGGCTCAAGCCTGTAATCCCAGCACTTTGGGAGGCCGAGACGGGCGGATCACGAGGTCAGGAGATCGAGACCATCCTGGCTAACACGGTGAAACCCCGTCCCTATTAAGAAATACAAAAAAAACTAGCCGGGCGAGGTGGCGGGCGCCTGTAGTCCCAGCTACTCGGGAGGCTGAGGCCGGAGAATGGCGTGAACCCGGGAGGCGGAGCTTGCAGTGAGCTGAGATCCAGCCACTGCACTCCAGCCTGGGTGACAGAGCAAGACTCCGTCTCAAAAAAAAAAAAAAAAAAAAAGAGAATTAAAGCAAAGCCCAGTTCCTTCCCCAACTAACATTCTAAGATAAAAAAAGACCAGAAGACCAAGCACAAAATGACATCTGAAGGTGATTCTCAGAGGCCAAGTTCCAGAATAACTCAGTTATAATTAATCTAGAGATCTTCTTTGATTAGTGCCAGAAAATAATAGATTGTATTTGTCCAATCAGGTCAACTGGCCTAAAGAAAGAGAAAATGTGGCTGGGCATGGCAGCTCACACCTGTAATCCCAGCACTTTGAGAGGCTGGGGCAGGAGGACTGCTCCCGGGTTAAGCTCAGTTTAAAACCAGTGTGGGCAACACAGTGAGACCCCGTCTCTACAACAATAACAAAAAGTAGCAGGGCATGGTGATGTGTGCCTGTAGTTCTAGCTACTCATCAGGCCGAAGTGGGAGGATCACTTGAGCCCAGGAGGTCGAGGTTGTAGTGAGCCATGATTGCGCCACTGCATACCAGCCTGGGTCTCAGGAAAAAAAAGAGAGAAAATGCAATTATAGTCCCCAAAGAGAAAGGATTACCTTTGTCACAACTGCGAAGTAATTGCTTTGGTACAGAAACAGAACACAGAGCCACAAAGCAGGTTAAAAAAACACTTCTGTGACTTCCTAAATCCTCTCTTGAATACATCTCTGAGTTCTGGCCTAGGATAGCAGTTTCATTTCTGGCTCTAAAATTTGGGTATATAACAAAATACATCAGCACAGAAAAACTTCAAGAATACTATGAATGAGTGCCATAAATTCAGAACAAACAAAGTAACTTGCGCTCTAAAAAGTCTTATAAGGCCAAGCGCGGTGGCTCACGCCTGTAATCCCAGCACTTTGGGAGGCCAGGGCAGGTGGATCACCTGAGGTTAGGAGTTTGAGACCAGCCTGGCCAACTTGGTGAAACCCCGTCTCTACTAAAAATACAAAAATATTAGTCGGGTGTGGTGGCGGGCGCCTGTAGTCCCAGCTACTCAGGAGGCTGAGGCAGGAGAATGGAGTGAACCCGGGAGGCAGATGTTGCAGTGAGCCAAGATGGCGCCACTGCACTTCAGCCTGGGTGACAGAGTGAGATTTTGTCTCAAAAAAAATAAATAAATAAAATTCCTATAATCTGCCACTTTGTTAAAACACCCTCTAGCACATGGTTGTCCAAGAGAATTTTGTTTGATGATGGAAAGTTCTGTACCAGTGAAGGCTGGTAAATACTTGAAATATGGCTAGTGCAACTGAGGAATTGATTTTTACATTAATTAAATTTAAATTAATCTAAATAGCCACCTGTGGTTGGTGGCTACCATATTGGACAGTGCAGATCTAGATTCTGAGGAATATCAACACTCATTGGTACCACCAAACCTACCAGTTTCCCAGCATCCATAGTTGCCTTCAGCTTTTTTCCTAGCTCTGAGCCAGAAGCCACCATGGCCCTCAGCATGTCCCCAGTAGCCAAATGGCAGACACAGAAGTTTTCAGCCAATCTGGGTGCCTATGGAGAGGAAGACAAAAAACAAGATTCAGTTACATTACAGGCTGTGGAGTCAGACTACCTAGGTGTGAACCTGGCCCTGCAACTTACTGGCTATGTAAACTTGGGCAAATGCCTACTTCCTTACCTGTAATGGGGATAAAAGCATCTTATGTTACAATCTAACGTACAATGATTATAGGGTTATGGTAAGAATTATATGAAATAATATATGTAAAGCACTTGAAACAGTACAACTAGCACACAGGAAGCAGTCATAAATATTAGCTATTATCACTATTTCCACTCAACACACTAGTGACAAGTAAGTTTCAGTTTCCCTATTATAAATGGGAAGACTTGCCAGGCACGGTGGCTCACACTTGTAACCCTAGCACTTTGGGAGGCTGAGGTGGGCGGATCACGAGGTCAGAAGTTCGAGACCAGCCTGACCAACATGGTGAAACCCCGTCTCTACTAAAAATACACAAATTAGCTGGGTGTGGTGGCATGTGCCTGGAATTACAGCTACTCAGGAGGCTGAGGTAGGAGAATTATTTGAATCCGGAAGGCAGAGGTTGCAGTGAACCGAGATTGTACCACTGCACTCCAGCTCCAGCCTGGGCGACAGTAAGACTCCGTCTCAAGGAAAAGAAAGAAAAAAAAAAAAGGGCAGGGGGGTTGGCATTGTGGCTCACGCCTGTAATTCCAGCACTTTGGGAGGCCAAGGCAGGTGGATCACTTGAGGTCGGGAGTTCAAGACCAGACTGGCCAAGATGGTAAAACCCCATCTCTACTAAAAATACAAAAGTAGCCAGGTGCAGTGGCAGGCACCTGTAATCCCAGCTACTTGGGAGGCTGAGGCAGGAGAATCGGTTGAACCTGGGTGGCAGAGGTTGAAAAAAAAAAACAAAAAAACAAAAAAAAAAAACAGGAAGAATAAAAATAGTACCAACACTTCACATGGTTGCTGTGAGGTTTAAATGAAGTCATGTATATAATGTACTCGGCACACTGCCTGGCACATTAACATGTGCTGAATAAACATTTGCAAAGGGATGAATGTGTAACTGCCATGTACTACAGTTACTGGGTCAGGGAGGCAACTACGAGCTGTTTGCCCCCAGGCAGAACTGGGTTTTCCCCCTTCCCTGTCACTAAGCAGCTGTATTATCTTGGCCACCTCACTTTTCAGTTTCCTTATCTGTTTAAAATGAAGGCAAAAAAGGCTCCATCTCATAAGGTAGCTGTGAGGATTAGCTGAGATATATACAAGGAGTACTTGGCATATAATAAGCACTTACATACTAGTTTTAGGAGGCATTATAGCATTTTGGTCCAGAGCATAGGCTTGAGAGTTAAACTGCCTGGTTTTCAGACTCCACGTCCACTAACCATTATGTAAAATTGACTTAAGAAGTCACTTCACCTTTCTAAGTTTCAAATTTCCTCTAAGTAAAATGGAGATGGTAATAGTATCTATATCACTGGATTGATGAGATTATATAGAATTCAGTATTTGCAGGCCCCGGCACATAGTGAGCACTCAGTGGGCACTGGCTGTTACCATAACCCCTGTCCTAATCCTACATTCATTCATAACGAAAGAAAACATTTACTAATGCCTTTTCCAAGAACCCTGTTGGGAGCCTGGGAAACAGATGAATAAAAGGCATAGACTATGTTTTTAAAGAGCTTATATTTGGTGAACTATATATGAGAATGCAGAATTAGAACAGGGAGAGACCCTAGACAGCTCAACACTGGCTTTGCAGTGGGAAAAAAAGAATGCAGAATTCACAAGGAATGAAATCAGTTCAAGGAGCTCAATCTTAGCTTTTTCCGTCCAATTGTTTTATAAACTAAGTAGGTTTAGATCCCGATTCAAACAAATCAGTTCACTGGGAGTTTTCTTTTCTTTTCTTTTTTTTTTTTTTTTGAGACAGTTTCACTCTATCACCCAGGCTGGAGTGTAGTGGCACGATCATGGCTCACTGCAGCCACAAACTCCCTGGGCTCAGGTGATTCTCCTGCCTCAGCCTCCCAGTAGCTGGGATTGCAGGCACATGCCACATGCCTGACTAATTTTTATATAATTGGGAGTTTTCTTAGGTGCATGCTTAGGTGCACACAATAAAAGGTACATAGACAGGGTTGGTTTCTGATTCACGGACTGATTCAGTTAAAGCAAAGAAATGACTTCGTAGCAAAATGGAATCTAGAGAGAAGGCATTAAAAACTCTGTACTTTGGGTCAGGTGTGGTGGCTCATGCCTGTAATCCCAGCACTTTGGGAGGCCAAGGCGGGCGGATCACCTGAGGTCAGGAGTTCGAGACTAGCCTGGCCAACATGGTGAAATCCCATCTCTATTAAAAATACAAAAATCAGCTGGGCTTCCTGGCATGTACCTGTAATCCTAGCTACTTGGGAGGCCGAGGCAGGAGAACTGCTTGCACCCAGGAGGTAGAGGTTGCAGTGAGCCGAGATCCAGCCCGGGCGAAGAAGCAAGACTACGTCTCAAAAAAAAAAAAAACCAAAAAAAACAAAACAACACCAAAATTCTGTACTTTGCAAAACCAGTGAACGTCAGGAGCCCTGACAATGAAAAACCAGGCTGGCACTGTGGCCATATATCCAGAGAGTGCTTTCTGCCAATCTTTCTCATTGCTGTTGAAATTAACCTGGGTAAACAATTTGGAGGTCAGGCTTGCTCAAGTGGAAAGGCTGACCAAAACACCAGAGAAGAGCTGTTAGCACAGAACCTGTTCTATTTTTGTCACTCCCAAACTGCAGGACTCTTATGCACTGTTCCAGGTGATTGGATTCTACAGCTGGATGAAAGAACACACACCAATAGGGAAGAAAACTAATTCCTGGCTGCACACAGTGGCTCACGCCTGTAATCCCAGCACTTTGGGAGGCTGAGGCAGGTGGATCACCTGAGGTCAGGAGTTCAAGACCAGCCTGGCCAAGATGGTGAAACCCCGTCTCTACTAAAAATACAAAAATTAGCCGAGTGTGGTGGTGGGCACTTGTAATCCCAGCTACTCAGGAGGCCATGGCAGAGAACTGCTTGAACCCGTGAGATGGAGGTTGCAGTGAGTCGAGATCATGCCATTGTACTCCAGCCTGGGTGACAGAGCGAGACTCCGTCTCAAAAAAAAAAAAAAAAAAAAAAAGAAAAGAAAACTAATTCTTTCATTTCCTGCTTGTTGCCTGGGAGTCAGTGTGGTAGGCTGTAAAGAGCATGTATGGGTTTCAAAGTCAGACAGATATTTATACTTGATTCCTAGCTAAGGCACTCAGTAGCTGTGTGATCTTGGGCTCAGTACTTAACTTCTCAGAGTGTCAGTTTCCTCGTCAGTTGAATGGGGATAATGACTACTTCACAGGGTTTTTATGAGGATAAATGAAATAAAGTACCAAAAACATCAGACATGCAGTAGGTGTTCAATAAATAAACGGCTCCTTTCCATAGTCTTTCTTCTTTGCATTACTCTTTATTTACAGACTACAGAAACTTAATGAAATAACTTTATTATAGTGCCCTCACACTTCAAACTTATGCTTTAGAGCAGCCATTCACAGATTCTAAATCACTGGAGGAATGTTGTTAAAATGCAGATTCCGGCCGGGCACAGTGGCTCACACCTGTAATCCCAGCACTCTGGGATGCCAAAGCAGGCAGATCATCTGAGGTTGGGAGTTCAAGACCAGCATGACCAACATGGAGAAACCCCGTCTCTACTAAAAATACAAAATTAGCCGGGCGTGGTGACACATTCCTGTAATCCCAGTTACTAGGGAGGCTGAGGCAGAACTGCTCGAACCCGGGAGGCGGAGGTTGTGGTGAGCTGAGATTGAGATCGGGTCATTACACTCCAGCCTGGGCAACAAAAGTGAAACTCCATCTTAAAAAAAAAATGCAGACTCTGGTTCAATAGGGTACGGCCTAAGTACCTGCATTTCAAGCAAACTTCCCGGCCTGGATAAGTGGCTAGGCTCTAAACTACACTTTGAAGAGTAGGGGTCTGAAGTCCACACTCAGTCACAGTCTGTTGCTGTGAGTCAAAGACTGTTGCTGAGCCCAAGAAACAGGCTCATCACCTCTATGAAAACTCTGTGGGGTGGAGGACTCTGGGATAATTGATGGGAATAAAACCACTAGAGAGACAGCATGGTGGGCTGAGTGGTTCTCAAATTTCGGTGTATTATCAATCATCTGGGGCATTTGCTAGGCCCACCTTTAAAGTTTATGATTGAGCGGCTCTCAAGCAGCACCTCAGGTTTTGATGCATATACAGTTTATGAAGCCCTGATATAGTGGCAGAGACTGAGTTTTGTAGTGGTACAGATCTGGGTTAGGAAACGGGCTCTACTGTTTATTCACTGCGTCATCCTGAACAAATTACGTTACCTTTCCTAAGGTCTTGGTTTCTTTATCCATAGAACAGAAAACAGTGTCTATCTGCAGAACTGTTGAGGGGATTTAATAAGATTATATATGCAAAAACATCCAGCATAGGCCTGACAATTAGGAAATAAAGGAAAACTATCAGTCCTAGAGATTTGGTTTAATCCCAAATTCACCTGTCTTCTCATCTTGCAACCATCATCTTTTCCTTAGGTTTTTTTAAGAAATGAGGTCTTGTTATATTGCCCAGGGTGGAGCACAGTGGCTTCACAAGTGTTAGCCCACTACACATCAGCATGGGATTTTTGGCCTGCTCTTTTTCTGACTTGGGCCGATTAACCTCTCCTTAGGCAACCTAGTGGTCTCCTGCTCCTGGGAGGTCAACATATTGATGGTGAACTTTTTTTTTTTTTTTTTTTGAGATGGGGTCTCACTCTATTTCCTGTTGCCCAGGCTAGAGTGCAGTGGCATGTTCATAGTTCACTGTGGCCTCAAACTCCTGGACTCAAGCAATTTTCCTGCTTTAGTCTCCCAGGTAGCTGGGACTACAGGCATGTAGTACCATGCCTGGCTAATTACTGTATTTTTTGTAGAGATGGGGTTTCGTCATGTTGTCCAGGCTGGTCTCCAACTCCTGAGCTCAAGCGAGCTGCCTGCCTCAGCCTCCCAAAGTGCTGGAATTATAGGCGCAAGCCACCGTACCCAGCCTGATGCTGAATTTAGTGCAGATACCTGATCAGCATAGCACACTACAGCCCCAAACTCCTGTGCCCAAGCAATCCTCCCACCACAGCTTCTGGAGTAGTTGGGACTATAGGCGCATACCACTGTGCCTGGCACAATCACCTTTGTGCCTCCAGTCTTTGTCATTCCTGCTGTCAATGTTCCTACACATGCAGCTAGAATCGGAGGATGAATGGGAGACCTTGAGCAAATTGTAGTTCCTGTTCTATCCCTGAACTAACCCAACATTCATCAAAGTCACTCATCTGATATCTTAAAACACTGTTGGATATGCTACCTGCCCCCCAACACATACACATTCCAAAGCCTTCAACATCTCTGTGGTGCAATAGGGGAAGAGCCCAAATATCTTAGCCTGGCACTCAGCTGTCCTCCACAATCAACTTCTAAAACCTGTCAAGCCCTCCCAACTTACTTCCACAAGTGCCCTGTGTTTACGTACTGCATCACTGCAGACAAACTGCTCTTATGCATGGTTCCCAAATACATAGCATAAATGCCTCTCCAAGGACCTCAACTCAAGCTCCTCGCTCCACAGGAATGCCCTCTCTGCTCCAATATTGGTCTAAGCCTTTTCTGTACTACACTTCTGAGTACATTTCTCCCATCGAAAGCCTAACTGGGCTGGAAGCAGTGGCTCACGTCTGTAATCCCAGCACTCTGGGAGGATCATTTGAGGCCAAAAGTTTGAGACCAGTCCAGGCAACACAGTCATACCCCATTTCTACAATTTTTTTTTTAATTAGCTGGGCATGGTGGCAGGTACTTGTAGTCCAGCTACTTAGGAGGCTGAGTTGGGAGGACCGTTTGAGCCCAGGAGTTCGAGGCTTCAATGAACTATGACTGTGCCATTGCACTCCAGCCTGAGTGACAGAGTGAGACCCTGTCTCTTAAAACAAAAACACCTCCCCAACTACCCCTTCTCCTGCTGAGGAATCATATTAACATTAACTTTCAGCATCTGCATCATGCCAAGCAATTTTCCATGCACTGTTTTACGGTACTTAGTATGCATAATACATAACAAACCCATGAGGTAGAAACTATTTTTAACTGCATTTTACAGATGAAATTCAGGGACTAAGTTGCCCAAGATCACAGAGCTAGTAAAAGAACTGGCAACAGGCCAGATCACCAAGCCCTAGCTCTTAGCCATGACACTATAAGGCTTTAAGACAACCCACAGAGCCTTAGTGGCTATCCTCCTGGAAGGGAGCACAAGGAGGACTTCAAAGTGCTGGCAATATTCTGTTTCTTGACAATGGGTGTAAGCTACACAAATGTGTTCACGTTGTAAAATAAATCAAGCTGTTCACTTACGATATTTGCACCTTTTTCTAGGTATCTTATAGCTTAAGTTTTTTTTTGTTTTTTTTTTTTTTAATCCCAGAAACCTGTGTTTGCATTTCAGCTGTCTCTTATTGGAGAAATCATTACCAGCCTCACTGGGTGAACAGGAGGATGAACGGGAGACCTTCAGCAAATTGTAGTTCTTGTTTTATTCCTGAACTAACCCAACATTCATCAAAGTCACTCATCTGATGCTTCCCACCTGGCACCCTGCATTTGTATGTATTTTTCCATTCATATTCATTTCTGCCTCTGCATCTAGATTACACAGCAACAATGTAAAATTATGACTACTCAAGAGTCAGATAGACATGAGTTCAAATCCTACCTTTGCTACTTACTACATGTGTGTCCTGGGGCAAGATACAGCCTCTGAGCCTCAGTTTCTCTGTCAGTAAAAAGGATCTCTCTCCTAGTGTTATAGGATTAAATGAGATGATGCATGTAAAATCTTTAGCTTGGGAGCCTGTCACATAACTGAGCAATGGGTGACTATGTTGAAATTATTACTCCCTCCTGACATGCATAGGGTAGGAGAAAAATCTAACCTGGGGCAGTAGATAGCAGCAGAAAGAGCAGGAGCTTTGGAGTCATTCAGATGCAAGCTCTGTAAATTACTTGCTATGTAGCCTAGAGAACAAGCCATTCAAACTTCAGTTTCTCCAACTGTAAAAGGGGAAATAAGAGTGTGGGTCTCAGAGTTGTTGCGAGTATCACTGCAAAGACATAATGGATGCGTCTGACCCATAAGACTGCCTAAGCGTGCCTGGCCTCGAAGAATTGGGCATAAGTTTGACACATGGAAGAAATGAGGAGGCGCTGGCAAAAAAGAAAAACAAGAAACATACCTTTGGTTTTGACCACACCGAAGGAACATCCAACCCCAAAAGGGAGGAAAGGAAATAAAGTTATTTAAATAAAACAACAAACCCAGGTATTATAGATGTTTTAAAACATTACATTGATGCATAAGCGGGTAGTTTTGAAATATTTAACTACTTTAGTTAAAAGTAAGGAGTTTTAAAAGGAAACTATTTCAGCCATGCAACATAAAGCATATAAAATACTGAGTTACGCAGGTATAACAAAGTGTAGCAAGAAGAAAACAAACATTACTGAGCAGGCACTAGGCACTAACCCCAGGTTAGGGATTTTTCATGTAAGATTGCAAACATCTGCCAATGGGAGCCAAGCAGGCAATGCAACTGTGTGAAATGAGTCAAATGTAAGCAACAGGCAGTGAAGAGGACCGTGCAGGGGACAGGAAGACACACAGACCATCCAAAGCAGCAATGCCATACAACTGCAAGTGACTGCTGCCACACTGGAATGGAGGCATCACTGCCAGGTCTTCTGGTTTCTCAAGAGAAACTGGAGCTCTGGATTTTTAAGAGAAATTGCATAACTGAAAACGCTCTGTGGTCAACTTACTATTTTGAAAGCTGACAAAGAGAATAAATGAAGCATTTATCCTGACTTTTCTATACCAACCACATCACAGGGTAACCAAACAGTAGATGAGGGGAAGTTTCTGTTTATAGAAATATTTCAGCTAATAAATGACCAGGGAACAATAAAATTATTAGAATACCACCATTTCACCATCCATAATGAATTACTGAACCTAGACACTGAACAGCATGACTACAAACACCACAGAGACAAGCAAATACCATGTGCCTCCTCAGGGAGAGCACAGCACCCATCACCTGTGAAGTAGTTGGGCCAAAAAATTGAACCTGAATTGAATTAAGTATATAGTAATTAGGAATAAACCACCAATTTACAGGAAATAGAGAGGGCAGAGGAAGATGTTAAGTACACCAGAGAAATACAACTGAAAATTTCCAGACAGTGGTATAATACACCCAGGAAAAATAATCCCATTTCTTTGGCAAAACCATAAGAAAAAAGAGAGAAGGGGAACTTATAAATTAAAAGAAAGGATGGGCACAGTGGCACATGCCTGTAGTCCCCGCTACTTGGGTGGCTGAGGGAGGAGCCCAATAGTTCAAGACCAGCTTGAGCAACATGGCAGGACCACCATCTTTAAAACACTAGAAAAGTTAGCCAGCATGGTGGCATGCACCTATAATCCCAGCTATTCAGGAAGCTGAGGTGGGATTGAGGCTGCCATGAGCTATGATTGGGCCACTATACTCCAGCTTGGGCAACTGAGCAAGACCTTGTCTGTAAAAAAATAAATAAACAAAAGAAACGTAAAATGATCACATTGGTAACACAAAAGAAACTCTGAATAAAAATTGTTAATTTTTTAAAGGATATTATGCTTATGTTTTAAAAAATTATCTTTTAGCAATACATACTAAAACATCTACAAATGAAATGTTATGATGCCTGGGAGGTGCTTTATAATAATTTGTTAAGGGAGAATGGCTGGAGAAGCAATGACCACCAGTTAATGGTTGGGGCTGGGTAAGGGCTCATTATACCATCCTGTCTTCTTTTGTGTATTCAACATTCTTCATAATAAAAAGTTAAGGTGTATGGAATGTCTCTGCAGGCTACATGTTATTGTAGGCTACCATTTGCAACCTCTGATTTATGATCTTTTTTCTTGAGACAAGGTCTTACTCTGTTGCCCAGGCTGGAGCACAATGGTGAGATCTCAGCTCACTACAACCTCTGCCTCCAAGGCTCAAGTGATCCTCCCACCTCAGCCTCCT
This sequence comes from Macaca fascicularis, assembly GCF_037993035.2. NCBI lineage: Eukaryota > Metazoa > Chordata > Mammalia > Primates > Cercopithecidae > Macaca > Macaca fascicularis. The sequence continues at coordinate 201,959,061 of NC_088375.1, read as the reverse complement.
GAATATCTGGGACTACAGGCATGCACTACCATGCCTAGCTAATTTTTGCATTTTTTTGTAGAGATGGGGTTTTGCCACGTTGCCCAGGCTTGAACTTTTTTAAAAACTCCACAAAAATACATACAACCACCAATATTCCTATTGTTCAACTCTGGAAAGTGTACAGAGGTTAAATGACTTGTGTAAATCTTATCCTTTCAACTCCCAGCTCTAATCACATCTCCTCTATTTCTAAAAAGCCTTCTCTGACCAACTCTCACCATCATGCACCCTTATCAATCAACTCATTAATATAATGTTCTTCTAAACTTCCTGATAAATCATGTCTTACACTGAAATACATCCAAGTTGAAGGAGGGGAGGGGAGATGTGTTACTAAGATAAAAGGGAGTCAAAATTTACTGAGTACTTACTGTATAACAGGTTGTCATCTAGGTTGTGGGTGCTTGATACACACACACACACATATATATCATAATCTTCCAGTATCGTTGTAAATGTTTAGTTGATGAGGGCAGGAACTTTATCAGTCTTGCCCGATGCTTTATCTCCAATGTTAGGTGCTCATGAAATGTTGAATGAGCAAGGTAGGTATTATCCCCATTTTTCAGGTAAGAACACTGAGGCTCAGAAGTTACATAGCTTGCTAGATTATAAAACCCTTGTACCAGTACTATATTAGGACAGGTTGTTCATTCCATAATTACTGAAATTATTAACTTCAATATGAGTTAAGGAAAAAAAATCTCAGGGCACAGTGGCTTGTGCCTATAATCCCTGCACTTTGGGAGGCCAAGGCAGGAAGATCACTTGTGTCCAGGAGTTCAAGACCAGCCTGGGCAACATAGCAAGACCCTGTCTCTATAAAAAATTGTTTAAAAATCAGCTGGGCGTGGTGGCATGTGCCTGTAATCCCAGCTACCTGGGAGGCTGAGGTGGGAGGATCGCTTGAGCTCATACCACTGCACTCCAACCTGGGCAACAGAGGGAGACCCTGTCTCAAAAGAAAAGAAAAGAAAAGAAAAAAGGAAAGAAAAGAAAAGAAAAACAACGAAGCATTTGAGCTACTCTGATTATATTTGATCACTCACAGTAAAAGTCTGCAAAGTAAGATTAAACATCCCGAAGCTGCAGATTACCCAATAAATAAGTGTGGCAGCAACGGGAAAGAGATGTCAACAATGCTGAGGATAAAGGATAAAGGGATCAGGTACAGGTAAGCTCCAAAGAAGAATCATCTCAGTCTGTGGAGAGAAAAGAAAATTGTCTTTTCTGACCTAGTGCCCAGGTCACAGGAATGAATGAAGTGTTCCAGAACTTCTTTCCTTAACACCCACATTAATCTGTGACATTCATCCGCTTCCACTAACCCCCCAAGAGACAAGTAATGTGCCACAGGGGGTACCAAGAATGAGTAAGATGGTCTGTTTGCCAAGATTTTTAAAACTTGGCAAGTGCTAGGAGGAGAAAAGCGGGCATAGGCAGTCCCCAGATTCCCTTTCATTTGGGAGCTGACTTCCCTCTTTAGAGCCTAACAACAGGCAAGAGACAGAGGCTTAGGGCCCCAGGGGCCATGCCAGACCCCAAGCAAGAAGGGGACATCGATAATCCAACCTATGGGCTTCCAGATCCTAAATGAGATCATCGATCCCAACCCTAACCTATGGCCCCATTATGTCCCAGATCTAGAAGGGGCCCAGATGCCAAGTGAGGCCCCTGTTGCCTGTTAGGGCAGACGGTAACTTCAGACTCTAACTCCATGGCTCCTGAGGTCTCAGGCTCACGAAACTCATTTCACTAACTTGGGAAAGCCACCTGACCTTTCTGGGCCTGTTTTTTAACCTGTTGATTGATAAAGTTAAAATTTCAAGTTCCCTATAAACAACAACAACAAACAACAACAAAATTTTTTTAAAAAGGAAAAAAAAAAAAAAAACCAAAGGGAAAGAAGATATAAACAAACAAAAATAATAAAATAAAAAATAAAAAAAATTCAAGTTCCTTCTCATCTAAAATCATTTGAGTCATCCCAAACGGCTTAGCCTCAGTAGCCTCAGGTCCTAACTCCAAGCCAGGTCCCATGAGCACTCCCAACCCTTATTGTGGACACTACTCAAAGTGCGACTCATGGCTCTCCAGGCTATAAACCAGTTCTACACATTAACCTGCAACTTTCAAACAGGGGGAGCCTTAGGTTTCCTCCCATCTCTATTCAACTGGCTCACACAGCACATGTCAGCTCTCCGCCCCACGTGTTGGAGATGCTCCTCCCCCCCTCCCCCTAAGTCATAAATCATTATCAAAATCTCCCGACCTCCAGTGCCTGGAATGTAACCCTGATTCTGGACAATTCACCTCCAACTCGCAGGGAACCTGGGCCATAAAGCTAATTGCCTCCATTCAGCCTGTAATCTAGATGCTTCGGCCCAGGGCTCACTCTACCCCTCAAACCTTTCCAGTCTCCAGCCCCTTAGTGGAACTAATCGGCCCTTAGATTCCCTAACTCAACACCTCAACACTGAATCCCTCGCTCACTCCAATCCTAACTCAGACTGTCCCGATCTCCAATTTGGACCCTCCCCGAAATGCCTCACCAGAACCGAGACCCCGGCCAGCGTTCCCCGCAGGCCTCAGTGCCCGGCCCGCTCCAGGCAGGTCCAGGGCTTCTGGATCTCTGGCCGCCTTGACCTTGGAGTTGGGCAGGCTCCGCCGCCAAGCCCAGTCCTGCCGCTCACCTGGGTGCCTTTACCGGCCCCGGGAGGCCCCAGCAGCACGGCCCGGATGCCTTTAGGATACTCGGGTTCTGCCGCTGGCACACTGGGAGCCATGTCCGCCGAAGTCTCTCACTGCTGCCAGCTCGCACACCTCACAAGTCCAGTGCTTCCCAGGCCAACGCACGCACGCCACGCACGTCCCACTCGCCGCTCACACTGGCCCATCGCCGCGTCCGTCAGCCCGTTCCACCCGCCCCTGGGCACGACGGACACTTCACCTTACCAACTGCACGGCGATACTGAGGAAGTTTGCTTTTGATTGGACAGAATTGGTGCGTGTTAAGGAAGGGGCGGGCCAGCATGGACTGAGGGCGGCGGGTGTGCGGAGTGGGCGGGAAAACGCGAAGGAGGACAGGAGGTCTGGCGGAAAGGTATAGTTCGTCGTTTGACGGTTGATGACACCAGCAACTCCATCGAAATCCTATTAAATTGCGCGTGGGAGTTTAAATGGGTAAAATCACTCTTAGAAGACAAATTGGCAATGTGTTTCAAATACTCTTTGGTCCGGCAATTCCACTTCCACGAATTCAATGGGTAAAATCAAGGATACGTGTAAAAGATTCGTGTAACAAAGATGTTAATTGCAACACTTAGCCCAAAAGCCCGAGACAAACCATAAAATAAAGGCAATTAAATAAATTACAACACATTTGTATCCTGGAATACCCCTGTTGTATAAGATAATTGTATCATGCAGGAAAATGTTCGCCAAGCAAGATACAAAATTGCAGTTACAACAAAATCCGAATTTTGGCCAGACGCGGTGGCTCACGCCTATAATCCCAGCACTTTGGGAGACCGAGGCAAAAGGATCACCTGAGGTCAGAAGTTTGAGACCAGCCTGACCAACATGATGAAACCCCATCTCTACTAAAAATACAAAATTAGCTGGGAGTGGTGGCGCATGCCTGTAATCCCAGCTACTTGGGAGGCTGAGGCAGGAGAACTGCTTGAACCCGGGAAGTGGAGGTTGCAGTGACCCGAGATTGAACCATTGCACTCCACCCTGGGCAACAGGAGTGAAACTCCGTCCCTCCTCCAAAAAAAAAAAAAAAAAAAAATCCCTATTTTGTTTGTTACAAGTGGAGACCGTTGTGTAGTGTGATTAGAGGAGCACCTCTGCTTTGTACATTTTATTTTTAAAAGTTCTATAGTACATTCTTAATAAGTTTAAAACAAGTTTTACCTTTATAATAAGAAAAACGTTAACCTTTTAAAGTCAGGAAAAGATAGTTTTTCTCAAAAGCGATTACCCTCTTGGATAGGGAAATAATTTCTACAGCTTTTTGGTATGTGAAAGTTTCATCCAGCCCCGAGGGCCTCTTTGAACCTTTAGTTAAGAGTGTGTAATGAAACCATATGCTTCCCCACAGGCTCCTAGCAACTCATTTTCTACATCTTAGTGATGAATTTGCTATCCCTTCTGCTGTGGTCTCTCTCTCTTTTTTTTTTTTTGAGTCGGAGCCTCGCTCTGTCGCCCAGGCTGGAGCTCAGTGGCACGATCTCGGCTCACTGCAAGCTCCGCCTCCTGGGTTCACGCCATTCTCCTGCCTCAGCCTTCTGAGTAGCTGGGACTACAGGTGCCCGCCACCACGCCTGGCTAATTTTTAAAATATTTTTAGTAGAGACGGGGTTTCACCGTATTAGTCAGGATGGTCTCGATTCTTCTAAAGAAGAAATTTTACCGGCTTCTTCACCAGACACTCCCTTCAAGGCAAGTTAACCTAATTCCTGGAAAGTTAACAGACACCACGTGTTTCTTTCCTCTTTCTTAACTCTTACACTAGCTACTTGGGAGGCTGAAGTGTTGGAATCACTTGCAGCAGGAGGTTGAGGCTGCAGTAAACTATAATTAGGCCACTACACTCCAGCCCAGGTGACAGAGCAAGACCCTGTCTCTAAAAACAAAACACAAGTAAGATTTCCACCTTTAGAAAACTCTCCACTTTGGGCTGGGCGCGGTGGTTCACACCTGTAATCCCAGCACTTTGGGAGGCCGAGGCAGGCACATCACCTGAGGTCAGGAGTTTGAGACCAGCGTGGTCAACATGGTGAAACCCTATCTCTACTGAAAATACCAAAATTAGCCAGGTGTGGTGGCGCATGCCTGTAATCCCAGCTACTCAGGAGGCTGAGGCAGGAGAATCGCTTGAACCTGGGAGGCAGAGGTTGTAGTGAGCTGAGATTGCACCACTGCACTCTAGCCTGGGTGACAGAGCGAGACACCATCTCAAGAAAAAAAGAAAAAGAGAAAGAAAACTCTCCACTTCTACAGAACTTGCAGTCAACGGGGGAAAGAAACAAGACATTGATGGAGGCTGTGCTGGGGAAGGTACAGGCTTCAGTAATAATACAATAGAGGAGCCCCTAGCTCAGATTTGAGGGGAAATGATGTGGAAGTGAGACGAAACCTTAAGAACAAGGAGGATTTGCTTAGAGAAGAGAGGGAAGAAGGGTATTCTAGACAAAGGGAATGGCATGTGCAAAGGTCTGGAGTCAAGAAAGATTAGGACAAGAGGCTAGGCGTGGTGGCTCACGCCTGTAATCTCAACACTTTGGGAGACCGAGGTGGGCAGATCACCTGAGGTCAGGAGTTCAGGACCAGCCTGGCCAACATGGTGAAACCCCATCTCTACTAAAAATACAAAAATTAGCCACGTATGGTGGTGGGCATCTGTAATCCCAGCTACTCGGGAGGCTGAGGCATGAGAATCACTTGAACCTGGGAGGTTGCAGTGAGCTGAGATTGCGCCACTGCACTCCAGCCTGAGGGATAGAGCAAGACCCTGTCTCCGGAGGGGGAAAAAAAAAGAACGAAAGATTATAGAAAGTTGAGGGGAACTGTGATATTCAGCAGAGGAACACCCCTCTTGTGTTGTGGAAACCCTTTACTGCAAGGAACTTGGGGAAAAACAGAGCCACCCTGAAGAAGCTGAAAGGGCAGACTCTTGCCTGCCTTCTTGGCAACAGGGGAGTTAGCACGCGACCAGGCTTGGCCAGTGGGATGTCCTACCCAGGACTTTGACTCTTGAGGGAGAGAGAGGAAGGGACAGGGCCTGTTCTTCGTGGGGAGGTGAGAGTCCAGCCACAGTTGGGGGACCATGGACAGTGGTGGCTGTCCAGGTAGGCTTTTACTGTGCCGTGTCTTTGGCTGTGTTCTTAGCCTAATTACTTTTGGTTCCTACTCATGTTTGGAATTGGTGAGAACCTCACAGTATTCAATAAATGCCTTCGCTGCTTAGGTTTGCCGCCAAGACTTCTGTTTGGTACAGAGTTGAAAGAGGGTCAGTCTGGCTGGAGTTACAACTCAAGAGGGTAAGGAAAGAAAAAAGGGGGAGAGGAGATAGGGTCCTATAGGAAATTCTCTTGGGGGCTTTTGTGGGAGGCTTTGCTTTCCAGGAAAAAGGGATCCACAAGAAGAAAAACCCCCTTCCTGCCTGGCTCAGGGATGATGCAGCACTTAAAATGTAACAGCTATCTTGGGAGCAGGAGGGGAGAGCTGCGAGACTCAGAGGGAAGCTGACCTAGGGTCTGACATCACTGAGCTGCTGAATTAAGCAACTCAGATGTCACCTTCTTCCACACTTCTTGTGATGAGAGATGAACCCCTAATGTTCAAGCCGCATCGATGTAGGTATTCTGATACCCACTGCCCAAAGTACCTTATGTGACACTGCAAGTCACTTAACCCTGCTGGGCCTCAATTTCTCTTCGCAAAATCAGGATGCCAATACCCACTGCACAGGATCACTGTGAGTATCAGATTAGATAACGGATATAAAGTACTTAGCACGGTGCCCTACTCATGGTAAGCACTCAGTAAATGTTAACTATTACTACCTGTGTCAAAGACATAGAGGAGATGAGTTTGTTTTGTGGGAGGGTAGAGAGAAGAGAATGACGACTAAAAGCTGGGAAGCCAATACTTAAGCGGAAAGAAGTCAGAGAATGACTAGAGACTAAAGAAGAAAACCTGAAATTTCATTCTACCCACCACATCCTTTTTTTTTTTTTTTTTTTTTTTTTTTTTTTTGACACGGAGTCTCACTCTGTTATCCAGGCTGGAGTGCAGTGGTGCCACCTCGGCTCACTGTAACCTCCGCCTCCCAGGTTCAAGCAATTCTCCTACCTCAGCCCCCTGAATAGCAGGGATTACAGGCACCTGCTACCATGCCTGGTTAATTTTTGTATTTTTAGTAGAGGTGGGTTTTCACCATGTTGGCCAGGTTAGTCTTGAACTCCTGACCTCAGATGATCTGCCCACCTTAGCCTCCCAAAGTGCTGGGATTACAGGTGTGAGCCACCACGCATGGCCACCACATTCTTTTTCTTTTCTGAAACGGAGTCTCACTCTGTTGCCCAGCCTGGAGTGCAGTGGCTCGATCTCAGCTCACTGCAACCTCCATCTCCTGGGTTCAAGCGATTCTCCTGCCTTAGCTTCCTGAGTAGCTAGGATTACAGGCACCCACCAACAGACTCGGCTAATTTTTGTATTTTTAGTATAGACGAGTTTCACCATGTTGGCCAGGCTGGTCTTGAAAACCTGACCTCAAGTGATCCACCCACCTTGGCCTCCCAAAGTGCTGGGATTACAAGCATGAGCCAATGCGCTTGTCCCATTCTATCAATTTTTATCTGCCCTGGGTAAGGCCTTTGTTGATCTCTCCTTCCTTCCCAAGCCTGGCCTTTGTCCCATCTCTTCATTTAACTGTGTTAAATGTGGGGTTCATGATATCAGCTTGACAATCCCAGATTCTTTCATTCAGGAATTCTCTGGACGTGTATCAAATATATCTCTTGGAGACACTCTTATTTCCAGGAGTTCCCAGTTGATATGCAAATTAGGCCTCTATAGTTACTTCCAGACACTTGGAAACTGTGAGTAAAGCTTCTCCAGTCTGCCTTTCCTGTCTGTACTATTAACCACTCTGCTATGTTGTCTCTCATATGTAGTGGGACACTGATTAGTGTTTATTGATTGAAATGATGAAGAAGGAGTGTTACCAAAGCCAAATAAAAAGTTTTAGGGAGTGTATTAGTCAGCTTCAGCTAAGTTATATTGTAGCGACAAATAACCCCAAAATATCAGCTTACAGAAAGGGTTACATGTTAGCTGCAGGTCAGTTATGTCTCTGCTATACACTGGGGATGCAGGCTGAAGGTTCTGTTCTTGGAAGAGAGGAAAAAGGTACACTGGTATGCTGGTATAACTTGCATTAGAGAAAGCTGATAGTGTATATCTCTTCCCAACTTTGTGCTCAATGATGTAACATTGGTAGCTTGAAATCAGTCATGGTGGAAGTACTTATACTACAGCAAGTGGCAAATATTTTCCCCCCAGAAGAGCTGGTTGTTAAATGTTTACCAGCACAGGACTGGAAAAAAGGAAAATGATGGGGATCTCTTGATGACCCTTAAACCTTCTGCCTAGAAATGGCATAGGCCATGGAATTGCTACAGGTCACATGCACTCACACTGTACTTGTCAAAGCAATTCTCATGGACAAGCTGCAGTCAGTGGGGCCAGGGATGTACTTCTTCCACTGGGAGGGACTCCGTAGGGGAGGCAGGGAATATTCATGAACGATAACACAATCTGCCTTCGTGGAGGAGTCAAAGGTGAGGACTGAGAAAAGTCCCTTGGAATTGGCCTCAAGGAGTTTGCCCGTGACTGGGCAACATGAGAGCAGTTTCAGCTGAAGGAAGTGACTTTTATTTTACTCTTGCCTGTGGTGATCAGAGTTCTCCACAGATTAATTTTTAAAAGTTACCATTTACTGAGCAAGGATTGGTACCAAGCTCTGTGATCAGATCTCTACATACAGTCTCACTGAGTCATCACAATACTCTTGCTATGTCAAAACTTTTTTTTTTTTTTTTTTTTTTTTTTTTTTTTGAGATGGAGTCTTGCTCTGTTGCTGAGGCTGGAGTGCAGTGGTGCGATCTTGGCTCACAGCACTCTCCACCTCCCAGGTTCAAGCGATTCCCCTGCCTCAGCCTCCTGAGTAGCTGGGACTACACGCACATGCCACCACACCCGGCTAATTTGTCAGAACTATTATATCCCTACTTGATGCATGGGAAAACTGAGGCTTAACTCAGCATAGTTAATTGGCTTTCTCGAAATCACACAGCTAGTGAAATCTCCCACCACACAGCATTTTCTTTTGTGGCAGACTGTACTGTTTTCCACAAGTATTTGATATCTCTCCCTATGAAAGGATTATTTGTTTCTGTTCTGTTGAACTTGGGTGAGGGCATATGACTTGCACTGGCCAATGAAATGCAAAGAGAAGTATTGTGCATGACAATTCAAGGGAGAAGCTTTTGAGAGCCAGGGCAGGATTCACATGTTCTTTTGGCCTCAGCAGTCATGGCAGACTGTGTTGAGACGGAACCTCCACCAGACTAGGTCCCTGAGAGACAAACCACCTGCAGCAGAGCCCCCTGGTCAATCCAAATGAGCATGTAGCATGAGCAAGGGTTTTATTTATTTTTATTTTTTATTTTTTTGAGATGGAGTCTCGCTCTGTCACCCAGGTTGGAGTGCAGTGGCACTATCTCAGCTCACTGCAACCTCCGCCTCCCGGGTTAAAGCAGTTCTCCTGCCTCAGCCTCCCGAGTAGCTGGGATTACAGGCACATGCCACCATGCCTGTCTAGTTTTTGTGTTTTTAGTAGAGACAAGGTTTTGCCATGTTGGCCAGGCTGGTCTCGAACTCCTGACCTCAGATGATCCACCTGCCTTGGCCCCTCAAAGTGCTAGGATTATAGGCGTGAGCCACTGTGCCCAGCCTTATTTTTTTATTTTTTTAGTTTTTATTTTTTTGAGATGGAGTCTCACTCTGCCGCCCAGGCTGGAGTGCAGTGGCAGGATCTCAGCACACTGCAAGCTCTGCCTCCTGGGTTCACGCCATTCTCCTGCCTCAGCCTCCCGAGTAGCTGGGACTACAGGCGCCCGCCACCTCGCCTGGCTAGTTTTTTGTATTTTTTAGTAGAGACGGGATTTCACTGTGTCAGCCAGGATGGTCTCGATCTCCTGACCTCGTGATCCGCCCCTCTCGGCCTCCCAAAGTGCTGGGATTACAGGCTTGAGCCACCGCGTCCGGCCATTTTGTTATTTTTAAGCTACAGAGGTCCAGTAGCTTAAATTTTCCCTAGTTGTTTCTTCTGCAGCAAAACCTTACCCATCCTAACTGTTCTATCCCTCGTGAGGGTCAGACCAAGAGGCTGGACAGGAAGCTCTTGCTGAGTATGGCAAGACCTACTTACCTTGGTCAGTAGAGATGTAGACTGAGTTCCAGGGGGTTTGTGGACTTTAAGTTCCAGTTGCCCACACAGACCAACTCCCTCCCACCTGGCAGAGTGCATCTCTCCTGTGCCTTTTTTGGGCTTCACAAACCCACTTGACCTAGGGCGCCTTCCCAATCTCTGCAACAATCTCTTCCTGTTCCTTTGTCTCCCGAACCACAACCATGAGATGTGGTTTTCTAAAGAACTGGCTAAGCCCAAGCCACCTGAACAAGCAAAGCCTTTCTAATACTGTTTTTAGGTCACTGTGGCCAAATTCTGATTTCCATAAAAGTCATCAGCTTCCAAGAAAAGGCTTATGATATTAACAGCAACAAAAACACCCTCAACTGGGAAATGTTACATATTAGACACGGCCCATGAGGAAATCCTTGTGGAGGGAATCAAAGTGCTGGGAATACAGGTGTGAGCCACCATGCCTGGCCTAAAATTTAATTTATAAATTAGGGCCAGGCATAGTGGCTCGCAGCTGTAATCCCAGCACTTTGGGAGGCTGAGGAGGGAGGATTGCTTGAGGTCAAGAGTTTGAGACTAGCCTGGGCAACATAGTAAAACCACATCTCTACAAAAAACACAAAAATTAGCCAGGCATGGTGGCATGGACCTGTAGTGCTGGCTACTCAGGAGGGTTAAGTGGGAGGATTGCTTGAGCCTAGGGGGTTGAGGCTGCAGTGAGCTGTGATTGTGCCACTTCACTCCATCCTGGGCAACAGAATGAGACCTTATCTCAAAAAGAAAAAAAAATTATAAATTAGGCACAGCAAGAGATTAATAACAATAACTAATAATAAAACAATTATAGCAATACACTATAATTATGTGACTATAATCCCTTTCTCTCTCAAAATATCTTACTGTGCTCTGCTCACCCTTCTTGTGATCTGTTGATCTGATAACTAGGACAGCTACTAAGCTATTAGCTGGTGGGTAGTGTATACAGCATGGATATGCTGGACAAAGGGATGATTCACATCCTGGATGAGATGGCTCCAGATTTCATCATGCTGCTCATAAAAGCATGCAATTTACAACTTATGAGTTGTTTATTTCTGGAATTTTCCCATGTAATATTTTTGGATTGCATTTGTCCTTGGGTAAGTGAAACTGCAGAAAGAGAAACTGGATAATAGGAAACTACTGTGGTTAGGAAACAGGCTCAGCTACTATAACAGAGACTCCAAAATAACAATGACTTAGACAAGATAGGCGTTTACTTCTTGCTTATGTCAAAACCCTGGCAGGCAAGCGGGAGTGGATATGGTGGCTCTACCATCAGGGAACCCTGGCTTTTTCTGTTCTCCTTAGTTTGACATCAACATGCAGCTTCCTTCCTGTGGTCCAAAAGGGCAGCTCCAGCTCCCACCATCACTTCTGCATTTCGGCCAGCAGGAAGGAATAACAGGGCAGTGGGGGATGTCCCCCTTCCCTCTAAAGGCATAACCTGGAATTGCACCCACTACTTTCATTCTCATGGCACTGGCCGAAACTTAGTTACAAATGCCACAACTAGTGGCCGGGGTGCTGGGAAATGTAGCTTTTATTCTGGACAGACATGTGCCTAGCCAACAAGGTAGAGGCTGTATTACTAAAGGAAGAATAGATGCTGGGGAACAATTAGCTGTGTGCAAAAGAGAGTTTACCTTTTGGAAAGATCTCTTGGGGGAAGGGTAGAGAAACGGCTGGATGGTAGGAGATCAGAGCCAAGGAAATAACCTGAACCAAGGCAGAGACATCCAGGATGGAGAGAAGCGGCAGAAGGCTTAGGAGATATGGAAGTTGAATGGACAGGATGTGTGACTAATTGGCTATACTTCTAATTAACTGTACTTATCATAGCCTGTATTTGTGCGATTAGCTATTTAATATCTCCCTCTCAGGCCGGGCTCACACCTGTAATCCCAGCACTTTGGGAGGCCGAGGTGGGCAGATCACGAGGTCAGGAGATAGAGACCATCCTGGCCAACATGGTGAAACCCCGTTTCCACTAAAAATACAAAAATTAGCTGGGTGTGGTGGTGTGTGCCTGTCATCAGGAGGCTGAGGCTCAAGAATCACTTGAAGCCAGGAGGCGGAGGTTGCAGTGAGCCGAGATCATGCCACTGTACTCCAGCTTGGCGACAGAGCGACTCCATCTCAAAAAAAAAAAAGGCTGGGCGTGGTGGCTGACACCTGTAATCCCAACATTTTGGGAGGCCAAGGCGGGCAGATTACAAGGTCAGGAGTTTGAAACCAACCTGGCCAACATGGTGAAACCTCGTCTCTACTAAAAAAATACAAAAAAAATAGCCGGGCGTGGTGGTGGGCACCTTTAATCCCAGCTACTTGGGAGACTGAGGCAAGGAGAATAGCTTGAACCTGGGAGGCGGAAGTTGCAGTGAGCCAAGATTGCGCCACTACATTCCAGCCCAATCAACAGTGCAAGACTCTGTCTCAAAAAACAAAACAAACAAACAAACAAAAATCTCCCTCTCCAAGAGGATTATGAGCTCCATGAAGACAGAGATTGAGTCTGTTTTACTTATCACAGATTCCCAGGGCCAGTGCCAAGCACAGTGCCTGGCATACACTGAGTGCTTATGTGTGAGCGAATGAATGAGGTAAAAGAGGAGCAGCCAAGGACAGTAACAACAATAACTCTGGGGATAAGTTTGATTTAGACAAATCAAAATCTTAAAGTAAATATCAAACAATTTTTTATTTTTTTTTGAGACAGGGTCTTACTCTATTGACCGGGCTAGAGTTTAGTGGCACGATCACAGATCCCTTCAGCCTCGACCTCTCCAAGTAGCTGGGACTATACTACAGGTGGGCACCGCCACCTCCAGCTGATTTTTGTATTTTTCTTTTTCTTTGTTTTTGAGACGGAGTCTTGCTCTGTCACCAGGCTGGATGCTGCAGTGGCTTGATCTTGGTTCACTACAACCTCCCCCTCCCGGGTTCAAGCAATTCTCCTGCCTCAGCCTCCTGAGTAGCTGGGATTACAGGTGTGTGCCACCATGCCCAGCTACTTTTTGTATTTTTAGTAGAGATGGGGTTTTGCCATGTTGGCCAGCCTGGTCTTGAACTCCTGACCTCAGGTGATCCACTCATCTCAGCCTCTCAAAGTGTTGGGATTACAGGCATGAGCCACAGCGCCTGGCCTAACAGTTATTTTTAAAAATAATTTCTACTGACTGTAATCTGTCATCCCCTTTCCTGATGGACATTTGTCCCCCTTGGTGACATCTCCAGCTGGTTCCAAAACTTTTCAGTCATTTTTAGTTATTAATGCAGTCTCTTGTTTCAGCCATTAACTTGGTCTTTCCATTTTCAAAGGTCAGTCTCCTTTGGGACTCACAGTCCAGCAGGCAGGCCTTGTGGCATGGAGAGGAGGTAGGTCTGCTCTCTCTTCTCTGCCCTCTGGTGGGGCAAAACAAGAAGGAAAAAAGGGACTTGTTTCCTTAGGTGTCCCCTGCTGGCCCTTGGCTGATCTCTTCTTTGCTTCTTGAGAGGTGTCTGTGTTCCTGTCCTCTCGGACATCATAGCTGCTTAGCTCCTTATCTGTAGACACAGGGGGATGGAGTAGCACGCTGCAAAAAGGCTTGCTGCCAAGTCGCTCTCTTCTGCAGGTGGGCTCTGGCTCACCCTTCACAGTGCACCTCTTTGCCCCCCACAGGCCTGCTCCCCCATCACATCTACCCTCTGCTGCCCCAGCCCTGGGACCTGTGGACAGAGGCCTGTCTCAGAAAAAATCTCAGAATCCATCTTTCTGCCACTCCTTGCCACCTGATCACATCCTTGGCTTTCCCTCTCCATGCCCTTTCCCCTATTTCCATAGCACCAGGGCAGGTTGGCAACTGTAGTCGCTCAGCAAACATCATCAGGGAAGGAGAAGTCAGACGCCCTCTGGTGGCACCCCACGCCTGATGAATGATTCTTTTGGCTCTGTTCCAGTTAGCTACTGTCCTAGTTAGCTCTGTTCGTTAGCTTGTGTAACTGTAACGGATCAGCCTCAACTTCGAGGTATAACACAATCACCATTTCATCATGGTCATGGAATCTGTGGGTCACGAGTTTCACAAGGCACAGTGGGGATGGCTGGTCTCTGCTTATGGTAGGTGACCTCCACGATGGCTCCCAAAGACCCCTCCCCGCTGGTATTTACCCCCTTGTGTAGTCCCCTTCCACACCATATCAGGTTGGTCTGTGTGACCAACAGAATATGGCAGAAGTGATAGTATGTTGCTTTTGAGGCTAGGTTGTGGAAGATATTGTGAGGCTGGGCGCGGTGTCTTATGCTTATAATCCCAGCACTTGGGGAGGCCAAGGTAGAAGGATCGCTTGAAGCCGGGAGTTTGAGACAAGCCTGGGCAACATAAGGAGACCCTGTTTCTACAAAAAAATTTTTTTTTTCTTTTTTTTTTTGAGACTGAGCCTTGCTCTGTCGCCCAGGCTGGAGTGCAGTGGCACGATCTCAGCTCACTGCAAGCTCCGCCTCCCGGGCTCACGCCATTCTCCTGCCTCAGCCTCCAGAGTAGCTGGGACTACAGGCGCCTGCCACCACGCCTGGAGAATTTTTTTTTGTATTTTTAGTGGAGACGGGGTTTCACTGTGTTAGCCAGGATGGTCTCAATCTCCTGACCTCGTGATCCGCCCACCTCGGCCTCCCAAAGTGCTGGGATTACAGGCGTGAACCACTGCGCCCAGCCTCTACAAAAAATTTTTAAAAAATTAGCCAGTGCAGAACAAGACTCGGTCTCAAAAAAAAAAAAAAAGAAAGAAAGAAAAGGTAACCAGTGCAGTGCAATGACTCACACCTGTAGTCCCACCTAGTTGGGAGGCTGAGGCAGGATTGCTTGAGCAAAGGAGGTAGAGGCTGTAGTGATCTGTGATTGTGCCACTCTGCACTCTAGCCTGGCTGACAGAGCAAGACCCTGTCTCAGAAAAAAAAAAAAAAAAAAGATATTGTGGCTTCTGCCTCTCTGTCTCTTGGATCACTCCCTGGGGGAAGCCACGTGCCGGGTTGTGAGGCCAGCTGCCTCTATGGAGAGGCCCACCTGGAGAGGAACTGAGGCTTCCTGCCAATGGTCACATGAATGAGCTTGGAAATGGATCCTGTGGCCCCAGAGAAAGTAGATGACTGCATCCCTGGTCAACAGCTTAACTGCAATTTCATGAGAGACCTCGAATCAGAATCACCCAGATATGTTGCTCTTGGATTCCTGACTATCAGAAACTGTGTGAGATGGTAAATATTTGTTGTTTTAAGCTGTTCCATTCTGGGGGTAACTTGCCATGCAACAGTACATAACTAAACACTGCGTCATGATGTCTGGGACCTTAGCTGGGAAGACTCAAATGGCTGGGGGCTGAAATCACCTGGAGGTTGCTTCACTCACATGACCGGTGCCTGAGCTGGGACTGTCACCTGGAGAACCTAAACATGGCCTCCCCATGTGACTTGGCTTCTCACAGCATAGCACCTGGGTACCAAGAAGGAGTGCCTATAGGTTGAGCTTTCTAAGAGACCAAGGAAGAAGTTACAAAGTTTCTTTTGGCCTAGCCTGAGAAATTGTGCATTGTAACTTCTGCTGCATTCTCTAGGTTAGCAGCAGTCACCAATGCCAGCCCGTATTCAATGGGAGGAGAATTTGACTGGTCCCCTTGATAAAGTAATAAGGTCATATTGCAGAACCTGTCTTGCGCGGGAATTGCCGGCTCTACCCTGAGGGAGACAGGGACAGGTGGCTTCTTTTCACAAGCCCTGCATAGCTCCAGCACTGTACGTAGTGCTAGTTCTGCTGAAATAGCACTTCCTATCAACCCTTGAGGGGAGCTTCTGAGCTTGGAAGGTGGAGCATTTCTCAGCTTTTGTTCTCAGTTGTGGACTCTGGTGTTACTTCTTTTTTTTTTTTTTTTGAGACAGAGTCTTGCTCTGTCACCCAGGCTGGAGTGCAGTGGCGGTGTGATCTTGGCTCACTGCAGCCCCCACCTCCTGGGTTCTAGCAATTCTCCTGCCTTAGCCTCCCAGGTAGCTGGGATTGCAGGCATGCGTCACCATGCCCAGCTAATTTTTGTATTTTTAGTAGAGACGGGGCTTCACCATGTTGGTCAGGGTGGTCTCGAACTCCTGACCTCAGGTGATCCGCCCGCCTTGGCCTCCCAAAGTGCTGGGATTACAGGCATGAGCCACCTCGCCTGGCCCTCTGGTGCTAATTCTACCTTTCTGGAAAAACAGAGAAGGTCTCACAGGCTCCTCCCACCACCAAGTCACCCCATCTTTTCTCAGCCACTGCACTTAGCCCTCTACTTCTGTCAGGTAAGTAGCCCTTTACCTACTCTGCTAGCTGGAATTATGGCCCTGTTTTACAGAGGAGGAAGTAATCTGGCCAAGGTCACACAGACAGAGGGTGATAGAGCAGGAACTCAGTGCCAGCTCTGACCCCTAGGTCCATGCTTTAGGGCTTCTGGGATTCCAGAAAGCCTGCAGGTGTTGGAGCCTCAACCCTCATCTCCTCATGGCCCTGCTGAGGGTGGGGCCAGTGTGAGCAGCATGAAAGGGTGGATCTGGAGGGGTCAGAGGTTTCAAACTCTGCCTGAGGGTTGGATCTAGTTGTCAGGTGCACTCTGGGTGAAAGAGGAAGAGAAGCAAGTGAGAGAAAATAGATTTTTACTTTCTTTTCAGGCCCATCCCCAGTTGGTGAGTTTTCCAGTGGCCGGAAGACGGAGCCCTAGATTAACAGCTGTGGACTTACTGCCCACTCTGTGTTTCATTGGGCTGGAACCCCCTTTCTGTCCTGGAACTTCTGGTTGGAGAGTCCTCTGAGCTCGTGGGGCCCGTGGATGGTGGGTCTTGGAGTGATTTCCAGTCCCAGTGATCAGGTCTCCTTGTCAGTGCCCCTCAACTCCCTGCGGTTCCCTACTTCCCATCACACCAACTCTCAAGTTCCAGGATGTGACAGTTTCCAGGTCTACTGCCTTCCAGGCACTGAGCTCATGTTGGGGACCCAGAAATAAATGAGATACACACAACCTCTGTCCTTGAGCGGGTCACAGTCTAGTAGGTCACAGTCTAGTAGAAGTAGAAATGAAGAGTTAACTGCCAGATGTCATGTTATAGGGCACATTTAATAAGGGTGAGAACCACACAAAGGTGGGAGTGCCTACCCAACAATCAAAAGAAATGAACCATTGATACACAATGACGTAGATGAATCTCAAATCATTATGCGAACAAAAGAAGCTAGACACAAAAGAGTATATACTCTATGACTCCAATGTTATCACATTATAGACCAGGCAAAACTGTGGATTATACAGAAATGGAAATAAGGTCAGTAGTTACTTGGGGTGAGAGGGGATTGACTGGGAAGGGGATGGGAGAACGTTCTGATGTAACGAAAATGTTTGAAACCTTGCTAGGAGTGTGGGTTATATCAGAATATTCAATTGTTGGGCTGGGGCGCGGTGGCTTACACCTGTAATCCCAGCACTTTGGGAGCCTGAGGTGGGCGGATCACGAGGTCAAGAGTTCGAAACCAGCCTGGCCGACATGGTGAAACCCTGTCTCTAACAAGAATACAAAAATTAGCTGGACGTGGTGGCGCACTCCTGTAATCCCAGCTACTCAGGAGGCTGAGGCAGGAGAATTGCTTGAACCCGGGAGGGGCAGGTTGTAGTGAACCAAGATCAAGTCACTGCACTCCAGCCTGGCAACAGAGCAAGACTCCATCTCGAAAAAAAAAAATATTTGATTGTAGGCCGGGCGTTGTGGCTCACGCCTGTAATCCCAGCACTTTGGGAGGCCGAGGCGGGCGGATCACGAGGTCAGGAGATCGAAACCATCCTGGCTAACATGGTGAAACCCCGTCTCTACTAAAAATACAAAAAATTAGCCAGGTGTGGCGCCTGTAGTCCCAGCTACTCGGGAGGCTGAGGCAGGAGAATGGCATGAACCCGGGAGGCAGAGCTTGCAGTGAGCCGAGATCGTGCCACTGCACTCCAGCCTGGTGACAGAGCGAGACTCCGTCTCAAAAAAAAAAAAAAAAAAAAAAATTGATTGTTAAAACTGATAAAACTGTACGCCTAAGATCTGTGAATTTCATCATATATGAATTGTGTCCATGGCAGGTGGCACTCAAAATATTCCTCAGGCGGGCATGGTGGTTCATACCTGTAATCTCAGCACTTTGGAAGGCCAAGGTGCGTGGACCACATGAGGTCAGGAGTTTGAGACCAGCCTGGCCAACATGGTGAAACCCCGTCTCTACTAAAAATACAAAACAGTTAGCCGGGCATGATGGTGCACACCTGTAGTCCCAGCTACTCAGGAGGCTGAGGCAGGAGAATCGCTTGAACCTGGAAGGTTGCAGTGAGCCGAGATCACACCAGTGCACTCTAGGCTGGGCAACAAAGTGAGACTCTGTCTCAAAACAAACAAACAAAAAATCCCAAAGAGCCCCCAAAGACTCCTGCCTACTGGTGTGCATGCCCTTGTATCATCCCCTCTCACACTGTATCAGGTTGGTCTATTTGGCAGAAGTAATGGGGTGTCACTCCTGAGATTAGTTATAAAAGACACTCACTGCAGGCTGGACACGGTGGCTCACGCCTGTAATCCCAACACTTTGGGAGGCTGAGGCAGGTGGATCACCTGAGGTCAGGAGTTCAAGACTAGCCTGACCAACATGGTGAAAACCCATCTCTACTAAAACATACAAATAATTAGCCAGGTGTTGTGGTAGGTGCCTGTAATCCCAGCTACTCGGGAGGCTGAGGCAGGAGAATTGCTTGAACCTGGGAGGTGGAGGTTGCTGTGAGCTGAGATCGCACCATTACACTCTAGCCTAGGAGAAAAGAGTGAAACTCCATTTCAAAAAAGGAAAAAAGACACTGCAGTTCTGTCTTGGTCTCAATCTCTCTTTCCCTCGGGTCACTTATTCTGGAGAACCCATGTGTTAGGCATCCCTGTGAAAAAATCCAAGGGGCAAGAAACTAAAGCCTCCCGCCAACAGCTATGTAAGTGAGCTTGCAAGTGGATTCTTCAGCTCCAGCTAAGGCTTTCAGATGTTGGCAGCCCTAGCTGTCTGCTTGACCACAAACTCATGGGAGACCCTGAGCCAGGCCACGTGGCTAAGCTGCCTCCTGATTCCTGGCCTTCAGAAACTGGGTGAGGTAATCAATGTTTGTTGTTTTAAATTAGTAAGTTTTGAGGTTGTTATGCAGCAATAAATGATGAATATAATATTTCAATAAAAGAGACATGTAGGGAAAAATATTCTAAGTGCTCCTGGCCCAGATGGCTTTCCCAGGGACTTTCAAGTGCTTTCTATGACTCAGACTTCTGGGCTCAGCCTCTATGCTAGGGAGATGGTGGCCTTAGGGAACTCTGTCTAGACAATAGGACCAAAATAGCCACAGACTCTGCCCACCAAACCAGCCCCACAGCAGCTGTACACAGGGCTCAGGCCCACACTTGCTATGCAGAGAGGACTCCAGAAATGCTCCCTGACCATGTGGTCACAGCTGCAGCAGGAATCCACTCAGAGCTCAGATGCTGCCATGGTTTGAATGTTTGTCCCCTCCAAAACTCGTGTTGAAGGTTAATCTCGAGTGTGGCAATACTGAGAGGTGGGGCCTTTGAGAGGTGATTGGGCCATCAGGCCTCGGCCCTAATGAATGGATTAATTCATTCATGGATTAATGGATTGAGGGAGTAATGGGTTCTCAGGAAATGGAACTGGTGGCTTCATAAGAAGAGGAAGAGAGACCTGAACTGGCTTGCACAGCCCCCTTGTCATGCGATGCCCTGTACCACATTGAGACTCTGCAGAAAGTCCCCACCAGCAGAAAGGTCCTCATCAGATGCAGCTCCTCCACTTTGGACTTAACAGCCTCCATAACTCTAAGAAATAAATTCCTTTTCTTTATAAATTACCCAGGTTCAGGGATTCTGTTATAAGCAACAGAAAATGGATTAAGACAGATGCTAATAACAGCTGCTATTTCTTTCTGTGTCCCAGGTAATAGGCAAAGTGCTTTGCGTGCATCTTTTTATTTACTCCTTCCAACAACCCTCCAGAGAAGATATTATTAAACCTACTTTACAGTGGAGAAAACTGAGACTCAGAAAACTGAAGCAAATTGGTAGGGTCATAGAACTACTAAGTGATGTGGCAGCTTTAGATAGAAATCCAGATTTGTCTAGTTCCCAAACCCAGAGGCAGGGAAGCAGTAACCACAGACTCGAAAACACTTTTTTCATCTATTGTCTGTGATGCTTTTCATGGGAGAATGAGCTACACATTCTGCTATCAGGGAAAAGTCTGCAAATCTCAACCCAGACTCCCTAGGTCAATGTACAAAGAGATTAGACTGGCAGATGCTATCAGAGTCACCAAGAGTCTCAGAGATCGTGGGAATCTCAGAGTGGGGAACTGAGACCCAAAGAGGCAAGTGAATCCTTTCTAAGGACTCCCTGCCCAGTGTCTTCACACCACTTTGCCCTGCCTCTTGCCACATGAGATGGAAATAGTTGCCATGTGGGAGAAACATGAGGGCAAAGAGTGGTTTTGGAGTGGGGAAAGCGGTGAAAAGGGGAAGTCAGGCTGGGCACGGTGGCTTATGCCTGTAATCCCAGCACTTTGGGATGCCGAGGTGGGCAGATCACAAGGTCAGGGGTTCAAGACCAGCGTGGCCAACATGGTGAAACCCTATCTCTACTAAAAAAATACAAAAATTATTAGCCAGGCGTGATGGCATATGCCTGTAATCCCAGCTACTCGGGAGGCTGAGGCAGGAGAATCGCTTGAACCCGGGAGGCAGAGATTTCAGTGAGCCGAGATCACACCAGGGCAACAAGAGCGAAACTCCATCTCAAAAAAAAAAAAAAAAAAGAAAGAAAGAAAGAAAAACACCCCCAAAACAAAAATTAGCTGGGCATGGTGGCATGTGCCTGTAATCCCAGCCACTCGGGAGGCTGAGGAAGGAAAATCGCTTGCACCTGGGAGGCGGAGGTTGCAGTGAGCCAAGATCACACCATTGCACTCCAGCCTGGGCAAAAGAGTGAGACTCTGTCTCAAAAAAAAAAAAAAAAAAAAAAGAAAAGAAAAAAGAAACGTCAGAGGTAACAATGACAAAATTGAGAGCTCATAATTTTGCTTTGGGTCACCCCCACAATGGCTAGAGGCTACATAAAAAAGTGTCATAGATGGGCCCATTGAGAGCCCAGGCAGCCCCAGAGGATGTCACAGAAGAGCTCTGAAGGCAGTGACTGACCTGTGATAGGTTCAGATGAAAGCACTGTGCCACTCACTCGCTATGACCTTGGGTTACTCCATTTATTCATTCATTCAATAGGTATTTATGAACCATTTGCTGTGTGCCAAGCACTGCATTAGGAGCTTGGGATATATCAGTAAACAAAAAGTTCAAAGATTCCTATCCTTAGGGAACTTAAATTATATACAGATTTAACCTATAAATTTTACAGTATCCTAGAAAGTGAAAGGTGTTGTTGAAGAAGAAAAAGTAGAGAGCAGTAAGAGGATTGAGAGTGACAACAGTGCACAGAAAGGCGGGTTGAAATTTTAAAGGGGTGATTGGGTAGGCCTCCTTGAGAAGGTGACATTTGAACAAAGACTTGCAGGAAGTGAGGGTGTGCTGTGTGCAGAGTGAGCCATGGGAATATCTGGAGGAAACACATTCTAGATAAAATACGCGTGGACGTATTTAGGTGTAAAGTGGCATTATGTCTGCAACTTACTCTTTAACAGTTCAGAAAAAATAAATAATTTATACCTCTATCTGTCTATCCATATCTACCCATCCATGTATTCATACACACACACACACACACACACATATATATATATTATGTGTATATATATTTTATATATATATATGAATGGAAAGCAAAATTGTTAAAATGTTAACATTTGGGGAATCTGGGTGAAAGATATGTACTATTTTTGGAAAGTTTCTGTATGAATTTCAAGACAAAACTTTTTTTAAAAACAGGATTTATAGGCCGGGTGCAGTGGCTCATGCCTGTAATCCCAGCACTTTGGGAGACTAAGGCGGGCAGATTGCTTGAGGTCAGGAGTTCAAGACCAGCCTGGACAACATAGTGAAACCCCATCTTTACTAAAAATACAAAAACTAGCTGGGCTTGGTGATGTGAACCTGTAATCCCAACTACTTGGGAGGCTGAGGCATGAGAATTGCTTGAACCTAAGAGACAGAGGTTACAGTGAGCCGAGATCGTGCCACCTTACTCCAGCCTGGGCGATAGAGCAAGACTCCGTCTCAACAACAACAAAAAAAGCAAAAAGGATTTATATTATTATATATTTTTAAAAAGCATTTCAGGCAGAAGGGGTAGCCTGTGCAAAGATCCTAAGGCAAAAGAGTGCCCTGGGGCTGGGTGCAGTGGTAGGGGGATTACTTAAGCCCGGAAGTCCAAGACCAGTCTGGGTAACATAGGGAGACCCTCTTCTCTACAAAAAAAAAAAAAAAAAAAAAAAAAAAAAAAAAAATTCGAAAACTAGCTAGGCATGGTGGTGCATGCCCGTAGTCCCAGCTACTCAGGAGGCTAAGGTGGGAGGATCATTAGAGCCTGGGAGATAGAGGGTGGAGTGAGCCGTGATTATGTCAGTGCACTTCAACCGGGGGGACAGAGCAAGACCCTGTCTCAAACAAAAACAAAAAGAAAAAACAACCCCCAAACAACAACAACGACAAAATAAACAAACAATAATAAAAGATGAAAAGAGTGCCCCAGTATGTAAGGGCAACACTCAGGGTGCTGACAAACAGAATAAGCAAATCCATTGGCATTTTTTTCCTGGCTAGAATTCATCCCCCCTTTTCAGGTTACAACACCCCATTTTTCTACTGGAGAACCATACCTTCCCTACTCTCATTCCATATGGTAAGAATGGGCTGATCTCATCTTGGGCAAGGGGCTCAAGCCCCAGGTCTGGCCAATCAGAGATGTGCACATCGAGGAACCTGGCTTAGGAGGCAGTGGCTGGGGTCCAGGGTGGAGTGGAGGATAAGGGTGTGTGTGTGTTGGGGGGGGCGCTGAGAGCCTGCCTGAGGTAGAAGCCCACTCTAAGGAAGGCAGCACTGAGACTTGAAGCAGAACAGATCCCCAATGACATTTTTGAGCTCTTGGATTTAGTCTTTGTGTCAACTTTTATCCCTCAGTGACTTTGTCACATAAGGCAATGAATGCCCTTTTTGCTTGAGACAGTTTGAGTTGGGTTTTCCTCTACTCAAAATGAAGAAATGTATTGAGTGATCCAAATCGTCAGGGATAGTCTCTCTGAGGAAAGGACATTTCAGCCAAGACCTAAAGGATGAGCAGCAGTTGGTCAGATGAAGAGGTGGAAAAAATGGTCCAGAGGAACAGCAAGTGCAGAGGTCCCAGGAAAGGAAGGAGCATGGCAGGTTCAATAAATTGGAAATGCTGGGTGCGGTGGCTTGTGTCCGTAGTCCCAGCTACTTGGCAGGCTGAGAGGGGAGGATCACTGGAGCCCAGGAGTTCGAGACCAGCCTGGGCAACACAGTTAGACTCTCATCACTAAAAAAAATTGCCAGGCATGGTGGCACATGCCTGTAGTCCCAGCTACTTGGAGGCTGAGGTGGAAGGACCCTTCAGCCCAGGAGTCTGAGGCTGCAATGAGTTGTGATTGCACCACTGCCCTCCAGCTTAGGTGTAGGTGAGGGAGAGAGGCCTATCTCAAAGAAGAAGAAGGAGAAAGAGATGAAGAAAAGTAGCAGCAGCAAGAAGAAGAAAAGGAAGAAGAGAAGAAGAGGAAGAAGAGGAAAAGGAGGAAGAACAAGAGGAAGAGGAAAAAGAAGAGGAAGAGCAAGAGGAAGAAGAGGAAGAAGAAGGAAGAAGAAGAAGGAAGAAGAGGAAGAAGGAAGAAGAGGAAGAAGAAAAGAAAGGAGGAGAGGAAGAAGGAAGAGGAAAAGGAAGAAGGAAGAGGAAGAAAGAAGAGGAAGAAGAGGAAGAAAAGAAGAAGAAGAAGAAGAAGAAGAGGAAAAGAAGAAGAAGAAGAAGAAGAAGAAGAAGAAGAAGAAGAAGAAGAAGAAGAAGAAGAAGAAGAAGAAGAAAGAAACAGCAGCAGCAGCTAGAGGAGGGCTGGGAAAATGGTGGCCAGGGAGAGTGTCCGGTAGAGGTGAGGCTCGGGCAGGGTCCCGGATGAAGGGCCTTGTAGGCTTTGTTAAAGATCTGAGACTTTGCCCCAAGAGCAAAGGGAGGTCATTGCAGGGTTTTTAATAGGCAAAATCTTTACTTAATTTGCATTTTGATATCACCTTCATAAGAACACCCTGTCTGCAGTGTTTGGGCTAGATTGGTGGAAGGTTAAGAGCAATACAGGGAAATTATTTAGAAAATTATTGCAGACCTCCAGGCTAGGGATGATGACTTTGACAGGGTAGGGACAGTGGACACATAGACATTGGATGGATTTTATGGCAGCTAGTCTCCAAAAATGAACCGCACCTCCCAATATATGTGCCTTGTGTAGTCCCATCTCACATTGAATCTGGGACAACTCTCTGACCCACTTTAACCAGTAGAATGCAGAGAAAGTGATGCTGAGCCAGTTCTGAACCTGAGATTTTCAGGAGACCTGGCAAGCTCTGCCTTTGAGTTCTTAGGAGTCCTGTTCCACCAGATAAGAGGTCCAGCTCCCCTGCTGTGAGACCAAGTGGAAACCCCATAGTGGGGCCCTGACATACATAAAAAGGGAGAAAGGCCCAGCTATCCCAGTGTCCCAGTTGAGCCTCTAGGTGACTCTAGTTCAGGCTGCCATCTGATTACAACCACATAAGAGTCCTGTCTTAGTCTATTTGTGCTGCTATAACAAAATGCCTGAGGCTGGGTCATTTATAAACAACAGAAATGTATTGCTCACAGCTCTGGAGGATGGGAAATCCAAGATCAACATGCCAGCAGATTTTTTTTTTTTTTTGATGCAGGGTCTCGCTCAGTTGTCCAGGCTGGAGTCTAGTAGCACAATCATGGCTCACTGCAGCCTTGACTTCCTGGGCTCAGGTGATCCTCCCACCTCAACTTCCCCAGCTTTTTTTTTTTTCTGTATTTTTTGTAGAGACAGGGTTTTGCCATATTGCCCAGGATGGTCTTGAACTCCT
Source organism: Macaca fascicularis (assembly GCF_037993035.2). Lineage (NCBI taxonomy): Eukaryota > Metazoa > Chordata > Mammalia > Primates > Cercopithecidae > Macaca > Macaca fascicularis. Next base: position 201,933,830 of record NC_088375.1, on the reverse strand, counting down.
GGGCTCAAGTGATCCACCCGCCTCTGCCTCTCAAAGTGCTGGGATTACAGGCGTGAGCCACCACACCCCAGCCCGTGCCAGTAGATTTGATGTCTGGTGAGAACTTGCTCTCTCCTTCAAAGATGACACTTTGTGCTGCATGCTTACATGGTGAAAGACTCAAGGACCTCCCTTAATGATTTAATCACCTCTCAATGGCTCCCCCTCTTAATACTATCAAACTGGGTATCAGATTCTAACATATGAATTTGGGGAGGACACCAACATTCAGACTAGAGCACATGGTTACCTCTTTGCTTACCATATCAACCCCATGAAATAGGCAGTTTTATTATCTCCATCCTACAGATGAGGACAATGAGGCACAGAGAGGCTAGGTAACTTCCCCAGGGTCACATTATTGGATAAATGGTGGAGCCTGGGTTGAAGAGTAGGAAGCATGACTGCTTGTGTCCTGTGGTTGAGGACTCTGCTGTGCTGCCTCTGTGAGGGAGGCTTCCTGAAAGGACTCAGAATCTCTCAGGGACACCAGGAATGGCTGGAAGCCTCAGAGACAGAGGCAAACTCTGGCTCTCTCTCGAGTGGACTCCACTGACCCCAGATCTCACTCTATCACCCGACTCCAGTCGCTGTGTCTCTGATTGGTCCGCTAACTGGAGGCATAGGGATATGGTGCCCAATTATGAGTCCATCAGCAGTAGGGGAGGTGAGCAGAGCATCTGTAGACATGGCTGCCTGGGTCTGCTCTTTCTTGGCGTGAGTGAACAGCTTTCCGAGAGAACATGACTACTATAGCAATTTAGAAAGAGGCCCAGCTTGGGTCCGGCTTGCATGACTCAGTGCTCTGCACATCAACCTCTGCCCCTGTGAAAACGCAAGGGGAAATGGAATTCTACCCCACCCCATACTGTGCTGTCCCACTTCCTGAGCATCTGGGCCCTGCTGGGTGTTTCTCAGCTCACCTCCTAAACCTCCCTATGGGGCTGCTTCTCCCATCCTACCCCTGCTGGGTATAGTGGTGTGCCTGTAATCCCAGCTACCCGGGAGGCTGAGGCATGAGAATCGCTTGAACCTGGGAGGCAGAGGCTGCAGTAAGCCGAGATCGTGACATTGCAGTCCAACCTTGGGTGACTGAACGAGACTCTGTCTAAAAAAAAAAAAAAAAGGAATGCATTTGCTAGTGTACATGCCAGGCACTAGGCAGGGGATTTTACATGTTCACGAATTTCTTACAGCAGCTCTGGGAAGCAGACAGTCTTATTATGCTCATTTTACAGATGAATAAAGTGAGGCTCACAGAATATAAGTGACTTTGCCAAGGTCACACAGTAAATGAGGTTGCCCCAAGAGATGGATTCAAGCTTATAGACCCCTGAAGTGTGTATTCCTATTTAAAACAATTTTTTTGTTTTAAATTCCTGTGGGTACGTAGTAGGTGTATATATTTATGGATGTGCTCCTATTGTCTAGAGATAGTATAGCCTTCCAGCCCAGGTTGGTTTTTGGCCCACCAGACCTCCTTGCCAGAGAGGGGCTGGGGTAAGGGCTTGATGCCTTCATTCAAAGGTACACAGCTTTGATCTCTTTGCCTGATGTGCTTCAGGTCTATTTAGGTTAGGGCTCTCAAAGTGTGGCTCCTGGACTGGTAGTATCAGCATCACCTGGGAACTTGTCAGAACTATGTATTCTTGGCTGGGCGTGGTGGCTCACACCTGTAATCCCAGCACTTTGGGAGGCTGAGGCTGGTGGGTCACCTGAGGTCAGGAGTTCAAGACCAGCCTGGCCGAGATGGTGAAACCCCGTCTCAACTAAAAATACAAAAATTAGCCAGGCGTGGTGGTGCATGCCTGTAATCCAGCTACTTGGGAGGCTGAGGCAGAAGAATTGCTTCAACCTGGGAGGTGGAGGTTGCAGTGAACCAAGACCACGCCATTGCACTCCAACCTAGGCAACAAGAACAAAAACTTTGTCTCAAAAAAAAAAAAAAAAAAAGAAATACATATTCTCAGGGCCACCCCAAACCTATTGAATCGGAAACTCTGGAAAAGGGCCTGGCAATGTGTGTTTTCACAAACCCTCCAGGTGATTCTGATGCAGGCCCAAGCCTGAGAACCATCAGAGAATGTGGAACAGAGCTGCAGTCAACAGCCTTGTTTATTCCCCTCCCAGGTGGCTCTGAAGACAGCAGCTGGAGAAAGTGAGAATTTTCAGCTGAGTAATTTTTTTTAAATAGTTGTTTTCTCATCACATTTGTTAGAAATGACTCAGGTCTGGCTTCAGAGAAACTGTATGAATTCCTTAATTGTTACACACTATTATTATTTTGTTTACATTTGTGTGTAGCCTAAAAGAGAATGCAAATAAACACAAATAAATCCAAATACCACATTCAGCCTCTTAGCATCTTGTCTGTCTAGGGAAGGGTTGTGAGTATAATCCCCAATTCAGTCAACACACTTGAGCTTTGTCTTCTCAGTGCTGGGTCCTAGGCTGGGTTCTAAGGTACAGGCAGGGCCTCTGCCTGCCTGTTCCTGTATCAAGGGGACACAGACAGCTCTAACAGTTAGAATTCAGGGTTCGAAGAGCTGGGGCCCCAGGGTTTGCTCTAACATGATCCTGGGCCTCTCCATTTCAAATTCCTCACCAGTGCACAGCCCTGAGTTTGACTCCAGGCTCTGCCACTTACCTGCTGTGTGATCTTAGTCAAATCAGTTGACCTCTCTGGGCCTCAGATTCCTCCATTGTGGAATGAGATAATAGTTCCCACCTTGCAGGCTTGTTGTGAAGATGGGGAAAGTGTATATAGTGCAGTGGTGCCCCTTATTTTCTGTGTGACCTTGAGCAAGTTAGTTAGCCTCTCTATGTGTGTTTCCTCCCTTGCAACGCAGGGTTACTAAACAGCACATACCTCTTAGGGTTATTGAGTTAAAAATTATATAAATCTTTTTTTTTTTTTTTTTTTTGGAGATGTATCACTCTGTGACCCAGGCTGGAGTGCAGTGGCGCAATCTTGGCTCACTGCAACCTCTGCCTCCTGCGTTCAAGTGATTCCCCTGCCTCAGCCTCCCCACTAGCTGGGATTACAGGCACCCGCCATCATGCCCAGCTAATTTTTTGTATTTTAGTAGAGACAGGGTTTCACCATGTCGACCAGGATGGTCTCAACCTCCTGACTTCAGGTGATCCGCCTGCCTCGGCCACCCAAAGTGCTGGGATTACAGACATGAGCCACTGTGCCCGGCCCAGAGTTATATAAATCTTAATACAAGGCTGCATGATAGTAACCTCTCTAGGGTTCTTAGCTGTTAGTGCCTAGAGCATAGTAGATGCACAATAGATGGTGGCCACTGTTATGATTCATTTCTATCCTTAATTTGCAAGTAGCTCTGACCTTGCAAAGGCTGCTTTCCTATTTCGGGTTTCTAGTTACTTCAGGGTTTCCATTTCACTGGTGCCTTCAAAGAGTTTGCAGTGGTGACTTTGGGTTGGTGCCTGTTCTGCCAATTTATCTGGTGTCTGAACCTGGGTTCCAGCCACTGCTCAGGTCTTCTGCTGTTTGCTCTTGGCCTGGTGTTGGCATTCTTTGTTCTGAGCTTCATGCCTTATTCTCAGAGCCCATCTCACTGGCATAGTCAGATAGACCAGAGTGAACTTTCCACTCTGATACTCACTAGCTGGGTAACCTTAGACAAAGGATTTAATCCCAATTTTATCACCTGTAAAATGGGGCTAATAATGCCTGTCTTAAAGGCTTATCTAAAGATTAAATGCAGTTATGTGTTTGTACACATTCAGTATGATGTCTGTCACACAATGGGTGTTCAAATAATGTTTGTTTACTTCTCTGTCTACTTCTCCCTGTGGAATAAATTCTATAATCACTCTGAACTGGTGTCTTAGTCCATTTTGTGCTGCTGAAACAGAATACCTGAGTCTGCATAAGTTATAATGAACAGAAAATTGGCTGATGGTTCTAGAGGCTGGGAAGTCCAAGACTGAGGAGCTGCAACTAGTTGAGGTCTTCTTGCTGCATAATTTCATGGTGGAAGGTGGTGGAGAGGGCAAGAGAGAGCAAGAGGTTGAACTCACAGCCTTGAGCCCTTTTATAATTGGCATTAATCCATTTATGGTGGTGGAGCCCTCATGACCTAAACATCTCCCATTAGGCCCCACCTCCCAACACTGTTGCATTGGGTGTTAAATTACAACCCAAGCTTTCTGAGAGACACATTAAAACCATCGCAACTGATACACTGATCTTTATTTATTTATTTATTTATTTATTTTTTTAGAGATGGAGTCTTGCTCTGTTGCCCAGACTGGAGTGCAGTGGTGCAATCTTGGCTCCCTGCAACCTCCACCTCCTGGGTTCAAGTGATTCTCCCACCTCAGCCTCCCCACTACCTGGGATTACAGGTGCCCACCACCATGCCCGGCTAATTTTTTGTATTTTTAGTAGAGATGGGGTTTCACTATGTTGGCCAGGCTGGTCTCGAACTCCTGACCTCAAGTGATCCACCTGCCTCAGCCCCCCAAAGTGCTGGAATTATAGGCATGAGCTGCCGCACCCTGTGATATGCTGATCTTTAAAAGGAAGAAATAATCTTCCCTACTAGTTATCACAAAATATCTACTCTCCTTGTCTTCATTAGTATTTTGATTTTATTGGTGGGGTAGGAGGAACAGCAATGTACCCAACTAAAGACTATGTCTTCCCACCTCCCTTGCAACTAGGTGTCATCATGGATCTATAGTTTGGTCAACTGTATAAAAAGAAGTGTTTGGTGGTGTTATGGGTTGAATTGCATCCTTGTAAAAAGTTATTTTTAAGTCCTAACCCCCAGTGCCACAGATTGTGACCTTATTTGGAAACAGGACTTTGCAGAGGTAATCAAATTAAAATGGGGTCATTACGGTGGACCCTAATCCCATATGATAAGCATCCTTATTAAAAGGGGAAATTTGAACCCAGAGACAAACACATATAGAGGGAAGATCATATGAAGACACACAGGGAGAAGACGGCCATGTGACTGGAGTGATGCATTACGAGCCAAGGAATGCCAAGGATTGCCAGCTAACACCACAGGCTAGACGAAGCAAGGAAAGATTCTCTCCTAGAGCCATCAGAGAGAGCATGGCCCTGCCAACTCCCTGACTCCAGACTCCTAGCTTCCATAACTGGAGACAGTACATTTCTGTTATTTTAAGCTACTCGTTTTTGGTACTTTGTTATGGCATCCCTAAGAAATTAATACTGGTGGAATTTTGGGAAGCCTGAATAAAATGATGAACAGGAAAGTATTTTTCAAACTCTCCAGTTTTATGTACTAATAAGGCATTTTTATTATTGCAACGTTTGTGACTATGATTACTCTTGGTTTATGAAGGATAGATTGACTTGGCTAACATGATTCTGACTAGAGATCAGAAGATTTTTATCCTGCTTCTGCTCCATGTTCTTGAAGGCTCAGCACAGCAATCATAGATGCTAAGACAGAGGTAGCATGAGAGACAAGCAGAAGAGAAGCTACCGGCCTTTGGGTTGGAAGTTGGCAGGATGAGTGTGTAACTTTTGCTGAGCTGGGGCCAGAATTCTCAGCCACTGACTGGCAGTCAAGCATAAAGGTTAAAGGTCAGGATTGGCTTGTATTTAAATCTAGTCTTTACCCTTACTTGCTGTGTGATCCTGAGCAAGTTACTGAACTTTTCTGAGCTTTATATTCCTCATTTGTAAAATGAGAACAAATGTGGCTCCTATGACATAGGGTTGTCATGGAGTTTCAGTGACATCACATAACAATCAGGGAAAAAAGAAAAAGCCACAGCCTATCTGTACTCAGGCCAGGGTGCAGATTTTTCTGCTCTGATTACTTACCCTTGATAGACTCCAAATGGACAGACTGGATTCTGGTTCGTTTCTTCTTACCTCTATTGATTCATTCAGTAAACATATTGAATGTACCTATTATGTGCCTACTAGGTGATGAAAAAAGCCGGTAGGGCAGACCCAGACCATGACATCCAAATGCAGCCAGCTCAAAGAATGATTAAACTAAAAGTAGAGCCAAAGTTATTCAGGTGCTCCTCTCCTCTCAGTCTAATGTTTAAAGGTTTCTGCCATGGCCATCCTAATCTACCCTTCCTGATTGGTAGATACTTGTGCTCATACTGTGTTGCAAATGACTACTAATCTCAAAGAAAGGGCCTACAAATGACTGTCCTATAAAGCTGCCTCCTGAAATGCTGCTCCTATGCATAGAAAACAAGAAGGTTCCAGGCAGAAGGGCCCAGAGAAATCAGTCTGAAACCTCTCAGTTCACAGGGGGAAATCAAGCCAGGCAGAAGTGACCCAGATCCAATTAGGGTGACTCAGCCAAGGACACCCAGTCATTATATGTCCCAGCTGGGTAGGCAGCAGAAAATGGCTCTCCCTGCCTCTGGTCCCTGCCCTGCACCATCGGTGTACTGAGCATGTTCTAACTAGGTTGTGCAGAGTGTCCTAGGGAGACACTAAGGCAGGACAAGAAGTGCCACTGATTAAAAAGAAAGTCACTGGGCACAGTGGCTCACGCCTGTAATCCCAGCACTTTGGGAGGCTGAGGCAGGCAGATTGCTAGAGCTCAGGAGTTTGAAACCAACCTGGGCAACATGGCGAAACCCTGTCTCTACAAAAAATACAAAAATCAGCATGGCATGGTGGCATGCACCTGTAGTCCCAGCTACTTGGGAGGCTGAGGTTGGAGGATCACTTGAGCCTGAGAGGTGGAGGTTTCAGTGAGCTGAGGTCATGTAACTGCACTCCAGCCTGGGTGACACAGCCAAACCTTGTCTCAAAAGAGAAAAAAAAAAAAGCCCATAGCCTAGCAGGGGACATGAAGACACGGTAGACCAAAACCCCTTTGGCTTCATTGATTTGAAATGCTGCCTTCATTGTGTACCAATCTCCAATGTATACAGGACTGCTGTAGACTCTGTTGTTTTACTACTGTCTCTTCCTGCTCCAGCACCATACTGTTTTAAAGACTGTAGTTTTGGCCAGGCGCGGTGGCTCACGCCTATAATCCCAGCACTTTGGGAGGCCGAGACGGGTAGATTACTGGAGGTCAGGAGTTCAAGACCACCCTGGCCAACATGGTGAAACCCCATCTCTATTAAAAATGCAAAATTAGCTGGGTTTGGTGGCATGCGCCTATAATCCCAGTTACTTGGGAGGCTGAGGCAGGAGAATCGGTCGAACCCAGGAGGCAGAGTTTGCAGTGAGCTGAGATCGCACCATTGCACTCCAGCCTGGGCAAAAAGAGTGAAACTCCATCTCAAAAAAAAAAAAAAAAAAAAAAAAAAAAAAGGACTACAGCATTATTTAAAAATTTTTGATATGATAAAGGAAGCCCTTTTTTTTTTTTTATTTTCCAAGAATGTCCTGACTCTTCTTGTATGCTTACATTTCCAGATGAACTTTTGAGTCAGCTTTTGAGTAACAGCTATTGAATCTTCTTCAGCACTCTTGTCTATGCCATGCTCCAGGCACTTGAGTAGGGTATTCAGTCCTTGCCCTTGGGAAATCACAAACTAGGTGCAAAGTGTAACCAACCAAGAAGTGTAAAATAGCAACACGAATCTCACACTATGGGTAACAAGAACTAAATGAGTGAGGGGTCCAGACAGACTAAGTGCTGTGTTCCTTGGGGCCAGGCAGGTCATGGAAGGTTCAACAGAGGTGACATTATACAGGACATTGATGGGTGAGCAGCAACTTGCCGGTATAAAATAAACGCTTTGAGTTGAGGAAGTCCGGGAAAGCTTCTTGAAGAAGGAGACACATTTCTCTTGAGAGGCGAGTAAGAGTTTGCCGGGTTCAGAGGATGTGATAAAGGGAGGGATTGCCTTGAACTGGGAAAGTCACAAAAAGGTTCTCTGAAGACATTTTAGATGCCTTTTGAGTTGGAGTCGGGAAGATGCCTGGAAGAGACAATTAAATAAAAAGAATTTTATTACAAAAGTAATACAAGGACATGTCATTTGAACCGGGTTTCGAGAGATGAGTGAGCAGTTCCTGCGGCAGACAAGAGCGGTACCACGAAGTAAGTTGAGGCAGACGCAGAAAAGGCTTCCCGGTCCCGCTCACTCTTTAAGACCTAAGATGCAAGGGTGTAAGTGTCCCACCCGTGTGGCTGCGCCCTGTAGTTCCGATTTCCCAGCGTGGGTTAGTCACCGCCAGGTCTCCGAGGGAGAAGACTGCGGCACCGGCGGGCAGAGCTGAGTGCTTTATGTCGGAATCGACCAATGGGATGGCGGCACCCGGTTGCCAGGGCTACGGCCAAGCGGAGGCAGGGCCTCGGCGCCATGGGCGGGGCCTGGCTGGGGTTATATAAGCGCGCTGCGGGCGGAAGGCTGGGCGTGGGGGTCGGTGGCTGCTGGGCGGGCAGGGCGCAGGCCGCGGGACCCGATCCCGGGGGAGCGAGAGAGCGGAGGCGCCGAGGAGCCGATTCACTCGCTGGGGAGACTTATGGGCCGAAGCCGTGTAAATGCGTTTTAAGGCGAGTGCGGAAAGTGGCCTGGGGAGCCTCGGGGAGCGGACGCCCTCCGCTCTGGTGCTGACCTGCCCCCCGGCCCCTTCTGCCTCCTGTCAGCAGGGGCCTCGGCTCCGCAACTGCCACTCCTCCTCGGGGTGTTGCACAAGTTCCGAGGTCACCGGCGACCCCCCCTAGCAGCGCGCCTGGCTCTGGCCCCCGCGAAGGAGGACGGAGCTTGGTAAGGGGCCCTGGGGGATGGGGGGACCTCGGCCCTGCACTCGGTAGGAGTCACTGCACGCGGTAGGAGTCACTCGGACAGAAAAAACCTTGGCCTTCCGTTCAGTCCCAGGAGCTTGCGGCCCCCACCCACCACGTGGCGCCCCCAGGCACGCCTAGAATTCTAGCATGTCAGAATCAGTCCAGCCCCCATTTACAGTTGGGGAAAGTGAGGCTCCGAAGAGGGTCAGAGGGTACCCGAGGTCAAGCAGTAGAGAGCGGACTCGAACTTAAGCTCTTACTCTCAGGCTGAGACTCCTTGGCGTGGCCACCGGCTACCCTCTGGGTGGGCGTGGTCAAGACTGGGGGCGCCCTGGAAACTTCCCCACCCAAGTTTCTCAGATTTTCTGTTCCATCTCTCTTTCACTGTTTCCTGAAATCCAGAATTTCAGAACTGAGAAGGCTCTCCAAAACAATTCATCCATTTTACTGGTGGGGCAACTGACTCGGAGAGGCAGTGACATTTGGACATACAGTGCCTTGTCTCCGTTTGAAATCCGGGATTCTTTATTTTCTCCACCCTTGCCTAATGAACCCCGGGCTTGTGCTGGGGGCGGGTTGTGACGGGATTGGGTTCCCTGGCCTGGGGAGGTGAGTGGGGCAGCGGAGCTGGCCCCCCAGCTGTTCCCTTCATCTCCCCCCGCCCCGCAGTGTGTTGCATACTTTCTAAGGCGGCGGCTGCAGCAGCGGCTCCATCCAGCCCGTCAGCTCCTCCTGCAAGGCATGGCTGGCTACCTGAGTGAATCGGACTTTGTGATGGTGGAGGAGGGCTTCAGTACCCGAGACCTGCTGAAGGAACTCACTCTGGGGGCCTCAGAGGCCACCACGGTGAGGGGCTGGGAATGGGGGTGGGTCCCCGTCCCCTGTACAGATCAGCTGCCTTCTCAGGAAGGGTCCCTAGGGCCCTCATCTTATCCTTTCACTTATTTGGTACGCAATCCTTGCTATTTGCAAGAGAGGGGCTCAATTTATCCCCAATTCTTGGTCCTTGCCCCCAAACCTCCCCTCCTATGTTGCCTTTCTACCCAGTCCTCCAAGGTCAGAAACCGGCGATTCCTGTCCTGCTGCCCCCTCTCCCTCACCGCCCACATCTAGGCATTACCAAGCCCTGTGAATTCTGCCTCCTTAAATAACCCTCCAATGTGCTTATGTGGAACCTCATTTTCTAGCTTAGTCTTCCTCTCTCCAAAGGCCCCCTGATCTCCTCCCTGTCTCATGCCACCCCCTCCAAATGTATCATAGTCCTGTTCAATATCAGAATTTGGCATTTCCCCACTGCCTACAGGATCAAGTCAGAGCTTCCCTGCCTCCATAGCCCCATTCCCAGTTTTCCCCACTCCCAGTTTTCCCCACAGTATATATTATGCTCCTTCAAGCTGAATGACTAATTTTGCGTTTCCCAATGATGCCGTGTGCCCTATTACCATGCCTTTGCCCAGGCTATTCCTTCTGCCTGTAGCATCCTTCTCTCGGCCTTTCCCCTCTTTAGCCCTTTCTAGTCATTCCTTGCTTCTCATCAGTGTTGCCTTTTCCTGATCGCCCCAGGCAGATTTTGTATTTTCTTTCTCCATGCCCCCGCACTGCACCTTGTAGAAACTGCCATCTAACATCTACTGAGTGGACTCGTAAGTACTTAAGGGGTTCCTTTTCTTCCAGACCCAAGCTCCTTCAGAGCAACAGTACTGTTTGGTCATCTCTGTCTCTTAGCATAATGTTTGGCACCAACTGGGCATGAGTAAAAAAGTGTTGCATGAAAGGGAAACTGAGTCTCAGGGAAGGAACTCTGGAAGGGTCCCTTCCACATTTAAGTAATGTGGTCTCACCCACAGCCTCATACATGTTTGGCCTTTAGCACATCTGCAATGAACAGTTGTCCATAGGCATCGGTTGCAGTGTCAGTGGGATGAGCTTAAGGCTTCATTGAACACCTGTGTTTGGAAGGCAATGAGCTGTAGGTCACAGCTTCTGCCTTTAGGGAATTTACCCTTTTCTAGAATGGATGGATGCATATGCAGTTCTGATACCTTGGAAGCACGTGCAAATGCTGTGGGAGCATCTAAAAGCAGAGTTGCCTTATTGGTTTGGGGAAGGTGGCATATGAGTGAAACTTTAAGGATTTTGCCAGACACAGGAGTGGGAATGGTATTCTGCAGAGGTCATGGTGGGAACAAAGGTTTGAACGTGGGAAAATGATCCAACCTACAGCTGGAGTTTTAGCCACATTGAGGGGAGGGGTTGGGGCTAGATCACAGAGCCTTGAATGCCAGACTGAGGAGTTTGCCTTCTGTCGTGTAGGCTTGGGGAGGCCCAGAACACTTTACAGCAGGGTAGCTCTGTGGCCAGAACTGAACCTGGGTCAGGTACTTGGAAGGATCATGGATGGCATGCACAGGATGGGAGCTGGATGGGGTCTCATATTCATCCACTTCTTGTCATTCAGGACGAGGTCGCTGCCTTCTTCGTGGCTGACCTGGGTGCCATAGTGAGGAAGCACTTTTGCTTTCTGAAGTGCCTGCCACGAGTCCGGCCCTTTTACGCTGTCAAGTGCAACAGCAGCCCAGGTGTGCTGAAGGTTCTGGCCCAGCTGGGGCTGGGCTTCAGCTGTGCCAACAAGGTGAGCCCCGCCCCCACGGTGCACTGACCCTCCATGCCCACTCAACACACACATGGCCAGGCTAGTGCAGGTGGGCTCTGGGGAGCAAGAGGTACCTGCAGTTGGTCCTTGCCCTCTGGGAAGACCACCCACTCAGGAGGGGTCTCAAGGGATGAGGGAGGGAGAAACGAGCATGGAATTTGTCAGCCTTGAAGTTCCAGATTGGAATCTTCTGCGTCCCTGGTAGAAAGCTCATCTTTTTAATGGAGATTTGCAAATTTGTTTGGCACAGAGCTATACATGATGTTCTTCTAATTAAAACAAAACCAACATATCTCCATATTGTTGGTTTCTTTTCTTTTTCCTTTTATAATCATAATAATGTGTGATGGTGCATTTTCTTAACTAGTCCTTGTAGTTTTGTTGTTGCCACCAATTCTGTCTTTCTAATTTGATTTCTGCCATTGTCTTCATTCCCTCCTGCTCTCTTTAGATTTATTTTTTTCATTTTTTGAGACGGAGTCTTGCTGTCACCCAGGCTGGAGTGCAGTGGTGCCATCTTGGCTCACTGCAACCTTCACCTCCCGAGTTCAAGCAATTCTCCTGCCCTCAGCCTCCCAAGTAGCTGGGATTACAGGCATGCACCACCACACACGGCTAATTTTTTGGTATTTTCAGTAGAGACTGGCTTTCAGCATGTTGGCCAGGCTGATCTCAAACTCCTGACCTCAGGTGATCCACCTGCCTCGGCCTCCCAAAGTGCTGGGTTTACAGGCGTGAGCCACCGTGCATGGCCACTTTAGATTAACTTTGCTTATCTACTGTCGTTCAGTATCCACTGAACTCCTATAATGTGGTAGTCACTGTGCTAGGCAGGGCTAGCAATACAGAATTGATAGACTGCTGTCCTTGAGTTGAATGCTTAGTTTATTTCCATTCTGTCCTTGCTAGATAAGAGCCTTTAAGCTATAAAGTTTCAACTAAGTAGAGCTTTGAAAGTATCTCATTTATTAATTCAGCAAATATTAATTGGGCATTTCCTCTGAGGCCAAGTGCTATTCTAGGTGGGGATTTGGCAGTGAGCAAAATAAAACAACAAAAGCCCTTCCTTCATGGAGCTTGTTTACAAAAAAAACCAGATTAAATAATGAAAATATGTAGTATTTTAGATGGAAAATGCTGTAGAGAGAAAGCAGGAAAGGGAAGTAAGGAATATTGGGAGAGAGGATTGTACTTTTAGATAGTTTGACCAGGGAAGGGTTCACTGAGACTTGAATACAGACCCAAAAGAGCCAACGGATCAAGCCAGGTGGATAACCAGGGAAAGGGCATTTCAGGCAGCAGGAACAGCAAGCGCAGAGGCCCTGAGGTGGGAGCAAGTCCAGTGGGCACTGGTTTGTGATAGTGTCCTTAGCACCATTTTCTTGGTGGTTAGTAATGGTTGCCTAATATGGCTGGATGTTGTGAGAAGAGTTCTAGAAAGGACTCCTGGAGTCCTGGGCAGGATGACAGGGCTGGAGCGACTCCAGGTTGGGGAGAGGTGTGCATTTGGCGGGGATGGTTAGAACGAGCAGGTTAACCTGTATCAGGGACCGAATGTTAACGCCTTTCATGGTAGATGAGGTGCTTCCCCTTGTCTTTGGTTTAGTTCAAGCTCTGCACACCTCGTTTTGTGCATGTCTTCCATGAAGCTCTGTGAGGCACACAGCGGGAGAGACGGCTGTTCTACAGTTGAGGAAACTGTGGGGCCAGCCGTCTGTGGGTAGCAGAGCCAGGACATGCACGCTTCCCATTTCTTCCTACAGTGCCCTGGGCCTCCACGTGGGATGAGAAGGAGCAGGATCCTTTCAGTCCCTGAGGTCTAGGGTGAACAACAGGACCAAACCCCACTGCCTAGTTTTCTGCTTCAGGAACCCCAGGGGGAGGGGCTCAGTTCTCTAGAAGAAAGGGCAGAGTGGAGTGTTAAGGCTCAGGGAGACCTTGATGACAACAGGGACTGGAGAAGCATCTGCCCTTTGCTGAGTGCGTCTGTTGTGTCAGGCACTTTGCCAACTGTTTTCTGTACATGATCTCATTTTACTCTCGCAACAGCCCTGTGAGGTAATTATTATTTTTTAAATGGGGATTCTGACCGTAGCCTGGTGAGGACACATTTAACGTATAAGGAAATGAGAGATGGAGGTTCCGTACCAGGGTGGTGGCAGCTTGAGTCCTGCTGAGTTGCCTTGGACTCTGTCTTTTCCAAGGTCGCTAAGGAGAGGATAGTTGAGCTGGGATTCAGCCAGCGATGGATGCCCTCAGCCAACTGCAGGGGCAAGGAGAGACCTAAGCCCCCTCCCTGCGATGGGATCACGCAGACCTTTTGGTGCACTTCTGGAGAGGTGGCTCCTGGACTTAACAGCTTTTCTTGGAAGGCCAAGGCTGCCCTCTTCTGGTCGGCCATAGCAGGTGGCCATGCTTAACAGCGTTGTGCCTTAGTGGACACTGACCAAGGGCCTGGCATGAGCTAGGGCTGGATGTGCAGACAGGCACGCATTGGACAGGTGCCGGGGCCACGGCTTGCTCAGGGACTCTGGTCTACCTATGCCATCTGCCCGAGGACCACTGTGTCATCTTCCCTGCCCCCATCCCTTGCCCTCCCTTTCTGTCTCCCTCAGTATCTTCCCATCTTAAAAAGGCTTTGCTGGACACCACATCTTCTTCCAGCCCAATCCCTTGCTCTCTTTTGGTGACCAAACTCAACCGAGTTGTCTGCAGTCACCTGTCCGCCCCCATTTTTTCTTTCCTTCAGCACTCCTTCCTTAAGCCATTGCTTCTCAGCCTCCACTTTCACTACTCCAAAGAATTTTCTCTTACCAACATCCCCAGTGATCCGCAGGATCCAGTGAGCACTTTACTTTAAACATGGATTGTCAACTAATAATACATATCAAATAACACATTGATTCATTCACCCCAAAATAAACTAGGACATCAGCTTTATGTCTCCATAGATAATCACCAGCATGGTTTTGGTGGATATGTAGTTTTTTTTTTTTTTTTTTTTTTTGAGATGGAGTCTTGCTCTGTCTCTCAGGCTGGAGTGCAGTGGCATGATCTTTGCTCACTGCAACCTCTGCCTCCCAGGTTCAAGCAATTCTCCTGCCTCAGCCTCCCGAGCAGCTGGGATTACAGGTGCCCGCCACCACGCCCAGCTACTTTTTTGTTTCTTTAGTAGAGACGGGGTTTTACCATGTTGGCCAGGCTGGTCTTGAACTCCTGACCTCATGATCCACCTGCCTCGGCCTCCCAAAGTGCTGGGACTACAGGCGTGAGCCACCGCACCTGGCCAGCAAGGTGTTCTTTAAAAAAAAAAAAGACTCAACAGTAACATATGGTCCTACTTTTAAAGGCTTCAGAAGTGTATAAGATGAAAGAGAACACGGCTTCGACCCCACCTCATCAGGCACTTCTTACAGCTGAGACAGCTCCTTCCCATCCAGACACAAGCTGTGAGACAAGATTTGCATTTACAGGAATAGCTTTCTAATCTGCATATTGTTCTTCATCCCCTGGAAACGTTCTCCATCCTCACCTCTGCAGGTCCTGGGCACCATCTCTCCTCGTCTTCTGCCACTCTCTAAATGGTAGCATTCTTCTGAATTCTTAGGCCTCCCTGTCTTGTAAACCCTCCTTCTTCTCAGAAGAAGAAGGGTTATCTCCTCCCATGGCTTTAAATACCATCAATATGCCACTGCTTCCCACATTTTAATCTCCAGCTCAGACCTATATATCCAGTTGACTTGATACGAGGAGATGCCTGGAACCTGGCGTGTTCAAATGCGCTCCTGATGTCCCCCTTCCCCCTCCTGAAGGGCCCCCTCAGTCTGCTGGGTGTGGGAGTTCCCTCTGACGTCCTCCTCTTCACCACCACGTGCAATCTGTCACCCAGCTTGCCAGCCCTGCCTCCAGAACACATCTGCCCGCTTTTCTGGAGCTGGCTCTGTCATCTCCCCCAGGGCGATGGTGATAGCCACTGACCATCACAGTCTATTCCTCCAGAATCCCCTTGGGCCCTCCCTCAGGTAGCCAGATAGGCATTGTAGACGTTGTATTTAAAATGCAAATCTGACATGTCATTTCCCTTCCTAACCCTTTAGACTCTTTCCCATCATATACAGGGTAAAACATGTTTCCTTGGCAGCTCTGCCCCCCTCCCTCTGACCTCATTGTCCTCACTGTGCTAACTTGCTCTGCTCGAGCCACTCCAGCATTCTCTGTTCCTTGATCAGGCTGAAGTGCTCGGCACCGCTTGCCTCAGAACCTCTGCACAGGCCACTTCCTCTATTGGAAACATTCTTAGATTCTTTCCTTCCCTCTTGGCTTGGCTGAGGCCTCCTGCAGGGCTCAGTTTAAATATCTGAGCCTGAGGTTGTCCTTTGCCCCTCACACCCAGGTCTCTTGCAGCACGTACTTTTTCTTCCCAGCTCTTAACCACTTGTAATTCCATCATTATTTGGTGCTCATTTGGGACTGCCATGCCTGTCTTCCCCACCAGCCTGAAAGCTCCATGGTCTCAGAAAGCCTCTGTGCTTTAGTCACCACTTGTTTTATTAACACCTATCACAGAGCCTGGCAACTCAACAGATGCTCAGAAGATACCCGTCAGTGCAGCATTGAGGTTGCATTTCCCGTTCTAGCAGTGAGGTTAAGAGCTGGTGTGCTAAGGGCTGACAGTTAGAATCCCATCTGTGCCACTTAAAAGCTGTGTGACTTTGGACAAATCACTTAACCTCCCTGAACCTCTGTTCCCTACCTTATAAGATTATTAGTAAGGTTAAATGAGAATGTATATAAAATACTTAATGCAGTGACTGGCACAGGATATGCCTACAGTGAATGACAACACTTATTTAAATATTTATAATTAGGCTGAGTGCCGTGGCTCACACCTGTAATCCCAGCACTTTGGGAGGCCAAGGCAGGAGGACTGCTTGAGCCCAGGAGTTGCCCAGCCTGGGCGACGTAGTGAGACCCTGTCTCTATTTAAAACATATATATATTTTTAAAAATTTAAAGAATTATAATCAAAGCTCAATCACAGGTCCCCAAAGTGCTAACACTGCTTCTTCCTCTCACATCATGTGGTGAGGCAGGGAACAAAAACGCAGGTCCACATCCACTCAGATTCGGGGTGGGCCACATCTGCCCCTGGGAAGCAAGCTGTGGTGGCAGCAAGCCCAGCTCTGGAGCTTGACCTTTGTGTGCCACTCTGCTACTGATTGACTGTGTCACCACAGACAGGTGGACCTCGCTGAACTCAATTTCGTCCTCCATAAAATGTAGCCAGTAAATATTTCATAGCATAGTCGTTGGGATTAAATGAAATAGTGCTTATAAATATCTAGTGCTGAAAAGTTGCTAAATTAAAATTAGACTCTTATTACAAAATGAGAATGGCTAAAAATGACTCTTATGCCTCTCACCATGTTTCAAAACTGGCTCTCTCTTCTCTTGTTTATTCGTGGAGAGTCAGACTTGAATTCGAAAATTCATTCTGCCACCTATTTGCTGCATAGCCTTTCTGAGCATCAGTTTCCTTCTCTGTAGATTGGAGCTAATACCCATCTGAATGGGTTCTTTCCAAGGACAGAATAAAAGGGTGAATCCAAAGTAGGGGTTGGCAAACTATGGACAGAGGGCCAAATCCAGCCCCCCACCTGATTTTATGAAGTTTTATTGGCTCACAGCCACATTCATTCAATTATGCTTTGGCTGTGGCTGTTCTGGTGCTACAAAGGCAGTTGAGAAGTTGTGACAGAGACTGTGTGGCTCGCGAAGCCTAAAATATTTACTCTGGTTCTTTATAGAAAAAGTATGCTAACACCCGATGTAAAACATCTAATTCAGGGCCTGCTTGTGGCAGGTGCTGAATGAACACAGTTGCTGTCATCATCATCATGATCTTCATCATCGTCATCATCATCATTTGTTCGTATCATTAATGCAGCAATCAGGTGCACCCATGTTCTGCAAAGGGGATGAGGAGGAGCCCCCAAGAGGAGCAGGGCTGAGCCAGCACACCCTGCACACTCAGCACAGGGCTGTGCACAGAGTAGGCCTTTGGAGTGGGGTGATCTCTGTCCAAAAGACCCTTGGTCTGGTGGACTTCCTAATATACCAGCAACATATTTATTATTTATTAAGTTGACAAATAAAAAATAAAAATGGTACATATTTATGGTGTACAACATGATGTTTTGATATATGTACGTGTTGTGGAATGGTTAACAAGCTAATTAGGCATTCACTCACATACTTACCTTTTTTTGGTGGGGAGAACCCCTAAGGTCTATTCTCTTAGCAATTTCCAAGTGTACCATATGTTGTTATTAACTATAGTCACCACGATGCACATTAGATCTCTTGAGCTTAATTTTCCTGACTAAAACTTTGTATCCTGTGACCAACTTCTTCCCACTGCCCCTTCGCCATCGACCCCAGCCATCGACCCCAACTACCATTCTAGGCTGCTTCTCTGAGTTTGACATTTTTAGATTCCACATATAAGTGAGGTCATACATGTTTGTCTTTCTGTGCCTGGCTTATTTCACTTAACATGATGTCCTTCAGGCTCATCCATATTGCTGTGAATGACAGGATTTCCTGCGTTTTTAAGGTTGAATAATATTCCATTGTGTATGTGGATCACATTTTCTTTATCTGTTCATCTGTGATGGACACTTAGGTGGCTTGCATATCTTGGCGATTTTGGATAATGCTGCACTGAACATGGGAGTGTAGATATCTCCTCTACACATTGATTTCCTTTCCTTTGGATGTATAACCAGTACTGGATTGCTGGATCATACGGTAGTTGGTAATTCTATTTTTTGAGATGGAGTCTGGCTCTGTCACCCAGGCTAGAGTGCAGTGGCGCAATCTTGGCTCACTCCAGCCTCCACCTGCTGGGTTCAAGTGATTCTCCTGCCTCAGCCTCCTGAGTAGCTGGAACTACAGGCATGCACTACCATGCCTGGCTGATTTTTTGTATTTTTAGTAGAGATAGGGTTTCACCATGTTTCCCAGACTGGTCTCAAGCTCCTGGCCTCTAGTGATCTGCCCGCCTTGGCCTCTCAAAGTGTTGGGGTTACAGGCGTGAGCCACTGTGCCCTGTCCTATTTTTAGGTTTTTTTGAGGAACCTCCATACTGTTTTCCAAGTAATATTTAAACATTTAAATTTGCCAGAAAAATGTGTCAGAAGCCTGTTGTCAGGGCTACCATGAGTCCATATAACGCCTTTGTGAAAATTAGAAAACGTACCCTTAAGACACTTAATCGTTATAATAAATATACTGATTTTCTTAGAATGAGATGCTTTACTGCCAGGAAGTTGTAATAAATATACAAATCTACTCTGTATTCATTCTGAATGGGACCGCCCATCCCCCAGGATTGTGCAGTGCACCACCTGCATGGCTGTACATGGCAGCCCCACTTATCAAAAACGGTGAATCCATGTAACTCCTGATTTCTATGTATCTGTTGTCTTAGAGCAAGACCCACCTGTTACGGGCCTCCCTATGCATAGCTATGACTTTGCCCTCATCTGTGCTTCTTTGGGTTCCATGGGCCAGCAGGCTCTGGTGCCTCCTTACCACCACCTTTGGGGCCCCATAGGCAGAGATGGAGTTGGTCCAGCATATTGGAGTCCCTGCCAGTAAGATCATCTACGCCAACCCCTGTAAGCAAATTGCACAGATCAAATATGCTGCCAAGCATGGGATCCAGCTGCTGAGCTTTGACAATGAGATGGAGCTGGCAAAGGTGGTAAAGAGCCACCCCAGTGCCAAGTAAGCTGAGAACCACTCATGGGGAGGCTGGGCTGTGGGGAAGCTGGGCTGTGGGGAGGCTGGGCTGTGGGGAGGCTGGGCTGGGGAGGCTGGGCTGTGGGAAGGCTGGGCTGTGGAGTGAGGGTGGGGGTGGGGTGAGGGGGTGGAGCTGGGGCAGGTCACCCTGTCCTGGACCCAGTCACAGTTGCAGGAGGTTGGGGTAGGTTCTCCTGGACTGAACCCAGGATGCTAGGGTCTAGCTGGAACAAAGGCAGAAATAACTGGTTAAAGCCCCAGGTGGAGTGAGACCCATGTGTTATGGAAGCCAAAGTCACAGGCTTGAGAGAGTTGAGGGAGTGGTCAGGAAAGCTTCAAGAAGCAAGTGGCATTTGAAGCGGGCCTTGAGGAATGAATAGAATTTGGAAAGGGCATAAAAGTAAACTGCATAAGCAAATGCACTGAGGTTGGAAACAGCATGGGGCATTTAAGAGTAAGCAGAAACAGTGTGGCTGCAGCATGCTATGTGCAGGGGGTAAAGGAGATCCTGGTCGGGGGTGGGGACCCGATGCAAATGGACTTTCGGAAGGGGTCAGTGCTGGACGTTTTGCTCTGACCGTGCCTTTTACACGGTTACTGGACACCCTTGGACTTCCCAGGAGGGGCCTTCGGGTGAAAGGTTGGGGGGCAGGTGATGGGCCACTGTAGTCCATCCAAAGCAGCTTCCATCGTGTTAATGGGTCCTCCTTAAGGCTTTGTTTAAAAATGGTTCCTCTCATACATGACAAGTTTGAAAGCTCTGACTGGTGTGGAGACTGATTTGGAGGGACTGGAGCTGCCCCAGGAGAGTTGGTGAGGTCTGGACAAGGGCAGGGGCTGCAGGAATGGGTCCAGGGACATTTAAGGAATGGATTGGATAGGACTTGAAGGTTGATTGGCTGTGTAGGGAGAGGGAGGGGTCAGGGAGCCTGTGGGGTTGGGTGGCTCTGAGCCATGTAGCTCATAGCCCTTGATTGAGAGATGTGGCTGGGGCGGGGTGACAGGGTTTGTCCAGCAGAGGGGCACTGCGTGTCTCATCAGGATGGTTCTGTGCATTGCTACTGATGACTCCCACTCCCTGAGCCGCCTGAGCCTGAAGTTTGGAGTGTCACTGAAATCCTGCAGACACCTGCTTGAAAATGCCAAGAAGAGCCATGTGGAGGTGGTGGGTGTGAGGTGAGCACTGGGAACCCCTGCCATCCCCTCCCATACTAGGCTCCCTGCCTCTTTCCCAGGAATTAATTCTGTAAGAGACCTTCCCCAGGGCCTCCCAGCAGGGCCTGTCCCTGGGCCTGGAATTCTGCCATTTGAGAATTTCCTCTGTTTGAAAAGGAGGTTTGGAATGGTCCCTTCCCCAGCCCCAGGGTCCCCAGAAGGTCTTGTCCTAGGAAGTTCCATCCAGGGACCTGGCTTTGAGGGAGTTTTACCAGCCTGTAGGACAAAGGTTTTGCAGCTGCACTCTTGAGGGGCTCGTTTTATTTTCTTTTTCTTTTCTTTTTTTTTTTTGAGATAGGGTCTCACTCTGTCACCTAGGCAGGCTGGAGTGCAGTGGCATGATCATGGGTTTCTGCAGCCTTGACCTCCTAGGCTCAAGCAATTCTCTCTCCCGCTTCAGCCTCCCAATTAGCTGTGACCACAGGCATGCGTTACCACACCTGACTAATTTTTATTTGTAGAGATGGGGGCTCACTCTATTGCTCAGGCTGGTCTCAAACTCCTGGGCTCAAGCAATCCTCTTGCCTTGGCCTCCAAAAGTTCTGGGATTACAGGTGTGAGCCACTACACCCAGCTGTGTGCCTCTTTTCTTACAGGGATATGGAAGGGGTAATAATGAACTACCTAATGAACAATGAACTACCTAATATAGGACTTTGTTTATTCTGTACTTAGGATGTGCCAGCTGCTGTGCTAAGTGCTTCATGCACATTATCTCTCAGCTTTGTGTGGTGTGGGTCTTGTCTCCGCATTATAGGTGGGGAAACTAAAACAAAGCTGAGTAAGCTGCCAAGGCCACCCTGCTGACTGGGAGGCACAGCCAGATCTGGTTGACTTGGGGGTCCTGGCTCTCATCCCAGAAGGAGGGATGGGAGGAGCACCAAGTGCCAGGAGACCTTGGATCGAGCCTCCTGTCCACTCCTCCCTTGCCATATGGCCCTTGGCAACTCATTTAACATTTCAGGCCCTTAGTCACTGCATCTGTAAAATGGGCATACTGTCTCATGTGCCTGCCCAACGTCACTCTTGGCTGGGGCTCAGGTGGTGGCACTTGGAGCCCTGCATGTCAGCCGAGGCTCTTCCTCTCTTCCCAGTTTTCACATTGGCAGTGGCTGTCCTGACCCTCAGGCCTATGCTCAGTCCATCGCAGATGTCCGGCTCGTGTTTGAAATGGGCACCGAGCTGGGTCACAAGATGCACGTTCTGGACCTTGGTGGCGGCTTCCCTGGCACAGAAGGGGCCAAAGTGAGATTTGAGGAGGTAACCCTGGAGCTGGGAGTGTCGTGCTGGGCTCTATGGTGGGGGAGGGGGATATGGAGGGATTAGATGATCGGAGGGAGACCACTGTGCGTGGGTCCTATGCACTGCATGCCGTGCTTGGTGCTTACCTGGGTGATCTCACTGCTTATTAACCCTGTGCTACAGCTGAGCAAGCCGAGGCTCACAGAGCTTACATCGCTTTCTAAACCCAAAGCCACCTGGTCGATCTCACTACTTATTAACTCTGTGCTACAGCTGAACAAGCTGAGGCTCACAGAAGTTACATCACTTTCCGAGCCCAAAGCAGAACCTGGTTCTACCTGCCATGCACTTCACCAGCCAATTGGAGGCATAACCAGGACATATTTACATAAGTCATAAGGTTCTTTAAGGGGCGGGATAGGCCTCTTCACCCTCAGGTGGGCTGATGAGAAATCAGGTGGGAAGGCAGGGAAAGGAAAACCAACCTTTGGTCTGCTCCCTGTCCATTCTCCTCCATTCCCTTTTCCTTACCCACTGTGAGGTGAAGCCAAGAAAAATGTGTCCTAGCAGTTCCCACTGCAACCACTAGAGATCGCCTCTTCTTGGAAGGCGCCTCGTTCAGGAATACCGACATCTAGGAATTGACTTTACAGAAATAATTTGGGATAGTCTCAAAGAATTTGCCTCAAAGATGACAGTTCTAGCTTTGTTCATAACAGAAGTCCAATGGACTTCCCTAGTCCATCTAATGCTCAGGATTGGTTAAATTATGGTACATTCTTTTGATGAAAACATTTACTTAATGTAGGGAGGTCATTCACAGTCTATTAAGTAAAACAGGTTCTAAAAACATATACAGAGTCCTATCATGGTTATAATAAAAAATAGTGTTTGTATAAAAAGTAATTAAAGACACTACTCCAAAAGGTTAACAATAATTAGATTCATCTAGGTGATAGAATTAGGAGTGATTTTTATCTTCTTTTTCCTCTTCCGTATTTTCTGAATTTTCTGTAATCAAGTGTATTACAGTTGACCTTTGAACAATGTAGAGCTTAGGAGCAGCGACCCCTACACACTCAAAAATCTGCATATAATTTTTGATTCCCCCAAAACTTAGCTACTATCGCCTACTGTTGACAAGAAGCCTTAATGATAACATAAACAGCCAATTAACAGATATTTTATGTGATATGTATTACATACTGTATTCTTACAATAAAGTAAGCTACAGAAAAAAAAATGTATATATATATATATTTTTTTTGAGACAGGGTCTCACTCTATCACCCAGGCAGGAATGCAGTGGCATGATCTCGGCTCACTGCAACCTCCGCCTCCCGGGTTCAAGCGATTCTTGTGTCTCAGCCTCCCAAGTAGCTGGGATTACAGGTGCAAGCCACCATGTCAGCTATTTTTTGTATTTTTAGTAGAGACAGGGTTTCACCATGTTGGCCAGGCTGATCTCGAACTGACCTCAAGTGATCTGCCCACCTCAGCCTCCCAAAGGGAGGGAGATTATAGGCATGAGCCACCATGCCTGACCAGAAATAAAATATTATTAAGAAAATCATAAGGAATGGAAAATGTATTTACTATTTATTAAGTGGAAGTGGATCATCATAAAGGTCTTTGTCCTCATTGTCTTCAAGTTGAGTAAGCTGAGGAGGAGGAGGAGGAAGAGGAGGGCTTGGTCTTGCTGTCTCAGGGTGGCAGAGTCAGAAGAAAATCCATGCATAAGTGGACCCACACAGTTCAAACCTGTGTTGTTCAAGGATCAGCTGTATTTAACAAACTGGTTATTTATGAAAGAGATCCACATCAGGGCTTCTGGAATCTGAGTACCAAGTGTGATATGAAGAGTGCCCCTTCCCATCGTGGGGCCATGAAGGAGGGTGATTTACACAAGCATGAGGCTCTCTTCCCAGCTCTGTCCCCCTCCTACCTTCTTGGCCAGCTGTCCACAGTTACCAGCTGGAGCCTTAGCAGTGCCAAATCCTTCTTCCGGAAATCAAAGCAGCTTTCAAGAAATAGACTTGGATCTGTAGCAAGTCTTCAGCATAAAGCCCACATTTCTTTTTTTTTTTGAGACGGAGTCTGTGTCACCCAGGCTGGAGTACGGTGGCTGTAACCTCCGCCTCCCGGGTTCAAGTGATTCTCCTGCCTCAGCCTCCCGAGTAACTGGGACTACAGGCATGTGCCAACACGCCCAGCTAATTTTTTTTTAGTAGAGACGGGGTTTGGGGTTTCACTGTATTAGCCAGGATGATCTCGATCTCCTGATCTCTTGATCCGCCTACCTCAGCCTCCCAAAATGCAGGGATTACAGGCATGAGCCACCGCGCCTGGCCATAAAGCCCACATTTCAAACACTTAATTGTCTCCCCATTCTCCTCCTACCAGATTGCTTCTGTGATCAACTCAGCCTTGGACCTGTACTTCCCAGAGGGCTGTGGTGTGGACATCCTTGCTGAGCTGGGGCGCTACTACGTGACCTCGGCCTTCACCGTGGCAGTCAGCATCATTGCCAAGAAGGAGGTTCTGCTGGATCAACCTGGCAAGGAGGGTAGGTGCCAGGTGGGCAGTGGAGCCCTGTTCTCCCCTGAAGCTGGAGACAGTGGTTGGCTGAGCAGGGTCTGGTTTTAGACCCAGTGGCAGAGGATGGGGGAATCTGGAGAATGAATGGGTTCTTGCTTTAGGGAAACTTACAATCAAGTCACCCCCACCCCAAGACGTTTATTTAGTATCTTTTTTCCTAGGCGTGTTCATATTTTGTGAAGATTGAGAGCAAAACAACCTTAGAGAGAATAGATACTCTATTGACCCCATTTTACAGATGAGGAAACTGAGAGCCAAAGAGAATACAAGTGAACAGCTTAATAGCTAGTAAGAGCCTGCATTTGACCCCATGTCTGTCTCCTCTCCAAAGTACAGACTCCTACTCATCCTACTGCTTCTCATAATATAATGAAAATAATTAGTGACAGCTTACATTTGTTTGAGTCCACTTTACAGATGACAACATAGGCAGGGGGAGGCTGAGTCATTAGCCCAAGGTCACATGGCTGATAAGGGGCAGTGCTGGGATTCAAGTTCAGGTTAGGCTGACTCAGAGCTTCTGGGCCCACATCACCAACATCAGTGCTCTTCCCTGCCCTTCCAGATAGGTCAGGGACAGCAGCCTGTGAGTGACAGGTCTCAGGGACTCTCATCTTGAGGCTTTGCCCTCTGCTCTGGGACCCGGGGAGCCTCAGGACCGTGCGCTTCTCCCCAGAGAGAATTCATGTGAAGGGCGGTGGGCTCCAGGCAGAATGTCCTGTGTTCGTGTGTGGCATTCGTCTGGCTTCCTTTATAGACCTGGGGGATTGTCCCATCTGATCCAACCAAGAGACCTGGCTTCTCATTCTGGCTCATCCACTGCCCTATCATGTGCCTCTGAGCAAGTAGCTTAACCTTTTGGGGTCTTGAGTTTGGGTGGGCTGCACTTCTGCCTTTGCTGGGGCATCTAGGGGCTGAGATGCAGGCAGGGGAGTGCGTCCTGGGCAAGGTTGCTTGGCTGCAAGGGTGAGTGTTCCCAACACGGCAGTGAACCCATGTCATTGGGAGGATGACCGCTGATGGCTTTTGTTGTAGGCCCCACCTCATGGTTGAGGAATGGGCAGTCATTTTGCTTTCTTGCTGAGCCCACTGTTGTGCCAGCCCCACTACCACCCCCTCACATTGCTATTTGTGCTGCCCTGACCCCTCCTCTCCTGCAGAGGAAAATGGTTCCACCACCAAGACCGTTGTGTACCACCTTGATGAGGGCGTGTATGGGATCTTCAACTCAGTCCTGTTTGACAACATCTGCCCTACCCCCATCCTGCAGAAGGTGAGCTTACCCCATGTGGGCCTGTTTTCAATTGTGTGTGTGTATTTCAATAACATTTGTTGTGTTTTTATCTAATTTTTAAAAAGCCAAACATATTTATTGTCCATAATAGACAGCAAGGATGACGAAGGTTATCCCACATAATCCTACCACACAGAGAAAGACTCTGAGCATTGCATACTTTAAAAAATGCCTTATACTTTTTTCATGACATTGGAATCATGTTGTTTTGTAACCTGCTTTTTCCATTTATATGGGGTGTAGCTCTTTCCATGCCATTAACTGATCTTTGACAACATGATTTTTGATGACTATATAGTATTTTAACCAATCTAACTCTAGTGGTTGGACATTTGGTTTTCTCTTTTTGAGCCTTGTGAATATATGTTGAGGTTACAGCTCTGTGGTAAATTCCTGGAAGTAGAAACACTTCATATACAGTGGGTTTTTCTGTAATAACAGGGGAACAGGAACACATAAAACATTCCTCCTAGCCTGTGGAACCCAGCCCAGGGCCTCCAGCACCTTTAATGGGCATCTTTGAGAAAAGAAAGAAAACCAGACATCATTGTATCTTCCCCTCTCCATTGTGTCTTCCCATCTCTGTCTCTCTTTTTTTTTTTTAAATGGAGTCTTACTTTGTCACCCAGGCTGGAGTGCAGTGGTGCGATCTCAGCTCACTGCAACCTCCGCCTCCTGGGTTCAAGTGATTCTCCTGCCTCAGCCTCCCAAGTAGGTGGGACTACAGGCACCTGCCACCACTCCCGGCTAATTTTTGTATTTTTAGTAGAGGCGGGGTTTCAACCATGTTGTCCAGGTTGGTCTCGAACTCTTGACCTCAAATCATCCACCCACCTTGGTCTCCCAAAGTGCTGGGATTTCAGGCACGAACCACCACGCCCGGACTCTTCCCATCTCTTGATCTTTGTGCAGCCCCTCTTCCTGGAAAGAAACTTTCCTTGCATGCCTTGAAATGCCTAACTAGCACTCAATATGTTTTTCCTTCCCTTCCCATCCTATCCAGTTTTTCTTTTGCTTTTTCTTTTTTTTTGAGACAGAGTGTTGCTCTGTAGCCCAGGCTGGAGTGCAATGGTGCGATCTTGGCTCACTGCTGCCTCTGCCTCCCGGGTCCTGGTTCAAGCAATTCTCCTGCCTCAGCCTCCGAGTAGCTGGGATTACAGGCACATGCCACCATACCCAGCTAATTTTTGTATTTTCAGTAGAGATGGGGTTTCACCATGTTGGCCAGGCTGGTCTTGAACTCCTGACCTTGTGATCCACCCGCCTCGGCCTCCCAAAGTGCTGGGATTACAGGCGTGAGCCACCGTCCCCAGCTCCTATCCAGTTTTTCAAGAGTCAATCAGAGGGGTCTTGAAAATCAACTCCACTTTGTGACTCTTCCTGTCCCTTATCCCTGTGCTGGCCTAGGGAACCCCTCTCTCCCTCCCTCCCTCCCTCCTCCAGGTGCCCAGGCACCCTGGATGTGCTTGATGGAACCTCACTCCATGGTTAAATGTGGTTACATCTGCTGGTCGGAGTAGGCCTCCCCAAGGTCCTGAGGAATGCTGAGCTCTCTACTCTGACGCACTAGCATTGCCTGCATTCTTGTGGCAGCCCACATCCTACTGCATTGAGAAGGGACCAGGCCGGCCAGGTTACAAAGCGGGCAGCCGCTGCGTCCCTGTTACTCTGGCTCTCCAGTCCCTGTCTTCCTGTTGCATGCTGGCTCTCACCCACTCCACTCCCTTCATGGGCTCCTCAGAAGAGGAGATGGTGGTCCCAGCCCACTGCCACGTCCCCCACCAGGATCTTTGCTTTGGCTGATCTCTAGTTGGCATTCCTGACTTGGGCACTGGGATGTTTGACTCTCTTTGTGGTCTGTGCTGTTTCTCCTCTGGACGATGCTGCGGTTTCTTCCTTTAGGCTCTTAACTGCTTTCCAAGTCTGGCCACATGAGCGCCTCCAGAGTGGGGCCCACAGCCTGGCGGTGGAGTCAGACATTGAATAGATGACAATACACATGATAAGTTCACTCCTGTGGTGCTGGGAGTGTGTGTAAGAGGGATTCAGCCTGGTTGGGGGTATCTGCACCTTCTTTCCCAAAGAAGGTCCCCTTACAAGTATAATAGTTTTGGCATCTTTCTTTGCATACCTGCTCTTCCTTCGTAGGGACTTTGTGTTTACACCTCGGTATAAAAAGTTGTATGAGGCCGGGCATGGTGGCTCAAGCCTGTAATCTCAGCACTTTGGGAGGCAGAGGCGGTTGGATGACCTGAGGTCAGGAGTTATGAGACCAGTCTAGCCAACATGGTGAAACCCTGTCTCAACTAAAAATACAAAAATTAGCCGGGCATGATGGCACATGCCTGTGATCCCAGCTACTTGGGAGGCTGAGGCAGAGGTTGCAGTGAGCCGAGATTGCACCATTGCACTCCAGCCTGGGTGACAGAGTAAGACTCTGTCTCAAAAAAAAAAAAAAAAAAAAAAAGAAAAAAGGTATATGAAACATAATCCTTGGCTCAGGGTATACTTCTTATCATTGCACCATGCATGTTTCTTTTTTTTATTTTTATAAATTCAGCAAATAATTCAGTACTCTCAAAGTACTACTCTCAATATTCAAAGCACTGTGCTGAGGTCTGCAGAGGAATTGTCTGTGCTTTGGAAGTACAGTCCTGTTGGATAGAAACACGTGTGTGTATGTGTGTGTGTGTGTGTGTGATTAGTATACAAGCTACAACCATGTATGAGAAAAGTAGAGAACAAATATTATTGGAGCTTTTAAAAAATATTTTAGTACTGTACATGTTTCTAAAAAATAAGGAACTTAAAAAATCACAATTCCATTATGAAATTTAAAAATGAACAGTTCCATACTGTCCCCCATCATCGGTGTTGAGCTATCCTCAACTGTCTCTTAATGGTTTTTATATTGATTTGCTGAAATCAGGAGGCAAAGAAAGTCTGCATGGTGCATTTGGTTGCCATGTTGCTCTCTCTCTCTCTTTTTTTTTTTTTTGAGACAGTCTCGCTCTGTCACCTAGGCTAGATTTCAGTGGCGCGATCTCAGCTCACTGCAACCTCTGCCTCCTAGGTTCAAGCTTTTCTCCTGCCTCAGCCTTCTGAGTAGCTGGGATTACTGGTGTGTGCCACTATGCCTGGCTAATTTTTGTATTTTTAGTAGAGATGGGGTTTCGCCATGTTGGCCAGGCTTGTCTCGAACTCCTGACCTCAAATGATCCACCTGCCTTGGCCTCCCCAAGTGCTGGGATTACAGGCATGAGCCACTGGGTGGCGCCATATCTCTCTCTTAACCCATTGGTTTCCCCATGCTCTTTTTTTCTTTTTCTTTTTTGTGTAGATGCAATCTCCCTGTGTTGTCTAGGCGGGTTGAGAACTCCTGGCCCCGAGTGATTGTCCAGCCTCACCCTCCCAAAGTGCTGGGATTACAGGTGTTAAACCACTGTTCCTGGCCCCCACCCTCTTTTTAAATGTTTTTTTTTTTTTTTTTTTTTTTTGGTATTTTTAAACTGAGTTGTTTTTCCTGTGGCGTTTCCTGCATTCTTGATTTTCCTGATCGGTGAATTTCCTGAATTTCCCCTTGGTGCTTTTGAACATGTTTCTCTGCCTGGTATTTTTTTTTTGTTTGTTTTTTGAAATTAGGTAGATTTAGTGGTTCGAATAGCATCTCAATCAGCTTTGGAATAAAAATGCTCCATGGAAGATCTTGTCTTTGTTTTCTTTTGAGCATAATAAGCGTTATTATCATTTAACCTATGTTGCCTTCCATGCAGTCGTCACTATCTTGACTCATGCATTATCATTCTCTGGCTTTCTTTTTCAGTATAGGTTTATCACATCTAAATCTATTCCTCGAGTGTATTTATAATTTATTGTATTTGTTTTTTTTGCTTTATAAAAAGGTATTTTGATGCATGTAACCTGTTTGGGCTTTTTCTCCCTTCATATCACAGTCTAAGAGCCACCCACCCTGTGCATGTCTCTAGAGTTCATTCATTTCACTGCTGTGTAGCGCTCTTTTGGTGAGTATGCTGCAGTTTATTTGTCCATTCTCCTCTCAAGGCATTTGGACTGTCTTTGGGTTTTTGCTACTGTGAATACTGCCACTGTGAATTCTTGTTCCTCTCTCTCTGATGAGTGAGCAAGGAGTGGAATGGTTGGGCACAGGGCATGTGAATGCTTGGCTTCAAGAGACAGTGCCAGTTTTCTGAAGTGTTGACTGACAATCCCACCAGCAGTGTGTAAGAGACTCAGTGGCTCTGCGTTTTCCCCAGCACGGGGTATTGCCAGACTGAAAACACTTTCTCAGTGGAATGGATGTAAAATGGTATCTCACTGTGTCTTGATTTGCATTTCCCTCATCACTAGCAAAGCTGGACATCTCTTTGTATATTTACTGGCCAAACGTGTTTCCAGGAACTTCTTCCAGGGACTTTGTAAGTTGGCATTGCCCTTCATGTCTGAATTTCTCCACTGAGTGGTCTGTACCCACTGCCCCTGCTCACTCAGCTCCCTTAGCCCTTCCAACCTCTCCAGTCAGGAACCTGTTCCATGATGCCATGGAAGATGCTCTTGAAAGTCACTTCCATGCTGCTAGCTCTTCCATGTGGCTCTTCTGTCCCAGCAGCTGGTCCTCCTCTGTTTTCATGCTCACCTCTCCTGGCTTCTGTGGCAACATCCTGGGCCTTGGCTACTCTTCTGCTGTTCTCACCTTGTCTCCTTGGCACTTCTTCTGCTCACCCTTTAAGTGTTGACTGTCTCGGGCCTCAGTCCTTGATCTTCTCTGTCTATGTGCACTTCCTAAGTAAATGCTTCCAGACTGAGGCTCTTAGTATCTTCCATACTATCCTCACTGCCACATTTCTATCTCTACCCTGGATCGCACCCCTGAGCTCCAGACTTGTACATCCAGCTACCCACTTGACATTCCTACTGGGATTTCACAGACATCTCAATTCACTTGTTCAGAACTGAACTCTTGATTTCCAACCACAACTTCTCTCGGTAAATAGCACTGCCACTAGCCAACTGCTGAAGCTAAAAACGTTGGCATTATTCTTGATTCTTGCTTTCCCTCTCCTTCCACATGCAGTCCACCTGCAATTCTTGAGTGTAGTTCCAAAATACATTTTGAATTCAGTGAATTCTTTCTGTGTCACCACCCTAATGCAAGCCACCATTGCCTCCTGCTTGAGCTACTGCAGTAACCATTAACTGGTTTTCCGGCCCCTACTCCTACCTGCTTACCACCCATTTTCCACGCTGCAGACAGAATGATCTTTTAAAATCCCAAAGACTATGCCCCTCCTCTGCTTAACACCTTCCCACTGCTCTCAGAATAAAACCTAGACTCTTTACCACAACCAGCAAGGCACCCGCCATCTTCCCAGCCACCTCTTGCCTCACTCCTGTCCCTGTTTTCAGCTCCACTTACCAGCTCCAGCCCCACTCCCCTCCTTTCTGTTTTTGTAACACCTAAGTTGTTTCTGCTCTCAGGGCCTTTGCATTCGCTCTGCCCAGAGTGCTCTTTCACTCGCCCCTGAGACAGCTGCTGTATTCTCTTTCTTATGTCTCAGCTCAGATGTCACCTCGTCAGGGAGGCCTTTCCTGACTGCCCTCTCTAAAGTAGGCTCACCTCCCTCAATCAGATAATTTTGATACCCTGCTTATTTTCTTCACAGCCCATCATAATCTGTTAATTATCATGTTTTTGTTTACTTGCCTATAGTCTGTCTGCTCCATTAGCAGGTAGGCTCTATGAGGGCAGCCACCTTGTCCAATTAGTTTCCTCTGAGTTCCCAGCACTAGACACAGTGCCTGGCACATAGTAGGTGCTCACTAAATATCTGTTGAATGAATTGTGAATGAATGAATCAATCATTCAATAAACTGTGAGACCCTTGAGGGTCTCATATCTGTTCATATCTGTTTCCCTAGTACAGAACTTGGCACACAGCAGGTTTAGTATATGTTGGAATTGAATAGATTTTTTTTTTTTTTTTGAGATGGAATCTCACTCTGTCACCCAAGCTGGAGTGCAGTGCTGCAATCTTGGCTCACTGCAAACTCTGCCTCCCAGGTTCAAGTGATTCTGCTGCCTCAGCTTCCTGAGTAGCTGGGATTACAGGCGCCCGCCACTACGCCTGGCTAATTTCTGTATTTTTAGTAGAGATGGCATTTCCCCATGTTGGTCAGGTTGTTCTTGAACTCTGACCTCAAGTGATCCGCCTGCCTTGGCCTCCCAAAGTGCTGGGATTACAGGAATGAGCCACCGTACCCAGCCATTGTTTCTTTCATTTCTATGTCTTTGACAAGGATAAAGCATTGTGTTTTTGTTTATTGTTTTATTTCTTTTGGTATCAATGCCTTTTTATATCCTCTGTTCACTTAATTTGGGAGGTCTTGAAGTTTTTTCTTGCACATAGAGATGAACTTGCATATGCATGTGTGCATGTATTTAATATGATGTTTGATACAAATATTTTTAACTCTATTGGTTTATTATTTTAGTTTTGTAATTCTTTGTTACTCTTTCATAGAAAGTTTGACACACTATTGTGTTTTAACTAAGTTTGCTGTAATTTTTTTTTTTTTTTGAAACGGAGTCTCACTCTGTCACCAGGCTGGAGCGCAGAGTGCAGTGGCACAATCTTGGCTCACTGCAACCTCCACCTCCTGGGTTCAAGTGATTCTCCTGCCTCAGCCTCCCGAGTAGCTGGGACTACAGGTGCCCATCACGACACC
Organism: Macaca fascicularis; assembly: GCF_037993035.2. Classification (NCBI taxonomy): domain Eukaryota; kingdom Metazoa; phylum Chordata; class Mammalia; order Primates; family Cercopithecidae; genus Macaca; species Macaca fascicularis. The sequence continues at coordinate 201,901,504 of NC_088375.1, read as the reverse complement.
TGGCTAATTTTTTGTATTTTTAGTAGAGATGGGGTTTCACCATGTTGGCCAGGATGATCTCGATCTCTTGACCTCGTGATCCATCTGCATCGGCCTCCCGAAGGGCTGGGATTACAGGCGTGAGCCACTGCGCCCAGCCTGCTGTAATTAATTCTAAGGAAATCTGTTACTTTCTTTTGTGCTCTGCTGTTATAAATTATCTTTATTTTATATATATATATATATATATATATATATATATATATATTTGTCTTATAGAAATAGAATGTTTATTAGAAGAAATTTAACACAAATAGTAAAATAAAATGATTCACTAATCCCACCATTCAGAGATGACTGTTGTTAAATGTACTTTGATTTCTACTTTTTTTGGGTTTAATGACAATTTTATTTTATTTAAGACAGGGTCACACTGTGTCACCCTGGCCAGAGTGCAGTGGCACAATCACGCTCACTGTAGCCTCCACCTCCGAGGCTCAAGCCATCCTTCCCACTCCAGCTTCTGAATAGCTGGGACTACAGGCACATGCCACTATGCCTGGCTAATTTTTGTACTTTTTGTAGGGATGGGGTTTTGCCATGTCGCCCAGGCTGTCTCACACTCCTTGTTTTTGTTCAAGCAATCCTTCCATCTTGAGATTACAGGCATGAGCCACCACGCCTGACCTGATAATTTTTTTTAAAAGTTGTCTAGTCTTTTGCTAAGAATAAGCAAAACTTTTTGTTTACTAATGTCATGATTTAACCAATTTTAGCTGCTCTGATGTTAAAAGGTGTTTTCCTTAATATACTTCTAAAATATTGGAAAAAATCAGAGCTGGGTGTGGGGAGAGAACTAAGCCCAAAAGCTCTAATTTAAAATGCTGTAACATTTTGAAAGACCAATCTTGTTTTTGATTTCTACTTTTAAAAGAAGTGTCATAGTGCACTTTGTTTTTCACTTTAAAATTTTAAATATTGTGAGCATATGGTTTTCTTTAAATACTGAGGTGTTAGGTGGACTTTTTAATATATAAACATTTTAAATGTTCATTGAGTGCTCTAAAATGATACATATTTAGTGTGTGTATTAGTTTGTTCTCACACTGCCATAAAGGAATACCTGAGAGTGGGTAATTTATAAAGGAAAGAGGTTTAATTGACACAGTTCTGCATGGCTAGGGAGGCCTCAGGAAACTTACAATCATGGCAGAAGGGGAAGCAGGCACATCTTACATGGCCACAGGAGAGCGAGGTGTGAAGGGGGAACTTCCAAACACTTTTAAAACCATCAGCTCTCATGAGAACTCCCTCACTATCATAAGAACAGCATGGATGAAACTGCCTCCCACGATCCAGTCACCTCCCAACAGGTCCCTCCCTCAATATCTGGGGATTACAATTCAAGATGAGATTTGGGTGGGGACATAAAGCCCAACCATATCAGTGTGTAAAGATGCAGTTCAAAAAATGTGTATCAGCACTTCACAAATGCAAGATATGATTGAGTATAGGGTGGAATTGAGAGGAGGCAAGTATCGTGGGAGTTTTATGAGAATCGTGGGGGGCAAAATTCAGGACAGTTACCCCAGTCCATGCAGAGAGATCCTCCTTTTATTTCTAGGATGGGGCTTTCTTACTTGCCATTCCATTTTCTAGTTTTTTATGCTTTCAAAAGTGTGAATCTGTTTGGAATGTATTGCAATAGCACTTACCAAGAGTGTACCTAGACTAAGAAAAGAGAAGACTCAAAATTATAAATGAAAGAGGAGACATTACAAGATACCACAGAAATTCAAAGGATCATAAGAGACCACTACTAGCATGAATAATTATACACCAACAAATGGATAACCTAGGCAAAATGGATAAATTCCTAGATACATATTACCTACAAAGACTCAATCATGAAGAAAGAGAAAATCTGAATAGACCAATAATGAGTTAGGAGATTGAATCAGTAATCAAAAACCTCCCAACAAAAAAAGCCCAGGACCTGAATGGCTTTACTGGTGAATTCTACCAAACATGTAAAAAAGAATTAATACCAATCCTTCTCAAACTCTTCCACAATACTGAAGCAGAGGGAACACTTCCAAACTCATTTTACAAGGCCACAATTACCTTAACACCAAAGCCAGACAAATATACCATAAGAAAAGAAAATTACAGGCCATGTTCACATAGATGCAAAAATTCTCAACAAAATACTAGCAATCCAAATTAAATAGCACATTAAATGATCACACACCATGATCAAGTGGAATTTATCTCTGGGATGCAAAGATATTTTAATGTGTCTAAATTTATAAATGTGATATACTATAATACCACAAAGAAGTATAAAAATCAGGCCGGGCGCGGTGGCTCACGCCTGTAATCCCAGCGCTTTGGGAGGCCGAGGCGGGCGGATCACAAGGTCAGGAGATCGAGACCACGGTGAAACCCCGTCTCTACTAAAAATACAAAAAATTAGCCGGGCGCGGTTGTGGGCGCCTGTAGTCCCAGCTACTCGGGAGGCTGAGGCAGGAGAATGGCGTGAACCCAGGAGGCGGAGCTTGCAGTGAGCCGAGATCGCGCCACTGCACTCCAGCCTGGGCGACAGAGCGAGACTCCGTCTCAAAAAAAAAAAAAAAAAAAAAAACAAAACTTAAAAAAAAAAAAAGAAGTATAAAAATCATATGATCATCTCAGTAGATGGAGACAAGCATTTGACAAAATTCAGCATCCTTTCATGATAAAAACTCTCAACAAATTAGGTACGGAAGGAATGTACCTCAATATGATAAGGGCTATATATGACAAGCTCACAGCTAATGTTATACTCAGCAAAGATTCTAAGGTCAGGAGCAGGACCAGGATGCTCACTCTCACCACTTCTATTTAGTGTAGTACTAGAAGTCCTAGCCAGAGCAATTAGGCAAGAGGAAGAAATAAAAGGCATCCAAATGGGAAAGGGAGATATAAAATTGTCTCTGTTTGCAGATAACATTATCTTATATACAGAAAACTCTAAGGCTGGACGTGGTGGCTCATGCCTGTAATCCTAGCACTTTGGAAGGCCAAGGCTGGTGGATCACTTGAGGTCAGGAGTTCAAGACCACCCTAGCTAATGAGGTGAAACTCTGTCTCTACTAAAAATACAAAATTAGCCAAGCGTGAAGGTGTGTGCCTGTAATCCTAGCTTCTCAGGAGGCTGAGGCACGAGAATTGCTTGAACCTGGGAGGCGGAGGTTGCAGTGAGTCAAGATCATGCCACTGCACTCCAGCCTGGACAACAGAGTAAGACTCCATCTCACACACACAAAGGCTGGCACAGTGGCTTACGCCTGTAATCCCAGCACTTTGGGAGGCTGAGGCAGGCAGATCACTTTAGGTCAGGAGTTCAAGACCAGCCTAGCCAACATGGTGAAACCCTGTCTCTACTAAAAATGCAAAAATTAGCTGGGCATGGTGGTGTGTGCCTGTAATTCCAGCTTTTCAGGAGGCTGAGGCACAAGAATCACTTGAGCCTGGGAGGTGGAGGCTGCAGTGAAGCGAGATGGCGCCACTGCATTCCAGCCTGGCGACAGAGCCAGACTCCATCTCAAAAAAACAAAACAAAACAAACACACACACACACACACACACACAAACAAAAACCTCTAAAGACTTCACTGAAAAACTATTAGACTTAAGAAGTTCAGTAAAGTTAGAAGATATAAAATTAACATATGATGTTTCTATATGCTAACTATCTGAAAAAGAAATCAAGAAAACTATCCCATTTACAATTGCGTCAAAAAATTACTTAGGAAATTTAAGGAGGTAAGAGATCTGTACACTGAAAACTAGAAAACATTGATGAAGGAAATAAAAAAGGATATAAATAAATGGAAAGATATCCCATGTTTGTGAATTGGAAGAATTAATACTGTTAAAATGTTCATACTACCCAAAGTGATCCATAGATTCAATGCAGTCCCTATAAAAATTCCAATGATCTTTTCCCCAGAAGTATAAAAAAATCCTAAGATTTGCATAAAACCACAGAAGATCCTAAATAGCCAAAGTATCTTGGGCAAAAAGAAGAAAGCTGGGGGCATCACATTATCTGATTTCAAAATATATACTAGAAAGCTATAGTAAGCAAAACAGCATGGTACTGGCATAAAAACGAACGTACAGACCAGTGGAATAGAACAGAGAGCCCAGAAATAAATCCATGTATTTACGGTCAATTGATCTTTAACAAACGTGCCAAGGACACACAATGGGAAAGGACAGTCTCTTCCATAAATAGTGTTAGAAAAACTAGATATCCACATACAGAAAAATAAAATTGGACCCTATCTCACACCATATACAAAATGAATTAAAGACTTTCAGATTGACTTTTTTCTTTTCTTTTTTTTTTTTTTTTTGACACAGTCTCACTCTGTTGCCCAGGCTGGAGTGCAGTGGTATGATCTTGGCTCACTGCAGCCTCTGCCTCCTGGGTTCAAGTGATTCTGCTGCCTCAGCCTCCCGAGTAGTTGGGATTACAGACATGTGCCACCATGCCCAGATACTTTTTGTATTTTTAGTAGAGATGGGGTTTCACCATGTTGGCCAAGCTAGTCTCGAACACCTGAACTCAAGTGATTCGCCCACCTCGGCCTCCCAAAGTGCTGGGATTACAGGCATGAACCACCATGGCCCAGATTGGCTTCTTTCACTTAGCAATATGCACTTAAGTTTCCTAAATGTCCTTTCATGGCTTGATAGCTGATTTCTTTTTAGCACTGAATATTCCATTGTCTGGGTGTAGAGCAGTTTATCCATTCACCTACTGAAGGACATCTTGGTTGCTTCCAAGTTTTGGCAATTATGAATAAAGCTATTATAAACACCTATGTGTAAGTTTTTGTGTGACATGCATTTTTAACTCCTTTGGGTAAATGCTAAGGAGTAGAATTGCTGGATCATATGGTAAGAATATGTTTAGTTTTGCAGAAAATTGCCAAACGGTATTTCAAGTGGCTGTACCATTTTGCATTCCCACCAGCAATGAATGGGAGTTCTTGTTGCTCCACATCCACACCAGCATTTGGTGTTGCCAGTGTTCTGAATTTTGGCCATTCTAATAAGGGTGCAGTGGTGTTTGTTGTTTTAATTTATATTTCCCTGATGACATATGTTTATTTGCCATCTGTGTATATTCTCTGGCGAAGTATCTGTTAAATTCCTTTGACCATTATAAACAGAGTTTTAGTTGTTTGTTTTCTAATTTTTGAGTTTTAAGAGTTCTTCATATATTTTGGATAACAGTCCTTTATCAGATGTGTGTTTTGCAACTATTTTCTCCCAGTCTGTGGCTTGTCTTCTCTTAACATTTTTTTTTTGTTTTGTTTTTTGTTTTTGTTTTTGTTTTTGTTTTTTTTAGATAGAGTCTTGCTCTGTCACCCAGGCTGAAGTGCAGTGATGAGATCTTGGCTCACTGCAACCTTCACCTCCCAGGCTCAAGCGATTCTCCTGCTGCAGCCTCCTGAGTGGCTGGGATTACAGGCGTGCACTACCAAGCCTGGCTAATTTTTGTATTTTTAGTAGAGATGGGATTTCACCATGTTGTCCAGGCTGGTCTCGAACTCCTGGCCTCAAGTGATCCGCCTGCTTCGACCTTCCAAAGTGCTGGGATTACAGGTGTGAGCCACCACACCTGGTGATACTGTCATTTGAAGTGTGGAAATTTTTAATTTTAATGAAGTCCAGTTTATCAATTCTTTCTTTTATGGATTGTGTCTTTGGTGTTGTGTGTTCTTTTCTTTTCTTTTTTTTTTTTTTTTTCAGTAGTGCTTGTTACCTTCTAACATACTATATAATTTTTTTTTTTTTTTTTTGAGACAGAGTCTTGCTCTGTCACCCAGGCTGGAGTGTAGTGGCACGATCTCGGCTCACTGCAAGCTCCGCCTCCCAGGTTCATGCCATTCTCCTGCCTCAGCCTCCCGAGTAGCTGGGACTACAGGCACCCACCACCACGCTGGGCTATTTTTTTTGTGTGTGAATTTTTAGTAGAGACAGGGTTTCACGTGTTAGCCAGGATGGTCTCGATCTCCTGACCTTGTGATCCGCCCACCACAGCCTCCCAAAGTGCTGGGATTACAAGTGTGAGCCACCGCTCCTGGCCCTAACATACTGTATAATTTACTTGTTTACCTTCCCCTGCTAGACTGTAAACCCCATGAGGACAAGGACCTTTGTGTATTTTGTTCATTAGTGTTTCCCAAGCATACAAAACAGTGATTATCTAAATATGTGCTAAATGGCAACCTAATTCTGAAACTGGATTTTTGTTTTGGAGTGTATGCTGAATCATGGTAGCATTGGCCTTCAATTTTGATATCTGTGTGGGTTCCTAGGGCCTAGTCAAGATGGAGAATCCAATAGGATACCCTTACATAGAGCTGAGAACCCAAAAGAAGTACATCCTTAGTGTAAGGGTCAACTAGAGAAAAGAGCCCATTCTACAGAGAAGGACAGCAAGAAAACTTCCCTGTTTTGATCTTTGTAGTGATTGGAAGAGAGCAAAAAATTGAGATTTTGCAACCACAAGCCAGCCTTCTCTTGGGCTTGTGGCCAGACCATTAACTATGGTCTGAAAAACCTTAAGCCTCAAAATAATTTCATCTGGCAGAAGCAAACAAATTCTCTCTGGAGGAGGAATCTTCAGTTTAGGCTTCTCAGAGATAAGGTTTCAAAGATAAGAATGCTCACAGATAAGATTTCAAAGTACATGAGCTCACAGTCAAAAATCACAACATACAAAGAAACAGGCTGGGCGCAGTGGCTCACGCCTGTAATCCCAGCACTTTGCGAGGCCGAGGCGGGCAGATAATGAGGTCAGGAGATCAAGACCATCCTGGCTGACACGTGAAACCCTATTTCTACTAAAAATTAAAAAAAAAAAAAAATAGCCGGGCATGGTGGTGGGCACCTGTAGTCCCAGCTACTTGGGAGGCTGAGGCAGGAGAATGGCATGAACCTGGGAGGCAGAGCTTGCAGTGAGCCGAGATTGTGCCACTGCACTCCAGCCTGGGCGACAGAGCAAGACTCTGTCTCAAAAAAAAAAAAAAAAAAAAAAAAAAGAAACAAGTCACTGTGAGGAAGAACCACAAAAGCAATAGGTAGCAGATCAGACCTGCATTTACTTCATATATTGGAATTATCAGGTGCTAACACTCTTTTACAACGTTTGAAGAAATAAGAAATTGAAAATATGACCAAAGAATAAGTGAATATAAAAATATGTTGCAGCAGATTTTAAAAAGGATTAAATAGAACTTCTAGAAATGAAAAATATGAAAATTGAAATTATGGCCAGGGTAAGCAGCATATTAAAGACAACAGAAGACAGACTGAGAGAATGGATAGAGTTGAAGAAAGTATCCAAATGTAGCACAGAGACAAAAAGATACAGGAAAGGCTAAGGAAATGGTGCATAGAGTGAGAAGGCGTAATGTCCAATCATAGTTTCAGGAAGAGACTGTATCAGGATACAGATGCCACACTAGTAATTTGAACAGGGACATTTTAACATAAAGAATAGTTAATTCTAAAGGTGATTAATTACAATTACTAAGGCTGGGCGTGGTGGCTCATGCCTGTAATCCCAGCACTTTGGGAGGCCGAGGCGGGTGGATCATGAGGTCAGGAGATCGAGACCATCCTGGCTAACACGGTGAAACTCCGCCTCTACTAAAAATACAAAAAATTAGCTGGGCGTGGTGGCGGGCGCCTGTAGTCCCAGCTACTCGGGAGGCTGAGGCAGGAGAATGGCGTGAACCTGGGAGGTGGAGCTTGCAGTGAGCCGAGATCATGCGACTGCACTCCAGTCTGGGAGACACAGCGAGACTCCATCTCAAAAAAAAAAAAAAAATTACAAGTACTAAAAGGAGTAAAACCAGCTACCACTGCTGGTCCTGGGGGAGAATGAACAAGGGAGGAACTTAGAAACACAGAGGACGAGGGCTCCTCCCTCCAAGGCTGATATTGAAATCTTTGAGGAGAGACTGTAGTGTCACAGAAACAGCAGTCTACCAGTGGCAAACTTGTCAGAGGGTGACTACCTCAACAATCCGTGCAGCACAGAAGCAGCCTGCTGCTGAGTGGGGGAGAATCTCACTGGAAGGTGCAGGCCAGGGCTGAACTGTGAAGGCCACTAAGGTGAATGCTACCATGTACTTGCTGGGTAACCTTAGGCAAGTTACTTAATCTTTCTAAGTCTTATTTCTGTAGCGTCTCCAGTTGGAAAATGAGGGGGCTGAACTTTAATTACTAATGTTGCTTCTTGTTTTTGAAGTGAGGCCATTCCAGTGTATCTCCACGAAGTTAGAGTTGGTTCCTTATTGAGACGATCTGTCTTCATTGTGGGGTTTTGTTTTGATTTTTCTGTAGTTTTGATCAAGAATAGATGGTACAGCTATTGAATGCCACATTGAGATGGTAAAATGTAAATGTCTAGAGTAACCACTATAAGAATAGAAATAAGATAATATAACTTCTAACACAGAGGGTAATTAAAATAGTTTAGTTTTGATACCAGCATAAGAAATAGACCAGCTAAGGCAAACTGGGAGGAATATTGAAACACACATATAATTGATAAGAGATTAGTAGACAAAATATATGAAGAATTCTTTTTTTTCTTCCTGAGACGGTGTCTTGTTCTGTAGCCCAGGCTGGAGTGCAGTGGCTCGGCTCACTGCAAACTCTGCCTCCCAGGTCCAAGCAATTCTCCCACCTGAGCCTCCCAAGTAGCTGGGATTACAGGCACATGCCACCATGCCCAGCTAATTTTTGTATTTGTTTTTTTAGTAGAGATGGGGTTTCACCATGTTGGCCAGGCTGGTCTTGAATTCCTGACCTTGTGATCCACCTGCCTCGGCCTCCTAAAGTGCTGGGATTACAGGCGTGAACCACCGCGCCCGGCCTGAAGAATTCTTAAGTAAGAAATAGAGACAAACAAGAATCTCAAGAAAATGAGGAAAAAAGCAACTCAATAGAAATACAGGCAAGATACTTTGCCAGGCAATTCACAGAAGATAAAATGAAAAGGTGCTCAGTGGTAATCAAGGAAATGCAAATAAAAGTGAAAATGAGATACCATTTTATACCAACTAGATTAGAAAAACATTAAAAGCATGATAATGCCAACTGTTGGTGAGGATATGGCGTAGTTGGGTCCTTAGGCACTGCTAGGTGGGAGCTGGTGTATCACTACTTTGGGAAAGAAGTAGGCATTATTCAGATAAATTTAAACATACATATGCCCTACATTACAGCAAGTTCCTAGGCCTATATTGCAAAGAAACTCCTGGCATGTGTGTTTGAGGAGCTATATCAGAACGTATATATCTTTATAATATAAAACATTGGAAACGACCTTAATGTTTGTTGGCAGGGTAGCAGATACATAAATTATGGTGTATTCTGTACAGTGAATTCTATGCAGTGTATTGTGAACTTGTAGAGATTACACACTATAATTTCATTTATATAAATTTTAAAAGTGTGCAAAACTAAACAATACATTGTTTAGGGTTAGGTACACTCATGGAAAACAAAGTAAGGAAATGATGAACATGAAAGTGAGGATGGTGGCTACCTCTGAAGAGGTTAGGAAAGAGGGGACGTCATTGGAGTGGGCACATAGGGAGTTTCAAAGATATTGGAAATTTTATCTTTCTTCAGCTGGGTGGTAAGTATACAGATATTCATTTTATTGTCATTTGTTATATCTTAGACATGATACAAATGTTCTTTTGTATAAATTATTTAACAAAAACTGAGTTTGTCATTTGCTTTATTATTATTCTTTGACAGGCTCACATTTATTCTTTTACCACATTACTTCTAATGTTTAAAAAAACATTCTGGGGATTTCAATTAGTAATAGTTTATTTAATCTAGTTATTAAATTAGGGAGAATTCTCTTTTTTGCTTTACTAAGTTTTTCTAGCTAGGATAGTGTAAACTTTGTATCTTTTATTTCTTCCACGAAGGTTTTGTTATTATTATTTTTTTGAGACGGGGTCTCACTCTGTCGCCCAGGCTGGAGTGCAGTGGTGCACTATCGGCTCACTGCAACCTCCACCTCCCGGGCTCAAGCGATTCTCTTCAGAGGCCTCAGCCTCCCAAGTAGCTGGGACTACAGGCGCCCACCACCTAGCCCGGCTAGTTTTTTGTATTTTTTAGTAGAGACGGGGTTTCACCGCGTTAGCCAGGATGGTCTCGATCTCCTGACCTTGTGATCCGCCCGTCTCGGCCTCCCAAAGTGCTGGGATTACAGGCTTGAGCCACCGCGCCCGGCCAATCTTTTGTATTTTTAGTAGAGATGAGGTTTCACCATGTTAGCCAGGATGGTCTCGATCTCCTGACCTCGTGATCCGCCCGCCTCCCAAAGTGTTAGGATTACAGGCGTGAGCCACCGTGCCCAGCTGGTTTTAATATTTTATTTGAGTAAGTATTACTGTGGCCCAAGTACATCCAATAATGTAATAGCTTAATGCTTTCACTACTATTGTGAGCGAAAACTTTTCCCTGTGTTTTTGAGCTGAGATGCTGGCTTGCATTCTAAAATTCATTGATTTCCTCTAGTAACCATACCCACCCCCTTACGGTTTTCCAGGTGGGCAAATACGTTATCTGCAGTGTAATATTTTATTTCTTCATCTTCTATGTATTATGCTTTTTTGTTTCTTTTATTCTGATAGCTATTGCTGGCATTTCTCATGATATATAAAACAGGAATGATGACATAAAGCTTCAGACTTGGATCAGAAGACATGGGTTCGAGACCTGGCTCTGCCATAGACCAACTGAGTAACCTTAGTCAAAACAAGCTACTTAATCTCTCTGAGCCTTATTTCTCTAGTTTCCCCATTTGGAAAATGACGGGGCTGAACTTTAGTGTGTCTCAATGAAGTCAGAGTTGGATCCTTATTTAAAATAGCCTCTCTTCATTGTGGGGTTTTGTTTTGTCTGTAGTTGTAATAAAGAATAGATGCTACAGGCTACTGAATGGTATGTTGATATGTATTGGGAAAATTAAACTTGAACTGTAGATCTATATTTTCCATGTTATGAAGCCAGTGACCGACTTCTCTCCTATTGTCTGCACCTTTCATTTTAAAGATAAATTATTTAACTGTTGAAGATGACTCTTTGAATATGACTGTGAATTTGGTTAGCTAAGATTTCGTGTCAGGTTTTTGCCTATATATTTATATATTCACAAATGAGATTTTGGCCATAGGTGTTGTGTGTGTGTGTGTGTGTGTGTGTGTGTGTGTGTGTGTGTGTGTTGTCCTTGTTTATCTCATTGTTGTCTTTTAACATATTTTTGTATGAATTATTGATTTATTTTTATTTTTATTTATTTATTTATTTTTTTGAGATGGAGTTCTGCTCTGTCACCCAGGCTGGAATGCAGTGGTGCGATCTCAGCTCACTGCATCCTCCGCCTCTGGGTTCAAATGATTCACCGGTCTCAGCCTCCCAAGTTGCTGAGGTTACAGGCGCCTGACACCATGCCCGGCTAATTTTTTTGTATTTTTAGTAGAGACAGAGCTTCACCGTGTTGGTCAGGCTGGATGATTTTTTTTTCTTTTCTGGTTTTTTTTTTTTTTTTTTTGAGACAGCGTCTTGCTCTGTCACCCAGGCTGGAGTGCAGTGGTGCCATCTCGGCTCACTGCAAGCTCCACTTCCCGGGACTACAAGCTCCCGCCACCACGCCTGGCTAATTTTTTGTATTTTTAGTAGAGACGGGGTTTCACCGTGTTAGCCAGGATGGTCTCGATCTCCTGACCTCGTGATCTGCCCGCCTCGGCCTCCCAAAGTGCTGGGATTACAGGTGTGAGCCACCGTGCCCGGCCTTTTTTGGTTTTCAAGATGGAGTTTTGCTCTTGTCGCCCAGGCTGGAGTGCAGTGGCACGATCTTGGCTCACTGCAACCTCCGCCTCCTGGGTTCAAGTGGTTCTCCCGCCTCAGCCTCCTGAGTAGCTGGGATTACAGGCGCCCACCACCACGCCCAGCTAATTTTTGTATTTTTAGTAGAGACAGGGTTTTGCCATGTTGGCCAGGCTGGTCTCAAACTCCTCACCTCAGGTGATGCACCCACCTCCGCCTCCTAAAGTGCTGGGATTACAGGCATGAGCCACCATGCTTGGCCCATTGATTTATTCTTTAAAAGTTGAAGAATTATTTAGGGATTCCATCAAGGCCATGCACCTTTTTCAATGTTTGACCTTGTTTTTTCTGTGGCTCTGTCAGACATATGTGCCTTTGAAGAAGGCAGCTAGGTGCAGCCAGGAGGCTCCTTGTCTGGGACTGCCCGGAATTCTACTAACTCCCAGTAGAGCCTGGGGCAGGTCACCTTCCCTCTCTGAGTTTTCTCATCTGTAAAATGGGAATGCAATCATGCCATCTGCCTCCCACATAAGGTATGAAATGGTGGTGGTATGTTTTGTAAATGAGGGACCCCCTGCCCTCTCTCACAGAGGGGCCTAGTGGCTGGGAGACTGGGCATCTTGGATTTTTGCAGATGCTTGTCCATTTCCACTCAATTATCAGACTTGTAAAAATAGCTGAGATTTACAAGCTTGTTGCCACAGCTTTTAGAATATTTATTTCACAGATTCCTTTTTTTTTTTTTTAAATAGGCTAGGCGCAGTGGCTCACAACTGCAATCTCAGTACTTTGGGAGGCTGAGGTGGGGGACCACCTGAGTTCAGGAGTTTGAGACCAGCCTGGCCAACATGGCAAAATCCTGTATCTACTAAAAATACAAAATTTAGCTGGGTGTGGTGGCGGGTACCTGTAATCTCAGCTACTCAGGAGGCTGAGACAGGAGGATGGCTTGAACCCAGGAGGCAGAGGTTGCAGTGGGCTGAGATCGCACCACTGCACTCCAGCCTGGAGGACAGAGTGAGACTCTGTCTCAAAAAAAAAAATTAAATAGCTACATAAATAGTAAAAGCATAGCTTTGCATTATTTCATGTAAAGTTTTAAAATCTTTTTTTTTCACTTTTTTTTTTTTTTAATTTACACCACTAATAACAAGTGAGGGAATGCTAACTTCTTTTTTTTTTTTTTTTTGAGACAGAGTCTCACTCAGTCACCCAGGCTGGAGTGCCATGGCTCGATCTCTGCTCACTGCAAGCTCCGCTTCCTGGGTTCACACCATTCTCCTGCCTCAGCCTCCCAAGTAGCTGGGACTACAGGCGCCCGCCACCATGCCCAGCTAATTTTTTGCATTTTTTTAGTAGAGACAGGGTGTCACCGTGTTAGCCAGGATGGTCGCGATCTCCTGACCTCATGATCTGCCTGCCTCAGCCTCCCAAAGTGCTGGGATTACAGGCGTGAGCCACCGCGCCCGGCCGGGAATGCTAACTTCTTATAATCCAAGGGTGCCTTTTCTCTTTACCATGGAAGAATCTTTGAAATTGATTTTCTCAAAGATCCTTGTAGATTCATTTATAGAGCATCTCCTCCACTCATCTTTAAACATTAGCTTAACGTTTTTCAATGAGTGGGGCTAAGGGAAATAATTCAGAGAAATTGAAGTTAATTTTATTCATTAACGAAAAGTTTATAAACAAGAATGTTCAGTTATATGAACAAAGATACAGTATTCCTTTGTCTCCCCTTCTTAGAATGTGAACTTCATGACCACAGGAATTTTATTTTGTGTGTGTGTTTACTGCTGCATTTCCAGCTCCTAGATCACAGCCTGGCAATTAGTAGGTGCTCAATAAGCACTTTTGAATGAATGAATTCCTGAAGATTGGATAGCTATCATTCTTAACTTACATAATGTACATATTTTTCTTTATTAATGGGACTAATAGATTATTAATTAACTTTTTGTCAAATATATGAACATTATTTCTGCTTATGGAAACTGTGACTTTTCTTTCTCAATTTTCCTCATTCCTGCTCTGGCTAAGGTATTGAAATGCCTTTCCTTTTTCTCTGCTGGTTTTCTCTGTTGCTTCTGTCTATGCCCTTTGGATGACTTCTATTCATATCCTTTTTCTCTCCTTTCTCACTCTTTTTCTTTCTCATCACTCATGTGTTCCACGTTCTTTAATTCATTTATTTACAAAATATTATTCGAATAAGCACCTAATGGATGCCAGCCTGCTAGGCATGGAGGAGATGGGGATGACAAGACCTACATGTCTCCTGGGCTCATGGAATCTATAGTCTTCAGGGAAGACAGACCTGAGCAGATATTTCACAAATATTTATGAGTTATGGTAAACACTATGAAAGCAAAGCCTGAGGGAGCATGGAGCTTTAGGAAAGGCTTCCCTGAAGCCATTTTAGCTGGGATCTAAAGGAGAAATAGGAATTTGTAGGTTTGGGGCCTCAGGGAATAGCAAGGAGGCAGGTAGGAGGTATGGGAAGGGAAGTAGGGTTTACCTGGGGAGCCCAGAGCAACTGGAGTAACTGGAGCACAGCAAGTGCAGTGATGGGAGAAGAGGCCCCTCAGAGGGCACAGTCATCACCATCAACATTTCAGCGGTGACTCTAGGACCTGCCTGGCAGGATCCCTGCCGACACCGTGGCAAATGGCATTGATACCTTGGTTGTCCACAGTCTGTTACAAATTTCTGGATTTGGAAATCATTTAAGAAAAAATCTTATGTCATTGGTAGTTGTGTCTTTGGGCAAGTCATTTAAGCTCTCAGAGCCTCAGTTTTTCTGAAATGAGAGTAATTGTGTCTACTCCATGGGGTCCGTGACCTCTGCCAGGTCCCCCTGTGATTGTTGTTGGAAGTCCATCTTGCTCATTAGACTGAGGGCCTGAGGGAGGGTGAGTCTAGCCCACCAGTGTACTGCTGGCTCCTGTTGCTGGGCCTGGCATGGAGTGAGGACATCTGGGAGGGCTTCATAGACAAGGGAGCCCCAGGGCTGGGCTCAGAGGACAGGCTAGATTTGAGGGTCGGGGAAGGGCTGTAGAGGTGTGGACATACCGACGTCTGGAAAGAGGCCAGTGAAGACCGAAGTGCAGAGATGGTAACAACAACAATCACAACAGTAACAGTTACAATTGTGCTGACCTTCCGTGCACCCTCGCCGTGTGCCGGCCACTGTTCTACATGCTCTCCATACACTAACTCATTTATCCTTGCAGGAACCTTATGAGGTAAGTACTGTTGTTATTCCCATTTTACAAATGAGCAAACTGAGACATGGAGAGATTAAGCATTTTGCCCAAGGTCACACAGCTAACAACTGCTGGAACCTGGATTTAAGACCAGGCATTTGTGACTTCAGAGTGTAAAAGGCAACGAATGCAGAGAAGTGGGAAGGGCCTTAAATGCTAAGTTAGGAGGCCCATCTAGACTTTATCCTGTTGGCTATGGGAGCCATAGAAGGCTTTAGAGGGAGGGAGTGGCAAGGCTGTTGTATGCCCAGGAGAGCTGGCATGGCCATCCCTTCTTCCTACAGAAACCATCCACGGAGCAACCCCTGTACAGCAGCAGCCTGTGGGGCCCGGCGGTTGATGGCTGTGACTGCGTGGCTGAGGGCCTGTGGCTGCCGCAACTACATGTAGGGGACTGGCTGGTCTTTGACAACATGGGTGCCTACACTGTAGGCATGGGTTCCCCTTTTGGGGGGACCCAGGCCTGCCACATCACCTATGCCATGTCCCGGGTGGCCTGGTAAGAGGGCCCTGCTGGAAAATGGGGGTATGGGGAGGAACTGGGCAGAAATGAGGGAAACCTGGGATTTGAGATTCTGCTTCTGTGTAATCCAATTTGACAAATAGCTGTTGGCTGCTGATCCCACGTGAGGCCTGTGCTTGGCACCTGGCTGTGGCCGTGAGTGAGGCTGGGCTTTCCTAGAGGAGCTCATAGCTCTGAGGGAGACACAGAGAAGCAGACAGGCCCTCGTGATAATACTGTGCCCGGTGGAAGCGCAGAGCCCTCCCTGAGGCCCGGGCCTCCCTGAGGAAGTGGGAGTCAACTACAGGAGGGGGTGGTAGGGCTTCCCTGAAGAAAGGAACAGAAAGCAAGTGTGGCGCATTCAAGGCTCTCATGGAGGGTGGCTGTGACTGGAGAGGGAGGCAGGGCTAGATCTGGGAAGGGCTTGAAGGCCGAGTGGCATGCTTTGAGAGCAGCGGGAGGCATGGACCAGTTTGAAGCAGGGGCATAACACGGTCTGAGTTGCACTTTGGAAAGACCACCCTAGTTCCTGTGCAGACTGAAGACAACGGCAGATGCAGAAAGAGCTGACCAGTTGGGTGGCTGCTGTGTGACACAGGAAGGACTTGGTCTGTCTGCTTGCTGAGCCTAGGTCTTTCCATCTACAAAATAGGTGTAACAGTAGTCCTGCCTGCCCCACCAGGCTAGTCCTGGGATCCAGTGAGGCATGCAAGAGGCATGCAAGATGGGGGAGTCACATCCAGTGAACCCTGACTGAGGTCGTACGTTAGGCATCGTATGACTATTTCACCCACACAAAACTGTGTGGGGGTCAGCGTTATCACAGAGGGGTCATTCTTCTGAGGTCACACGGCTAGTCAGTGGTGAAGTCCCTCTTTGGGGGTAGGGAGAGGGCTACAGAAAGCAGGAGCAGTTTGCCCAGGCACATTCAATTCCTCTGCTGTGTCCAGTCTCAGGACTGTCACCAAAGCTGAGACCTGAAGGCTAAGGAGGAATTAGGTGAGGGTTGATGATGCAGGGAGAGAGACAAGCATGGGTCCAGGCGAGGGAGAGGACATGTGTAAGAGCCCAAAAGATGGCCATAGTGGATGGCCCAGGTGTGCGGGCCGGTGTGGCTGGGAGTGTGGCGGGGGAGGCGGGTAGGGCTGGATCTTGCAGGGCCTGAGAGCAGAAGGAAACTGCTGGCAGCTCAAGGGCAAGGATTTACTTTCAGAAAAGATGAGTCTGGGCCCTGGCTGAGAACTGTCTGGAGAGGGCACGAGCTGATCAGGGAGACTGAAGTGGTGTTACCTGTGGGGATGGAGACCACTGGGCACAAGAGGATGTTCAGAAGCTGGGCTCAGCAGGGCCCGACTGGGTGTGGGAACAAGATTGCCAACTGTTTCCAGCTCTGATGGTGGAGCCATTTATCAACATGGGTATGTAGGAGGAGAAGCAGTTTGTGGGATTTTTTGAGAGAATGGGATATGATTTTGTTGTGTTTGAAGTCCTAAGCCTGGGGTATGATGAATGTGGGCTTTGGAGTGAGAGTTGGGTTCAGTCCTAGTTCTACCACCTACTAGGGATGTGATCTTAGGTAGGTCACTTCTCTCTCTGGGGAACTGACTGATTACATCATCAATGCAATGGGGATGGTAATGCCTCCCTCATGGGGTTTTTGGGAAGATACAAATAGATAATATAAGTGCCTGGCATGATGTCTGGCACATAGGAAATGCTCGATACATGTGAATTTCTTTCCCTTGTTGGGGGTGGGGACCACATGGGAGTAGGAAGCAGTTGGGGAGGGGTCAGCAGCCTGTCCTTGCCCCTGCCCTCAGCTGAGCTCGGGCTCAGGTGAGAGCCCTCTGCCCAATCGGGCTGCGTCTCCAGGTACAGGGGCCTGCCAGCCCCATGCTGGCTACTTGCAGCACCCCTTTTTCACCCCTAGGGAAGCGCTGCGAAGGCAGCTGATGGCTGCCGAACAGGAGGATGACGCGGAGGGTGTGTGCAAGCCTCTGTCCTGCGGCTGGGAGATCACAGACACCCTGTGCGTGGGCCCTGTCTTCACCCCGGCGAGCATCATGTGAGCGGGCCTCGTTCCCCCTGGAGAACCCCAGCGGGGCCTCAGAGATGCCTCTGGGAGAGGTGGGGAAGATGGCAGGCAAGGGTACCCTTGACCAGGACTCTGGTGCCCACCCTGCCGCCCCCGTGCTCCACCTGTAGTGTTTCTGCCCTGTAAATAGGACCAGTCTTACACTCGCTGTAGTTCAAGTATGCAACATAAATCCTGTCCCTTCCAGCTGTGTCTGCCTCCTCTGCAGCGCAAGGGGCCTGGTCAGCCAGGTGTGGGGGTTTTCTTGGGGTCTCCTCTGGTCTCCTTCCACCTTTGTAAATATAATGCAATAAATAAATATTTAGGTTTTTTAAAACTGCAGCGGAATCTGGCCATTCGATTCACAAAGCAGCCTGGGCTAGGCCTGGTGCAGGATTTCCCCACCACGCACTGATGAGCCCACACCCTCTGCCTCAGTCCTGAGCCCTGGCTGCAGCATGCGCCTCCTGCACTGGCACTCACCGTCTCTGACTCATCTCTCTCAACCTCATGGGCCTCCAGTCCTGGTGCCATAAAGAAGGGGCTGCTGTCAGGGACTGAGATGGGCAGTTACATAGCTCATAACTGGTGAATGGCCTTTGTGTTAGCCCAACACCCAGCCTAAGGCCTGACCCAGAGTAGGGGCAATGGAGTATTTAACACAGCTGTGGAAATTCATACCGAAGATACAGAGCCAAAAAAATGGGTGTGCGGGAGGTTTTGAGTGCACCCTGCACCTTTGCTCTCCCTGCAGGTTGGCAAGGCAGTCAGAGTAAAGCAAACACCTGGTGGTCGGTTTCGCTTCTTTGGGCAGTGCCTGTTAGAACAGGGCTGGCCACGGAGTATTGCTGTGTCCAGTGCCGACAGCCCTGGCATCCCCTGAGACTGGCAGTGCTTATCAGGACAAAGGCTTCTTCACACCGCCGGGTTCCCAAATTATGCACCTGGGGTGTGTGAGCTGTTGAGCAAAGGAGTTCAGATCCCGCACAGTGGCTGCAGGGGAATCTAAATATTTTTCTGCTGCAATTAAAAGATTTGAGATATAATTAACACGCAATCAAATTCACCCTTTTAAAGTGCAGAAGCCTTGGCACGGTGGCTCACACTTGTAATCCCAGCACTTTGGGAGGCTCAGGTGGGTGATCACCTGAGGTCAGGAGTTTGAGACCAGCCTGGCCAACGTGGCAAAACCCCATCTCTATTAAAAATACAAAAATTAGCCGGCTGTGGTGGTATGTGCCTGTAATCCCAGCTACTCAGGAGGCTGTGGCAGGAGAATCGCTTAACAGGGAGGGGAAGGTTGCAGTGAGCTGAGGTTGCAGTGAGCCGAGATCACACCACTGCACTCCAGCCTGGGCGACTGAGCGAGACTCCATCTCAAATAAAGGAAGAAATAAATAAAGTGGAGAAGTCAGTGGTTTTTAGTGTATTCAGAGTTGTGTAACCATCACCACTATTAATTCTAGAATGTATTTATCACCCTAGAAAGAAATCCCATACCCATTAGGAGTCACTCTCCATTTTCCCCATTCCCAAGTCCCTGATGACACAAATCTACCTTCCATCTCTATGGATTTGCTTACTCTGGACATTGTATTGTGATGGATTTTCTATCTTCACTTGACTTTCTCTCTGGGTAAGCCTGGCCATCCTGCTTCAGTATCTCAGCCAGTCCTGGGAACTGCACGTGGCTTTGAGGTCATCTCATAAGGCAATGTGGCATGGTTTGGAGTAAACAAGGTGCTTTCTCAAAGCAGGGGTGTCTCCCTTTCCAGGGATCTAGTTTTTGGTATCTTGACAATAAATAGGCTGAAAGCTTGGGATATCAAGAGACTCTGGGCAATCAGAAAGGGTTACTCTACTACCCCATGATCCACCAAAGCCATGATTTACAGGTGTTACCATGCCTGTAATCGTCTATCAGACTCTTTCTGAGACTTCTTCCATCTCAGATTCCAAGCACTCACACTTCTTTTCAGGGGAGGGACATAGGTTTTTCTGCTGCAACCAGGTATCTGCTGTGAAAAGCACAGGAATCCTGGGGAGATCTCATGGCTGGCGGCAGTGAGACCCAGGTGTAGCTGATTCCCTCTTCTGAGCAGGTCCACTGAGGGGACGTTCTGTGGCTTTTGAAATGACAGTGGCCATCGTGGAGTTTGAACAGATTTCTCACTGGAGCCTTTCTAGTGTTTCCTGTTCCATTTGCAGCGAGGATGTGAAATTTACTTTTCCAAGAAAGATATGCACAGAATTTGATGTGGCTTGAGGATAACAGTTAATAGTCATTTTTTTCCCAGTTGTTTTTATTTCTTGTTTCAATCTTTTTCTAAAGAGAAGAAAAAAGCCTGAAACGTGGAGAATGGTAAGGGGCTTCAGGCTTGTGCAGGTGAATCTAAGCAGGGGTCTCCCGGCCCCCTGGCTGCATGGGCACTGCCTCCTCTAAGCTCCCTGCTAAGCAACCCACTGGCAGTGGCTCCTCATGCCTCCTGGCTGCCTTGGAAGCCAGATGTTCCTGTTGGCCTCTCACAGATCCATCCTTCCCCGGGGCCTCACCTGAGGAACATTCTCTTCCCAATGCCTCCCTACAACCCACCTGTGCCTCCCTGAAGCCCCCCCTCTGCTCGTGCTCACTCTCTCTCATTCTCTCCCTCAAGGAGTTAACAGACCTGAGCTTCCATCTTCTCATACTCGAGCCTGGCCCCTTCTTCCCCTTTCCCCTCCACAGTCCATCCTCCACTTAGCAGCCAGATGCCGTACCTCCTGGGATTCCATGTCACCAAGAATGAAATTTAAAGTCCTTCGCCAACTGGCTCTCCAACTCCCACACTTCCCTCTCACACACTGAGTCCTGGCCACACTGGCTTCCTCCCTGTTCCTCAAACACTCCACTGCTGGGCATGCATTTACTGTCCCCTCTCTAGAATGATCTTCCTGGGTTATCTGTGGGCCTCACTCACTTCATTCAGGTTCTGTGCCAATGTTTTCTTTAGGTGAAGCCTTCTGGATCACCCTTTAGAAAACAGCATGTCCCAGTCTCTCTCTTTTCTCTTAACTGGTTTTCTTTTTCTTCGTAGCACCTACCACCACTCAACATACTCTATAACTCCATAATGTGTTCCATAACACAAGGGCAACTGTCAGCCCTTCTAGAATGTGAGCTCTAGGCTCTTGGAATAAACCTGATTTATTTTTTCACTGCTGTGTCCTTATCACCTAGAACGGAGTAGGTGTTCAAAAAGCATATGCTGGATGGGCAAATGAATAAACATGCTCTTAACCTGTCTGAATCTGTTTACTCATTTGTACAATGTGGCTGATAACTATATTTCCCTCAGAGGGTTATTGTGAAGATTAAATAAGAAAATGGGTATAAGGCCGGGTGTGGTGGCTTACACCTGTAATCCTAGAACTTTGGGAGGCCAATGTGAGCAGATCATGAGGTCAGGAGTTTGAGACCAGCCTGGCCAAAATAGCGAAACCGTCTCTACTAAAAATACAAAAAATTAGCTGGGTGTGGTGGTGGGCGCCTATAATCCCAGCTACTTGGGAGGCTGAGGCAGGAGGATCACTTGAACTGGGAGGCAGAGGTTGCAGTGAGCTGAGATCACACTACTGCACTCCAGTCTGGACGACAGTGCGAGACTCCATCTCAAAAAAAAAAAAAAAAAAGAAAGATACAAAAAATTAGCTGGGCATGGTGGCACGCACCTGTAATCCCAGCTACTTGGGAGGCCGAGACAGGAGAATTGCTTGAACCTGGGAGATGGAGGTTGCAGTGAGCCGAGATCATGCCACTGCACTCTGGCCTAGGCGACAGGGCAAGACTCCATCTAAAAAAAAAAAAAAAAGAAAAGAAAATGGGTATAAAGTACTTAGTCTAGAACTTTGCACGTCATGAGGTGCTCAATAAGTGAGGTTGAAAGGTAATTCCTGAGCATTTAGTGAGCACTTACTGTGGCTATAGCCCATGGTAGATGTTGGTGATGCAGAGGTGAGTCCCTCTGAGTTCTCAGGGAGCTCACAGTGCAGCGTGGTCACAGAGGACCTTGAATTACAGAGCCAGAAGTCCGAACTTAATTCTGTAGGCAGTAGGGAGCCCTCTATGCTTCTGGAGCAGAAGCAGCACGTCAGGATCTTCGGGAAGATTAATTGAAAGTGTATTCAAAATAAAAAACAAAAGGAAAAAAAAGTATATTCAAAAGGGGTGGAGGAAGGAGACCTTCAGGGCTGGTAGTGGCATGTGCTTCCTTCACCTCTGCCCACAGTCTGAAAGGCAAACACACCCAGGAAACTTTTGTATTTATTTATTTTTATTATACTTTAAGTTCTAGGGTACATGTGCACAACACGCAGGTTTGTTACCTATGTGTACATGTGCCATGTTGGTGTGCTGCACCCATTAACTCGTCATTTACATTAGGTATATCTCCTAATGCTATCCCTTCCCTCTCCCCCCACCCCACGACAGGCCCTGGTGTGTGGTGTTCCCCACCCTGTGTCCAAGTGTTCTCATGGTTCAGTTCCCACCTATGAGTGAGAACATGCAGTGTTTGGTTTTCTGTCCTTGTGATATTTTGCTGAGAATGCTGGTTTCCAGCTTCATCCATGTCCCTACAAAGGACATGAAATCATCCTTTTTTATGGCTGCATAGTATTCCATGGTGTATATGTGCCACATTTTCTTAATCCAGTCTATCACTGATGGACATTTGGGTTGGTTCCAAGTCTTTGCTATTGTGAATAGTGCCGCAATAAACATACGTGTGCATGTGTCTTTATAGCAGCATGATTTATAATCCTTTGGGTATATACCCAGTAATGGGATCCAGCCAGGAAACTTTGAGGAGGTCAGAGACACAAGTTGTCAACTCTATTCACACCGGCTCAGAGGGAGATGGTGGCTCTCTGGGTGGGAGTCATCCCTCACCTAGGAAACCCACCTGCCCAAGCCATCTCATTCAAGCTGTAAGGGGAACAAAGGGGAGGCAAGAGGACGGGGGTTCCACTCATCCCTTTGCTCCATTTTAAACCCTCTTCCTGGCACCCTTCGGATAAACAGATAAGCCTGGGTAAATTCAATCAGTAAAATCATCTGATTGTCAGTCCTCTGCTGAAAGCCCTTCAGTTGATTCCCACTGCAATGCCAATAAAAGCTAATTTGCCTGAGACCACTGCCCATCTCTCCCACTTCATCTCATGCCACTCTTTTCTCACATTTCAGTTTCTCACATTTACTGACTTCTTTCCTGCCTCCAAGTGTCTGCTTTCGCTGTTCCCTTAGCTACTCCAGCGTTGGCTCATTCTCATCTTAAAGGCCTCAGCTTGAATGTTGCCATCTCAAGAGGGCCTTTTCTAAACATCCTGTTCAAAGTAGCCCCCACCAACTTATGTAGTCATATTTTACAGGAATTAGGTTCTAAAGACAATATTTAAGGTAAGAAGCATATGGTCAAACTTATCATTGAAAATCCCTTAGAAAACTATCATATTGGAGTCTTGTTCATCACACCCTCTTTCCTTTTTGTAACATGCCAGACAAACTTATAACCCCAAATCTCTGCATAGATCTCTCTTCCTCATCCCTTCAGGTCTTTGCTCAAATGTAATGTTCTCATTGAGGCCTTCCTGACTACCCACTTCAGGCTGGGAGTGATGGCGCATGCCTGTAATCCCAGCACGTTGGGAGGCTGAGGCAGGAGGATCACTTGAGCCCAGGAGTTTGAGGTCAGCCTGGGCAACATAGTGATACCCCATCTTAAATCAAACAAACAAAAAAACTGTAACATTTCCATTCCCGCCCCAGCATTCTATAATCCCCTTCACAGCCTTACTTTTCCTCCATAGATCACCCTCTAACATATTATACATTTTACTTAGAATTAAGTTCTGAGAGCAAAGGTTTGTTTATTTTGTTCACCGCTGGGTCCACAGTGCCTAGAATACTGCTGTTCATACAGATGTTCAAGAAATAATTACTGAATGAAGGAATGAATCTTTCAGGCCTCAGCTTGGGTGTTTCTCTCCTTTCTCTTCCTGTGCCTTGATTAGGGGTTCCATCTCTAGGCTTTCATGCATCCTGTATTTATCCCTATTAAAGAACTACTGATCACAACGTACTGTAGTTTTCCTCTCTACATACTTGTCCTCCTGCATATCTAATCATGTTGATTCCACAAAGACAGGGAGTGTTTCTCCTACTTCCTAGTGCGATCTGGAACCTAAGACTGCTTAGCACAGAGTAGATACTTAGTGTCTTTTGAATAAACCAGTTTGGGTGGTGGTGGTGCGGTATCCCTGAATGAGAGTGGAGGATGTGGCTCCTTGTCAGTTCCTGAATAGGTCTAGACCCGGCAGTGGGAAGACTATTGACTGGAATGAGCTGTGGGCCTTTAAAATAACCTCAGGATTACACTTGGGAACAACCCAGCTCCATACACTAGTGAGCCCCAGGCAGGGAGGCATGTAGGACCCCCCAATAGCGCTTTCTCCTTTTCCACTCAGTTAGCTGACCTTGGGGTAGGATCATCAGATAAAATACAGGACATCCAGATAAATTTGAATTCAGAAAAACAATGAGTAATTTTTTAGCATACGTGTCTCATTGCAATATTTGGGATAGTCTTATACTAAAGCATTACTCGTTGTTTACGTGAAATTCAACTTCAACTGGGCATCCTGCATTTTATTTGCTAAATCTGGTAACCCTATTGTGGCAAGTCCCTGTATGCTGCATGTCCCTCTCTGGGTTTCGCTTTCTCCATCTGTGGAATGGGCACAGTTCTGTGAGACTTGCCTCAGGGATTCCTCAGGCGGAGCAAATACCCTCAAGGATCGTCCCTTTGTCCTGGTGAATCGTATGGGAAGCGCGCGTGTCTGAGGAGTTTCTCGCTGTGTAAATACGAGAAGCTCCTTCCTCCAAAAGCCTCCGTTTTCTCATCTGAGCACATGAAACCCTCAGAGGTGGAAACGATTGCCTAGCGGAACCACGACTGCTCAGCTTCCAGCCACCGGAACCCCATCTCACCTCCCCCATCCCTTGAGGCCACGAACTTCCGGTAGCGAAAAGTCACTTCCGTATTCAAGAGCCTCCTAGGCTTCGAGCCTTGCGATGTCTCGCCCTCTGGCGGCTGGGAGGAGGGAACGACTTTACCAAACAGTGAGAAGGAACAGGGAAGTCCATTGGTTGAAAAACGGAGAGGCACAGCTCCGTCTTCCAACCTCCACCAATGTTAAACCGAACCTTCGCCGAGGGCGGGGCTCTCACGGGAAAGGGGTCAACCCGGGACGGAGGCGGCGTGGGAAGAGGGCGACCTTGTCTCTGATCAGCTGGAAAAAGGCCCGGCGTGACACCGGCAGTGGACTCCTTTGCGCATCAGCTACTTCCTCTTCTACTTGAAAAGGAGGATCTGGGTAAAAGAACCGAAAGGCTGTAGAAACTTAAGACTTGTCTCTGATGTCCTTCTCAACCCTCCATTCATATGTGAGGGAAAACACCTGCTGGGTTCACACAGAATATAAGGGACTTTGAAATAATTCTTGATCTTTAAGTCAAGGAGTTTTACATTTTAAAATAATCAAGCGTGCCTACTGCTTGCCAGGCCCTGCCCTCGCCTTCACTCGCATTATTCAATTAATCGACACAGGCCTGTGCATTGTGTCTTATGACAATGACCCTGACCCTCCACTGCCTGTGTTGGAATCCTAGTTCTGCCAGTTATTAGCTGTGTATCCTGGCCCAAGTTACTCTCTGCTACAGTTTCTGACTCTGTAAAATGGGATAATAGTACCTACCTTATACCATTGTTCTAAAGATAAATAACATATTTAGGCTGGGCATGGTAGCTCACACCTGTAATCCCAGCACTTTGGGAGGCCGAGGGTGGAAGGATTGTTTGAGCCCAGGAGTTAAAGACCAGCCTGGGTAAAATAGTGAGACTCCCTGCCTCTCCAAAAAAAAAAAAAAAAAAAAAAAGTAAAGTTGGCCAGGCTAGGTGGCAAGCAGCTGGGGTCCCAGCTACTCTGGAGGCTGAGGTGGGAGGAGCATTGCTTGAGTCTGGGAGGTCGAGGCTTCAGTGAGCCGTGACTGGGGCACTGCACTCCAGTTTGGGCAACAGAGACCCTGTCTCCAAAAGAACAAAAAATTTAACATATTTAAAGCACTTGGAACAGCACCTGACACATGGTAACCACAGTAACCAGGTAAGTTATTTTCATTTACAAATTAGGAAATTGAGGCTTACATATGAAGTAACTTGTCTAGAACAGATAGCAACTAGTGGAGGCAGGTTGGGAAAAGTCTCTGCCTAATCTGAGGGGACTTCTTAATCACTATACCCGCCCAACCCTCTTCCTGTGTCTACAGGAAACCTGTGATGATCCTAATTGCCTTTAAAGCATCATATATATTTATTTGGTAGCACCCTATTACCAAGTGGCTGCTCTCTGGGCATTTTTGTAATTTTAATGAAGTTGGTAAGGTTCTATAACTTGTCTCTCAGATCAGGGGCAAGGCTTCTGGGAGAAGTCAGAATGAATGGCTTCAAGATCTACCTCCTGCTAAATCCTACTTACAGAAAAACCAGTAGAAATGAACTTCTGAACATGTTAAATTTGAGATCTTGTCAGATATCCAAGTGGAGATAATTGTGATTTGATGTGGTAAGTGCTGTGTTAGTGGAAAGCACAGGGCACCAAGGGAGGTCTGATTAAGGACAGATAAAACTGCTGGCCAGGATTAGGACAGGCATGGCAGAAGCAGCAGGTCTTGGTGAATGAGTAGGAGTTGGCCAGGTAGAAAAGTCTGGGGAAGTTGAGGGGAGCATTCCAGACCAGGGGACTGGCGTGTACAAGGGAACAGTTTGATGATTCAGAGCCCTTTCTGGGAACTGGAGTATAGGATAGAAGGTAAGAATGGAATGGAGATTGGGGGCATATTACGAAGAAGTGATCTGAGAAGCCCCCTTATCAACTAAGACAGACTCTAAGATTAAGGAAACAAAAGTAAAAGTTACCTATGGGTTGGGGGTTCATCATATGCCTCCTAACTCTGATTTACAACCCAAGACCGCTACAACTCTGATTGGACAGAGGAGTGGCCTTACAAACATTTTTTTTTGAGACGGAGTCTCACTCTGTCGCCCAGGCTGGAGTGCAGTGGTGCGATCTCGGCTCACTGTAAGCTCCGCCTCCTGGGTTCACGCCATTCTCCCTGCTTCAGCCTCCCGAGTAGCTGGGACTGCAGGCGCCCGCCACCATGCCTGGCTAGTTTTTGTTTGTTTGTTTGTTTGTATTTTTAGTAGAGACAGGGTTTCACTGTTTTAGGATGGTGTCGATCTCCTGACCTCGTGATCCACCTGCCTCGGCCTCCCAAAGTGCTGGGATTACAGGCGTGAGCTACTGTGCCCAGCCACAAACATTCTTTTCTGATAAAGAACTGCAGACCTTAAGCCAGTTTCACCAGCTGATAGAGGCTGTACACAAACTGTGTCCTGTGGTTCATCTTTTGATATAAAAAGCCAAATTCTACCTCATTTTAATGCTAAAATTCTGCCCCAAAGTGAGCATGAGATGATTGTTCCATATATGTTTACCCATTGTGCATGCACTCAACCCCCCTCATAAATATGTATAGCTCTCCCCCAAAATCTGCTGAATATATATGACTCTGTTGTGTAATATGGACCCTGTGAGGCATAAAACCCAACCTGCTCCTTCCTTCCTTGAAGAGAGAACACATTTGGTCCACACCTCCTGGTTTGCAAACTAATACACCCATAAAGCTCTCCTTTCTACTATTTACCCATTCTGGCGATCTTTTGCACAATAAAGGGTGATGTTCTGGAAGTATCAGCAAGGCATCAGAATTTCTGAGCAAGGAAGAGAGGAAGTCAGCTTTGCACATTATTTATTTATTTATTTTGAGATGGAGTTACTCTCTTGTTGCTCAGGCTGGAGTGCAGTGGGGCAATCTCAGCTCACTGCAGCCTCTGCCTCCCGGGTTCAAGCGATTCTCCTTCCTCAGCCTCTTGAGTACTTGGGATTACAGGCGTGAGCCATCACACCCAGCTAATTTTCTATTTTTAGTAGAGACAGGGTTTCACCATGTTGGTCAGGCTGGTCTCAAACTCCTGACCTCAGATGATCCACCCACCTTGGCCTTCCAAAGTGCTGGGATTACAGGTATGAACTGCTGTACCGGGCTGCAGCTTTGCACTTTAGATGGTATACTAGGAGGCAAGGAAGAGGATGTGATAGGCAGTCTCTGAATTGTCCTTAATGATTTCACATCCCAGTATTCACAGCCTGGTGTAATTTCCTCCCCTTGAGTATGGATGGAATTTATTAATTCCATTCTAATGAATAGAATATGTTAGAAGTGATGGGTTGTCATTTCTGAGATTTGATTACAAAAAACTCCCTGTGGCTTCTGTTTTGGGCACCTTCTCTTGTTCTCTTGCTCACTTGCTCTTAGGGAAGACAGCAGCCATCTTGTGAACTTCCCTGTGAATAGGTCTATGTGTCAAAGAGTGGATGACTAATCAATGGCCAGCAAGGACTTGAGGTCTTCTAACAGCTGCGAGTGAGCTTGAAAGTAGATCCTCCCCCAAGCAAGCCTTAGAATGACTGCAGCCCCAGCCAACACCTGATTGCAGCCATGTGAGAGGCCCTTAGCCAGAGGACCCAGTTAAGCCATACCCAGATTCCTGACCCACAGAAAGGGAGATAACTAATATTTGTGGTTTTAAGTTTTACCTAATTTTAAGGTAATTTGTTATGTAGCAATAGATAACTAATACAGAGGGATTAGAAGCAAACAGAGAAGTAGGGAAATTAGGAGGGGGTAGTGGTTGTAGCCCATCTCTCTAATAATGAGAACCTGAATTGTGCAGTGGCTGTGCAGGTGAAGAGCAGAAGATGAATTTGAGATATGTCTGGAAAAAGAATAGAAGACATTTGGCAAGGGAGTTGGATGTGGGAAGGAGGGAGAAGGCAGAGGAGAGAGCAATGCCAGTATTTGGTAATGTGAGGGATGGTATTTGCTAGAGTTGCCACCATGCAGGTCACTGGGGATGAGTTTTAAAAGTGGTTCCTTGAGATTTCTGGCAACAACAAGATAGATCAACAAAGCAGACTCAAGGTTGGTCAAAGAAAACAGCCACTGTGGTCTGGGGAAGAAATAATGCAGAAAAATGGAATCAAGGAAGAGCTGGAGGGAATGCTTTTTCCTTAGTTTGATTTACTTGTCAAAGTGTATAGTATGCCATTCTCCTCTTCATCTAGCCATTCTCTCCACAAATATTTACTAAGTGCTTTCTCTGTGCTAGGCACTGGGGACACACAAGTAAACACACAAGTCCCTGCCTTCATAGTGTTCCTAACTTGGTTGCAGAGAAACAGTAAGATTGAGGCTAGGACTTTTTAGCCACTCCTGCAGGGCTCTGAGGGTCTAAATCTGTGCTGTCTGTTATAGCCACCGGCCTTCTGTGGCTATGAGACACTTGAAATGTGGCTGGTCCAAATTGAATGTGCTGTAAGTGTAAAATACACCCTAGCTTTCAAATATGTAGTTCAAAAGAAAAGATTGTAAATGATTTCAATAATTTTTAAATATTGAGTATTGATTTTAGTATTATCACTGGATAACATTTTGTATGTTTAAAATAAATAAAATAATTAAAATATATTATTTAAATTAATTTCACGTTTCTTTTTAAATTAGTGAAATTAATTTAAATAATATATTTTACTTATTTTGGCTATTAGAAAATTTAATAGCCAAAATACGGCTATTAGAAAATTCAAAATTAAAATTATATATTAAATATATCTCACATTATATTTATGTTGGACCTCACTGACTAAACCTGTATTCCCTACCAGCTTTATCTCTCAGTGACTTTAAGTTTAGTTAATGAAAGGTTTTTTTTTGGTTTTTGTTTTTTTTCGTTGAAAGTAACAGAAACTTTGAGGGGGAATGAAAATTAAAAGTTAGGGGAATTGATTGCAAGCGTCTTCTGAATCAAAGGGATGGTTGATTGAGCAGTCTGGGCAAGGAGCAGGCTTGAGGGGCCTCCGCAGCAGAGCTTCACAGGCGTTAATGTGACCGAACTCCATTTTTGAATTTGACATCCCACATTCCAATTTCTGAGAAGACAGACTCTGACCAGCTCAGTTTAAATCAGGTGTATCCACTCCAGATCCAGCTGCTATGGCTACGGGAAGAATACACTGTGAGCTGCCTACTGCTTTTTTCCCACCCTTACCCTCCAGCCACTATGTTCCCTAAAAGGCAGCATGAGCTCTCAAATCTCTAGGGGTCAGCAAACCTTTTCTGTCAAGGGCCAGATAGTCAATACTTCTTTCGTTTTGTAATTCATAGGGTTTCTTTTGCAACCACTTCATTTTGCCCTGCAGCGCAAAAGCTGCCAGAGACAATACATAAGTGATTGGACATGGCTGTGTTTCAGTGAAACTTCATTCCCAAAACCAAGAGGTGGGCCATAGTTTTTCAACCCCTAAACTGTACTTCCTGTTCCCTCTGCCTGGACTGTCCTTTCACTCCTTCCTTCCAGAAAGTGCCTAGTCATCCTTCCAGTCACAGTTCAGATGCCACTTCTTGGAGGTTTCCGCTAACCTTCCTCTCCTGACTGGTTAGTTGCTCCTTCTCTATGCTCCCACAGACCCCTGTATCCTATGCATGCACTTCTCATATTCTGTTGTCATTGTTCTTTTCTAACCACTAGCTTACTAGTTCTGGGTCTCATTTGTTGTAAATGTACCACCTGGCATTCCTGGCACATGGCACACACTTGAGTGTCATTGGATGAGTGGAAGAAACCACGAACCTTGTGGTTGACACATAGTCAGACTAGATGTCCTGAGATCTTGGGTAGTGGTGAGAATTCTGGGCTTTTAAAATTAGCGGCATGAGAGGCACCTCCTGTAACTCCAATACTTTAGAAAAGCATGGGTGAATGTTTTAAGACAGGAGAAGTGGAAAATTTTAAGGGCTGCAAGCC
Organism: Macaca fascicularis; assembly: GCF_037993035.2. Classification (NCBI taxonomy): domain Eukaryota; kingdom Metazoa; phylum Chordata; class Mammalia; order Primates; family Cercopithecidae; genus Macaca; species Macaca fascicularis. Next base: position 201,870,739 of record NC_088375.1, on the reverse strand, counting down.
CTGGATAATGTGATAAGCCACACGTCAGCTGGGGTGAAACCAGGAGTGCACCCCTTGGAGGAGGCTTTGTGCTCCTTGGTAAGGTTCCCTGTGGAGGCCCCATCAGGCCCAGTGGGTCATTAGAGAGACAGTGTTGGGTCGAGGACAGCCTTGGCCCACAGTCACTTACAGTCACAGTTACAGGGCAGCAGAATGGACCTTCCTTGACCCAAGGGCTTGGTGAGTAACATCCAACAGATCCTGGACAGGGGCAAGAGAGGCTGTGAGGCCAAAGACAGTGCTCATGGCCTCTGCAAGGCTTTATCCAGCTAAGCACATTGTCCCTGTTGCCTCAAGAGAGAAAGGAGAATTTCTCCTTTTAATGTCACACTTAAGTGAGACACCTTTGGGCAATACAGACCTGATAGGGCCTTTCCTGGGTGTTTTGCAAAAGAAAACCAAGAATAAAAGAGCAATGGATCTTCCATGTCATTGTGGACCTTGAATGGCTTCCCTGGGCCCCTCATGGGGATGGTGGGCTGGGGCAGGTGACCCGGGACCACTGGCGGCATGTTTTCCATATGATAGAGCTGATGACCAGCAGAGTGGATGAGGAGAGCAGGGCCGGGATGGTGATCACTGCAGCTTGCAAGCCACCCATACCTGGCCAAAGGGATGGGGCATCAGGGCACCGCAGCTTGTAAGCCACCCACGACTGGACAAAGAGATGGGGTGTCAGGGCAGGGGCAGTGGACTTCTCCCCCAGGGCAGGCTGTGCTCCTAGTCAGCAGCCTTGGCCCACACAACATTGGGCTCCCACGACATGGAGGAGGCATGGTGCAGAGCAAACGCAGGCTGGGAGGCAAAGATTGAGTGACCTTGAGCAAGTGGCCAATTGTTCTTCCCCTAGTGTTTGGCACTTAGAAAGTGCTGGGGACCTGCTTATGGACCCAAAGGGAGAGATGTGATCCTAATACCACCAGATGCTTTACATGCCTTATCTTACTCAACCTGGCAAGCTACCTCTACTGCTACCGCTTACCAGCTGGTGAAACTGTGATGCAGAGGCTGGCTTCTCTGAGGCTAAAATGTTTATAAGGGGCAGAGGCAGGATTTGAACCCAGGTCTGCATGTTGCCAGGCCTTCATGCTATCCATGTGCTTCCCCACAAGCATGCTGTGAACACTTACCACGAGCTATGCTGTTCCTCCTTCCTGGACCACTTTGCCCAGCGCTTACTTGGTGTGCACGTCTCAGCTTCAGCAGAACCTCCTCCAGGATGAACCTCTTCTCTGAGTTCCTGAGAGCCCCTCTTATTCTCCTGAGTCCTCAGCCTATGTGCTATGTTTGCCTGGTCACCATCAGTTCTTCGAGATAGACCTGGGATGCGGCTGTCGTTGCCTATCTTAGTGCCTAGCAAGCTGTAGGAATTGCTGGGTAAGCGACTGAACGAAGGAGTGAAGAGCACAGTGAGGCTCCCCAGGCCCAGCCCTTCCTCCCCACCCTGCAGGTAATGTGTTTCTTTCTTTGGGACTTGCCCAAAACCAATACTTGTCTGGACTGAGCTGGGGAAGGTGGACCTGAGCTAGGCTGAACAAACACAGCCTTCTCTTTCTGGCTGCCCCCATCCCTGTTCAGTTCTGGGCATTTGACTCCAGCCCAGGGGCCAATCCCTTCCTCCCTCCCTTCCTTCCTTCCTTTCTTTTTCGAGACAGTGCCTCGCTGTGTCACCCAGGCTGGAGTGCAGTGACACGATCTTGGCTCACTGCAATCTCTGCCTCCCAGGCTCAAGCAATTCTCATGCCTCAGCCTACCGAGTAGCTGGGACTACAGGTGCACGCCACCACACCCAGCTAATTTTTTGTATTTTTAGTAGAGACAGGGTTTCACCGTGTTGGGCAGGTTGGTCTTGAACTCCTGGCCTCAAGTGATCTGCCTGCTTCGGCCTCCCAAAGTGCTGGGATTACAGGCCAGAGCCACTGCGCCTGGCCCCAGGGGCTGTTTCTGGTTCCCCAACATCTGCCTATGAAAATCAGCCAGGCCGGGCACAGTGGCTCACGCCTGTAATCCCAACACTTTGGGAGGCCGAGGCAGGTGGATCACAAGGTCAGGAGTTCGAGACCAGCCTGGCCAATATGGTGAAACCCTGTCTTTACTACAAATACAAAAATTAGCTGGGCATGGTGGTGCACACTTGTAGTCCCAGTTGCTTAGGAGGCTGAGGCAGGATAATTGCTTGAACCCAGGAGGCAGAGGTTGCAGTGAGCTGAGATCATGTCACTACACTCCAGCCTGGGCAACAGAGCAAGACTCGGTCTCAAAAAAAAAAAAAAAAAGAAATCAGCCAGTGCTTGTGCTTGGTTTGGTGGGAGTGGGGGAGTGACGGTTGGCCGGGAGGCACAGAGCCAGGCTTCACAGAGCTGTGCCATGAACTTGCTGTGTGACCCTGAGGAAAACATCTCCTCTCTCTGGCCTCAGTTTCCTCAACTGTAGCAAGGGAAGAATGATCCCTACACCCATCGCAGGGTAGTATGGGGACTAGAGGATAATAAGGAGCATGGGTTTGGGAGTCACACAGCCCTGGGTTCAAATCTGAGCTCTGCCACATAAGTGGAAAGTCATCCTAACTCTCTGGACCTTGTGTTCTCATCAGTAAAAAGGGGATAAAAATGGCATCTCCTCTTAGGCTTGTCGTGAGGATTAAATGAGACGACAGCCCATAATAATTATTATGTTAATGATATTTCAAACCAGACCTGGTCTATAATTGGATTCATCTAATCATAAGGTGTACAGGGACTTTGAGAGAAAAAACAGAGCATTTGAAAACATGGATTCCAATTGGGTTTTAGAGTTTCAGAGCTGGGAAGGTGCCTTAGAAACCACCTGGCTATATTTCCCCTTTTATAATTGGTAAGAAGACTGAGAACCCCAGAGTGGGGATCTTGCCCAACACCACACTTAACCACACTATTTGGCTAGTAAATTCCTTGGGCAGAGTATGGGCTTGGGCTGGGAAGCTGGGTATTTGCTTTGGGAACCAGAAAACTTTCAAGTGGCTCAGCAGCCTCCTTGGCCCACCTCTGGTATCTTACCTGCCCCTGTCCCTTCCTCAGTCCCATCATTCTGAGGGAAAGCTGGCCACGGAACAAGGGCAAGTGGCACTGTCCCTTGCCCAGCTTGAGTCCAGAGGCCTTCCCTTGCCTCACAGTCAGGACCACCCAGGCCCCCACCTCCATCCTCCCCACTCTGGGTCTTGGGTTGGCAGCAGAGCTGAGGAGCCCAGGGTCCAGGGAGGTGGCGGGGGAAAGGGGCGGGCTTCTACTTACTGCACCGATGGGCGGTGCTGGAGAAGTTGCAGGGGGACTGCATAACCATCAGTGGGGTGTGGGGTGCTGGGATTTCAGCTCAGGGGAGGTGGAGGAGGCAGGTGCTCAAAGACTTCTCAGGGCATTTTATTCCTGAAAGGGAGCCAACAGGTTACACCCTGGAGCAAGAGCGTTCTGGTCATCTGCTACGGTGGGTTCCCTACTCAGAATGGGGGTCAGGAAAAGTGGGCTTCTAAGGGACCCTGAGTTCACACAGCATACTAAACTGATGCTGTAGACTAATATGGAATAACAATCTTTTATTAAGTGGAAAAAAACAGGTTATGGAACAATAGGTAAAGTGTTTTGATTTATATAGAATATGCTCACATAGAAAAAAGGCTGGGCTAAGTGCAGTGGTTCATGCCTGTAATCCCAACACTTTGAGAAGCCAAGTGGAGAGGTCGCTTGAGACCAGGAGTTCAAGATGAGCCCAGGCAACATAGCGAGACCCTGTCTGTGCAAAATTTGTTTTAAAATTAGCATGCCCAATAATAGTCCTAGCTACTTGGGAGGCTGAGGCACTGTGATCGTGCCATTGCACTCTAATCTGGGTGACAGAGTGAGATCCTGTCTCAATTAAAAAAAAAAAAAGTAAACCTTATCAAAATGCTAGCAGCAGTTATCTCTGGACAGTGGCTGATGGATGATTTTTTTTACTTTGTGTCTTGACTGTATTTTCCAACTTTTCTATAATGAGCATGTTACAAGAAAATAAAACGACCCAGGAAAGCAACACATTTTAAATGAGAAAATCTTTTGACCAACAATTTCATTTGTAGGAGCCTGAGGAGCCTGGGGTCCAGGGAGGTAGCAGGGGAAAGGGATGGGTTTCTACTTAACACCACAGAATACATAGAAAGATGAACAGTATGTGAAGGATGATCATATTTTTTGTAAAAGAAAATGACATTTGTTTATATGTAAGCAAAAATGCCTGCAGGACTGGCACTGACTGTTAATAACTGCTGACTTCTGGGACTGGGGAAGGAGAATGAGGAGAATTTCTACTTTCTACTCTGTTTATTTTAAATTTTTAAAATGAGCACAAGTTATATTATAATTTGTTTAAAAAGCAAACACATAACTTTCCTAGTCTCTGCCTCTTTTCCCTGGCTCTCCCTGCACAAAATCTAGGTGTAGGGGGTGGTCAGTGAGGGTCGCTCTGGGGGCTCAGCATCATCAGGGAGGGGTTATCTCTGGTCTGTAAGTTCCCTCCCATCTTGGAGATGGGGTCGTTTCACAATTACAGCTTGACATTAGGCAGTTTCAACCAGAAAACATTTTCTGGCATTCTCTCTGCACTCAGCATGCAGAACCATAGGACAGGATCCCCACTTTGAGATGCTCATGCCTGGTGGCAGTGGGAGACCCAGAGTCCTTCTTGGAAAGCCCAGGATCAGTGAATCTCCTGGACCTGAATGACTCACACAGCCTGCCTTGAGTGGGACATGAAGGATGAGTAAGATTTCAACAGTAAGGAAAAGGAGGGCATTAGGCAGGGGGAAGAGGATTCCAAAAGCAGATTCATTAAGGCCAAAAATATGCTTATCTAACATTATATGCATAGGTTGTTTTCCTCCTGCAGAGGAAGCCCCTGCAAACAGAAAGGCTGTAGTGCATGGCCATTAGCCTGTATTGGGCTGCTGGTGGGGAGGGCTGAGTGCTGAGGACTGGGGCAGGAGTGGGACAGATCAGCTGGAAAGACAGGAGCCACCAGCAGCTGCCGTAGTGCTGCCATATGGTGTCATAGGAAGTCCCCTGTCTCTTTCTGTCCTCCCCATAATCTTTCCCCTGCTGCTTGTCAGGGTGTCTGAGATCCCACCATCAGCTACTCTTCTGCTGGGAGGGTTCCTATTATAAATGTGCATAGGTCGTATCAGGGAGACGTCTTAAACATAAGCCAGTTATGCTGAGGAACACAGGAGGGTAAATTCTGATGGAGGAATGAAAGAAGTGGGGAAGGACTTTCCAGAGTGTGGCAGAGGGGGGTCCCTAAGAGGAAAGGGGGGTGAGAAGGGTACCACTGGACAAACTCCAGGAAGCTGCCTCAGGCTAGAACTTTTGCCTTGTCCCTCTTGTTGAGCCGATGAGGAACAGGGATGCTTAAGGTGGCGATGAAGGAGCTGTCCAGGGTCATCAGTGAGTCAGAGACAGAGCTGGGGTTTACCCAGGTCTCAACCCACAGCCCCACCCTGGTGAGAGGCACACACCTCCAGCCTGTCTGCTTTTATTGGTGACCTCTTGGGTCTGCTTCTCCCTTCTCCCAATGACAAGAACAGAGCTGCTGGGCCCCAGGACCTCGCTTCCGGTTGGCAGATCTGGCAGCTTGGTCAGGGAGGGCCTTGGCCTGGGGTATGCGGTGAGCAGAGGAAGCAGGCACACGGGCTCAGCCTGTAGGGAGTGAGGGGACAAGAGCCCCTTTTCTGGGGAAAAAGATGTAAAAACATTCAAACCACTTGATATATCCCAGGGCTTTCTCTAGTGCCATGAAATTAGTGAACCCCCTTGGACCATCAGTCCCAATGCTCTCACTTACCTGGGACTCCCTGCAGCTCCAGCAGCTGCCTGGGCTGGGCTTTGTCCTTGCTGTGGCTGGTGCTAGCTCTGAACTCTGTTGCCAGCAAGGGAGGACCAGGTGTGGGCAGGTATGAAGTGGCTCTGCCCTGGAGGTCCACGCCAGCTGTCTCTTCTCCTTGGAGAGGATGACAGAGGAAGGCACCCAGCTCCTGGTGCCTGGGGTTGTTGGAACCCTCCTCTCTCCTTCTCCTTCTGCTCAGGTTCCAGGTTCCCAGGGGGTAGGAGGAGGCACCAGAATCCACAAGAGGGAGACTGAAGTTTGCATGAAAAGAGCTGATGGCTGGGAGTCAGGAGACCTGGATCTGGCCCTGACTGTGCCCTGCAGGCTTTGCATGTATGTCCCAGTTTTCTTCTCTGTACATGGCAGGGTTGAGATCAGGGGTCTCTCCTCAGCCATGCTGGGGCCTGTGATACTGACTGGCATGCTCACCCCAGGGAGGACTTCCTGATTCGATCACCCTTTTCTCCCTCCTTCTCCTCTTGGAGGAGCTGCAGTCCCCAATTCTGATAGGCACTTTTGTACCCCCACAGACCTTCTTAGATGTGGGACCCTTCATCTCTGAGCACCTCCCTCCTAAGCCCTGGCCCTGCCCCTTCCAGCCTGGCCTGTGTTCCTTTTCTTTGCCTGGGCTCGGGCCCTCTCAGCTGGTTAATCTCCCTCCCCTGTGTGCTGACTGGGAACCAGGACACCTGAGTTCTGATCTCAGCTCTGCCGTATGCTGTGTGATATGGAGCTAGAAACTAACCTTCTCTGGGCTTCAGGTTGGACTGGAGGATCACTCAGACCCTTCCAGCATTCAGATTTGATCACAGTTTTGGGAAGCTCACCAGGACCTGAGGTTTTGTGCCTCTGATGCCAGCTTCCTGAAAGCCCTTCCCCAGTCCTTGTCATGACATCAGGGTAGGAAGTCCCTGGGTCTCTGGTCCACAGTGTCAGCCCTTCCCCCACTTCATCTAATTTCAAGGAGGGGGGAGCATTTTGTAATAGAAATATGATAGAACTGTGGAAATTTTGGAAGCAGATAGAAAACTGTTTGTTCTGATAGGCTGATAGGTGCAGCAAACCACCATAGCACACATTTACCTATGTAACAAATCTGCACGTCCTGCACATGTATCCTGGAACTTAAAAAAAGAGAAAACTGTGCTATTTTGAATTTAGCGTTAAAAATACATTCTTTTCATTAAGATATCAAATAAAAACAAAGGAAAATGAACACATTTCAAAATAAAAGTACTTCCCCCTCCTCCCCTCTCCTACTTTTTTTTTTGGAGGCTGTGCTTCCCTTTTGTGGTTCAGGATTACAGGAAGATTGTGTAGAAACTTCGGTGTCCCAGAGTAAGGGGAAATAACCGTGTCCTGATGGGCAGTGATAATTCAGCACTTTGGTTAGTACTCTCCCTTCCTCTCCCACCTCCCACCTCCTTCCTAGCCCTCTGTAATTAAGCCTGTGATACGGGACCTTTGCAATTGACCTTGTGATGCTGTGCTTGGGGGTGGTGAAACAGAGCTGAGACCCAGGCAGGAGGGGAGGAGACAGAGAGTGCTGCCCAGGTGTCAGCAGTCAGCCTCTCGAGATGGCCTCCCTGGCAGGAGGGAAGGCCCCATCCCCAGAGCCCCTGAGCCGAGTTCTGTGCTGCCAAGAGGAGTTATCTCTGTTGTTTTCTGTTCCTGCTGCCACCCCAGAGAGAAGGAGCCAGAGCTAATGGCCTTGTTAGATGCTGAGCAGTGCAAGCCGTGGGACCTCACATGAGACTTACAGAATCCTGGACCATCAGAGCTCAGGCCCTGGCAATTAATCAACTAGAATAGATACCTAACCCTTCCCCAATACAGATGGGGAAACTGAGGTCTAGGGAAGGAGAGAGACTTGCTCAGGGTCCCATGGGGCCTTTCTAACTCCACTCCTGACCCTGGGAGACACATGAAGCTTGGCTCACAATTGAGACTTGACTTACAATTGCACAATTCCACGGTGGCGTGGAGCCTGGTTTAACCTCCCACTTTAAATCCCAGGGGGATCACAGTCCTGGTGGCTGCTGCCCGTCACTGAAGCCATCGTCAGAGTTGAGAAACATTTCCAGAGAGGTCCAGTAAAGGGACTTCTGGCTTTAGCTTTGGATGGACCTGGTCTGATTTCCAGCTCTGCTGAGTACTGGCTGTGGGTCCTCTGGGAAGTGATGTTTCCCTGCTCAAACACTGAGATAATGATACCAGCCTCAGGGGCATGTCTCGATGGTTAGATAAGGTGTGAAAGGTACCAGTACTTTGCTTGCTGACTACAAATGGGGACTCTGAATGGGGTTACTGCCATTCTACCGTTTTTATCTGTCCTGGATAAGGCCTTTGTTGATCCCTCCTTCCTTCCCAAGCCTGGCCTTGGTCCCCTCTCTTAATGTGTTAAATGTGGGGTTCATGATATCAGCCTGACAACCCCAGATTCTTTCATTCAGGAATTCTCTGGATGTGTATCAAATATATCTCTTGGAGACACCCTCATTTCCAGGAGTCCCCAGCTGATGTAAATTAGGCCTCTAGAGTTACTTCCAGACACTTGGAAACTGTGAGTAAAGCCTGGGAAGTGGCCAGCATTTCTTGGAGCTGCTGCTGAGGCTGAGTGGGGGGAAGGTGGAATGCGCCATGGAGCGGGTGCTCCGACCCCAGAGGGAGAAGGCTGAGCAAAGACAGATCCACTGAGCCAAAATGAGAGGGCATGGTTTGAGGGCAGTCACAGGGATCTGAGAGGATGGGGGAGGGCTTGGGATACTCTAGTTTCGGAATCACCTCAGTCACTTCCCTGTCAACTGGGCTGCTCTCCATCAGCCAGTCAGAGACCCCTCCACCCACCCGTGCCAACAGCCCCTCCCCCATCCTTGTTCTCATCCCTCTTCCTAGAAACCCAGGCAGGTCAATGACTGAGGTGGTTCCCCCTCCCCTCACCCCAGCTCCAGGCTGTAGATGAAGATCCACCTGTGGTCTGCAGTCTAACCTCCCTCATTCTGCAGGTGAGGAAGCCGAGGATGTCTTAGGGTGTAAATAACAGAAAGCCAACACCAGTCCAGGGCTCCCAGGGGTGCTGGGCTCCCTGCACACTGCAGAGAGCGCCCAGTGGCCTGGGAGACACAGTAGCAAATGGAAGAAGCTGCTTCCCTCATTTCTGCTTGCCAGCATAATTTCACAAGCCTCTGACTCTGTGACCATGTGCAGCTCTCTGGAGGGATGCTTTGGAGACAAGACAGAGTAGTGGGCATGGCCCCCTACGTCTCTTGCCTGAGTCACTATATTCCTTAAAAGATAATTGAACCTAGTCCTTGCCTTTTCCTGTACAGAAGATAGCGTCTGATGGTTTTCATGATTATGCCTCTGTAATCTATAGCCCAGACACACTCTTACATGCAAACGTTGATGTGACTCTGCTTTAATGTTACTTCTGAGCAAATGAGATGTGATTTTGCATGTACTAAACCTCCACCACCTGTATATAAGCGGTGGGCTAAAATACTGTCCTGAGGCTGACTGATAGAACCGCTCTAAAGGGCCGCTGCTGGGCTCTAGGTCTATCTATAGTACTCAGTAAGACTTCTAAGTAAAGTGAACCTGAATTCTTTAAAAGCTTGATATTTCTTCTTTAGTCGACAGTCTTTTCCACTTAAGTGTGCACAGCCCATGTGTCCACAGGCAGAGCCTGTCCTACCTCCCAGCCAGGATGCTTCCCCATCAGTCACAGGTGGGATAGACCTCAGGACTGTCCTGGCCTAGGCGGTCCCTTACCCTTCATAGACCATAAGGAGAAAGACTACTTAGGTCAGAGCCAGTCCAGAGGTTCAGGAAACCCACACAGCTCCAGCCACTGACTCTGGGAGGCAGCTGGGGGCATAGGGTAGGGCCTCCTTAAGTGCACTGCACTTTATAGCTTACCAATAAATCATGTGAAATCGGTGTTATTATCCTCATCTTCCATGTGGGAAAACAGTCCCAGAGAGGGTGGTCCTTTTTCTAAAGTCACACAGTCACACAGTGATGGAGCCTGGACTTGAGCTGAGGTCTGTGTGGTTCCCGAAACCAGGCTCTTGCCACTGCCCCATGAGCTGCCCACTGCCTGCTCCCAAGACTACCACCACCTGTCCTCCAGGTAAGGACTGACAGCCCTCCCTGGCTGGTAAGTTTTTGGACAGGTTTGCGGTGTGGCGCTTGCCAGCATGGGATATGGGACTCCAGGTAAGTCATGGCTTCTCTCTGAACCCCATTTTTCCTCCTCTGTAAAATGAGCATAATACCATTTACCCAGCCGGGCTGCTTTGTGGATTAGCTCTGCTCGTGTGTGTGCACTGCCTGGGACAGAGCTGGGTGGGCCTGTGTGTTTGTCAGAATGAGTGGAACTGGCTACTGACATCTGTAACTTTAATACAAATTGATCATAACTCATAAAACGGGCAACATTTTAAATAAAAATACTTCTGGGGTGGCCCAGATTCTGGTAGTTGAAGGGGTGGGGTAGGGCTGACAATTCCTCTTGCCCAAGGGAGGCCCCGGCAGGTGGGGGGCTGCCACTGTAAGAACCCCCTATGTTTAGCTCTTCTGGCTACCTTGGGATGGTGTGTTCAGAGACCCCAAGTGCAGAATCGAGGCCCCAGAACTAGAAAGAAAAGTCAAGGCCGGGGAGTTTTAGGCTGAGTCTTGCAGCCCACTCCTCCAGTTCCCACCTCTGGGCAGGGACAGAACCAAGGGGCAGGACAACCCTAGATGTGGACTCCACCCTCTCCCGAGTTCTTCACAATTGGATGCTGTGGCAAAAAAACACAGGTGGGGCTTGCTCAGCCCACCTGAACTTCCTTCTAGTGAGCCTTTTTGTATGACTGAAGTTGGAAAGAGGAAAACGACATTTCCCAGACTCCCTTGCAGCCAAGGTTCTGGATCTGACTTAAGTTCCCCCAAACAGAATCTCTTGTAAAAATTTAGATTTGGGAACTGAGTGAAGTGGGAGAGGGGCAGGCCTCGGGACATCCACTGGCTGGCACGGACCGTGGCAGAGGGAGCCTAGTTCTGCAGTCAGCAGCTTTCTGGCGCAGTGGCTTCCTGCGGATGGGGTCAGCTTTCCTGGTCACAACAGACATGATGAATCTGGCGCTGGGAGTCGTTCCTGGAAATTCAGCAGAGTCTGCTTCTCCAGCTCTTCCAACAATGTTGCAAGCCACCAGGGGCCAGGTAATAAATCCTTGCCTAATTAAACCAGCTACAAGTGGCTCTTGTTTTCTGCAGCAGGATCCTAACTGAGATAGATGCCAAGTCTGACGAGAGGTCCCAGCCAACAGCCCCTCCCAGTGCTTGGGTCCTAATTACAACAACAGCTTCTGGAAGCCTCCTGCACCCTAGCAGGTCACAGAGGCTTGGCTGAAGAGGGTTGGCTGGACTCTTGTTCAGAGCTGCTGGGGACCTCGATCATCCAGGGAGGCTTGTCCTGCAGTTGCTTTTAGGCTAATGGGCTCTGCATCAGCTTTGGGTATACACTCACCCTGACCTTGGGCCTGTGCGCAGGAAGGTGGTGGCACATGACTGTAATGTGTGGACTTAACTACCAGGTGCCTTCCACAGGCCACAGCAGCATCATTGACCAGCAGATCGGTGGGAAAAGTAGGAACCATATAGTTCTTGGTGTGGGGGTGGCAGGAGAGGTTGGTTCTCAGGCAACCCTAGGACACTACCTGTGTCCACTGTGGACTGGGGTCCAGGGTAAATGGCCCATCACTAGCTTGGTCAGGGGCAAGTCTTAGGCCATGGGACATAAGAGGGTGCTGTGTGTCTTTCGGGCTGCCAACTACTGGCCAGGCTCTGACACTTCCTGAGGCCAGGGCTGGGCAGGAGGGAGACACTGGAAGGTAGTCCCCTGCCCCTGAGAGGATGGGGCTGAGGGTTGGGCAGGGGTTGCCCTGAGGAGAAGCCATGTCACATCCTTGGATCAAAGCTGTATCCCCATCAAGGTCAGAGCTACAGAACATCGATGCTGGAAGAGAGTTTAGGAAGTAGAGAATGCAACCTCCATTTTACAGACAGGGACATGGAGACTGGAGGGTAAACAACTGGCCTGAGGTCTCCAGTGGCCACTGTGGGCCGTAGTCCAGGTCTTCCATCTCCTGGGCAGGGCTCTTGCAGGTGGCAGTGGCCCTAGGAGGCTGTGGTCTGCTTCGGCCTGGACTAGATGCGGACGGTGTTGATCCGCAGCGGCTGAACGTTCTTGCCATTGGCGTGGCTCTGGCCAGGGCTGAAGTAAGAGCAGAGCTTGCCAGGGAACTTCTCGCGGAAGGTGTAGAGCCAGGACATGTCATCAGCATTGTAGAAGATGAGCAAGCCTTGATCGTAGTCCAGGAAGACGCCCACCTTGTCAAGCTTGTCCCGGACGTTGAGCCGCGTCCAGGGCTCCGTGCAGGCGCTGTACTGGTTGCCATCGTGCATCACGATGCAGTAGAAGCCGCGGCTGGGCTGGATCTGGATGCTGCCCTTGCGGCTTGCAGCTTCGTGCGCCAGCCCGATCACCCACTGGGTCTTCTCTGCCACCACCACCTCCCAGTAGTGGACGCCACTACTGAAGGCTTCAGAACCCAGCACCGACACCTCCACATCGAAGCGCTTTGGTGAGTCCTGCAGCGGCTGTGGGTGCAGGTTGCCGTAAGCCACAATGGTGCAGTCGTCCGACAGGATCAGGCGCTGGTGGGCTGTGCCTGGGTCCAGGGTTAGGGCGGCTGGCACTGTGGGGGGTGGAGGAGGGAGAGAAGATGAGTGGGGAGAAGGCTGTGGACCTACCATGCAGTGCCTTCCTGAGGGCAGAGTTCTGGTTGGTACGTAGGAGGCCTCTGACCTGCTGTGTGACCTCAAATACAAGGGTGCCCTCTCTGGGCCTCATCTTCCTCCTCTGTAAAATGGAAGGGTGGTGGTTAAGGTCCTTCCAGATATTATCTGCAGGGGAGCAGGGGCTACAGCTGCTTGTTCACTGCCGGATGCCCAGGGCGAAGCACATAGTGGGCACTGGCAAATGTTTGTTGAATTAACCAGAATGAGGCCTAGAATTGGGGAATTTTAGAGCTGGGAGGGAGCTTCCAGATGATCCAGTTGCTACTGCTCCCCTAGGGGGAATGGGGAAATTTGTGAGTGTGTTCAGGTCGTCTTAACGACAGCTGGGATCCAGGGATGCTAAAGACCACGAAATGGACAGGACAGTTCTGCAAAGGGAATTTCTGCCCCACACCTTCCCTGACTCCCAGTGATTTCCACATGTCCCAGCAGACATTCATGTGGATGAAAAATCTTTTTTATAAGGATCAGAAACTATAACCTAGTTCCATTTCATGTATAAACATGAAATAATTTTTTGCAGTTTTAATATACCCTGAATATTTCAGAATGCAACCACCATGTAAATGAAGGGAAGGCTGCATCTGTTTTGTTTGGAACTTCCCTAAAAAATGTTTGTTTTGTTGGAAAATACATCCCTAAGGACAGCACCACTGACCGAGACAACCTACCTGTATAGGCATTTGAGGCAGGATGGTGTTTTACCTATGACGAGAGGACCTGGCTACTTTGCTATGTTTTCTAGTGTGATTGTGGGTGAGCATCTACATGTTGACATACAAAATATTTGATTATTAATAATTTCCTTCTATTTTCCTTTATATTAATAGTCAGAGTATGTATATATGTACATATACACACACAACACTTGAAACTGTGAAAAGGTTACACTTGAAATTGTAAAAAGGTTATATTATCTTTGAGATATTACAAATGATTTGTTAGGAAAAGTAGACAATGGGTCTGAAAAGATTGAAAACCATGAATTCTAGGCCACCTCTTCCATTTGACAGATGAGGAAACGGAGACCCAGAGGGGAGACATGACAAACTTAGATCATCCTGCAAATATTGGCAGAGCCAGGACTAACCAAGGCCGTCTGCAGTCTAGCTCCAGTCCTTTCTCCCAGCCAGCCTCTCACTTCTGCCCCTACCCGACTCAGGTCCGAAGCTTCTGCTCACATGGTTCCCTCCACCTCCTCCTCTCTGCTTGTTGTAACCATCCCCAGAGGCTCAATTCAAAAGGCCCACCCTGTGGGAAGCCTTCCTGGTCGCCCAGCAGATGTGCTCATTCTGTCCTCTGAAATTCCTTTTTCTTCTTCTTTGTGTTATTTATTTATTTATTTATTTATTTTGGAGACAGAGTCTTGCTGTATCCCCCAGGCTGGAATGCAGTGGCGTGATCTTGGCTCACTGCAACCTTCACCTCCCAGGTTCAAGTGATTCTCCTGCCTCAGTCTCCTGAGTAGCTAGGATTATAGGCACCCGCCACCACGCCCGGCTAATTTTTTGTATTTTTAGTAGAGATAGGGTTTCGCCATGTTGGCCAGGCTGGTCTTGAACTCCTGACCTCAGGTGATCTGCCCACTTCGGCCTCCCAAAGTGCTGGGATTACAGGTATGAGCCACCGTGCTGGCTTCTTCTTTTTTAAAAAAATAGAAGACAGGGTCTCACTCTGTCACCCATGCTGGAGTGCAGTAGTATCATCATAGCTCATTGGAGCCTCCAACTCCTAGGCTTAAGTGATCCTCCTGCCTCAGCCTCTTGAGTAGCTGAGACTATAGGCATGCATCACTATGCAGAGCTAATTTTTAAATTTTTCATAGAGATGAGGTTTCGCTACGTTGGCCAGGCTGGTCTCGAACTCCTGGCCTCAAGTGATCCTGCTGCCTCAGCCTCTCACAGTGCTGGGATTATAGGTGTGAGCCACCGTACCTGGCCTGAAATTCTTTAGCTTTATTTGTGCCCTGCTACTGGCATGCGGTATTATCTTCTGTGATCACATTTTGCCCTATTTCTCCAATTGCACCAAAGGACTGTGTACTATCTAACTGGGCTCTCCCTTGTATGTCCAGAGCCCAGCCCAGGGCCTGGCATGTGGCAGGTTTCCGGAAAGACTCACCAAATTAAACCGGCTGTGTTTGTGTTGGGCAGGTGGCATGGGCTGCATCACCTGGTTCTGGGCTGGCCACACCGGCTTAGCAGGTCTGACTCTAAAAATTTCATGAACTCTTGTTAAGACCTCTGTTTACTCTCTGCTCCCTGAGGGAGCTGATAACCAGCCAGAGGAGAAGGAGGAACCTGGGATTGGCTTTCCTTAGCCTGAGTGACCGTTTCCAGGCAAGAGCAAGACAGAGGTGAGGAAAAGTGGGAAGAAGGAATGTTGCCTCCATTCCTTGGGGGTCTTGGACATCCAGCTCTCTGGTTCTTTTCTTATCTGGCAAAGTGGGGACGTGGTTATGCTTGGCGGGAGCATTCCCCCTACTTCAGTTGCCTCTGTTGGCTGCATTCACGCACAGAAATAAGATGCCTCAATGATGGGGACTGTCTCCAACAGGGAGCCACATCCAGTCCCTGAACTGTGCCTCTGTTCATATACCCACTGGACCGCTGACCTGTATCAAGTTCCTTCCATGGTCTTTGCCAGGAGTAACTTTAGTTTTGCATTTTACCCTCTTTGTTTCTGTCCTTTGGACTTAGAGGGCTGTATGGAAGTAATTAGCCCTGTGAATAGAGGGGTCAATGGAAACACAATCCTCTGTCCAGGGACATAGAAGACGGGGAGCCAAGAGAAGACGGACACTGATGTTTCATCCTGTGGTCTGACTGGCCACAGGCAGCTTGTCAAAACCAGGGGGCCCCTGCCCGGTGGAATGTGGGGAATTCCCACAGTGGGGTTGGGAAGTGGGAGTGGGAAGAAGCTGTAGGAGGAGTGTGTGGTAGGGGGAAGAGCTAGGGCGAGAAGAGGAATGTAATCAGACATAGGTGGGCCACCCCTATGACACTGGTGTGGATTTCACTCAGGTGTGGCGGCGGAGGGGCAGAAGAGCGATGCACCGTGCCCAGGCATGAAGAGCAGCAGTTCAGAGTGCTGGGGGAATCCAGGCATAATATCTAAGGCGCCTGGGTGATTTGAGACCAGCTACAGGCAGCAACCAAGGCTCAGGGCAGAAGGACTGGTGAGGAGCAGGCATGAGGGCTCAGCCTCAGACTTGTAGCTTATGTAGGGCAAGGTGGGCCACTTGTGGTGCCACTGATGAGTGGGAGGGTATCCTAGGAGGGAGATAAGGGAGCTCTCAGTGGGTCTGAGACCAGCAGACAAAGATGAGCCTGCAGATTGGAGGAAATCCTGACCCACCGAATGCCAGCCCTGGCGAGTGGACCTGCCCTGCTTGAAGCCCAGGGGACAGGATGGG
Source organism: Macaca fascicularis (assembly GCF_037993035.2). NCBI lineage: Eukaryota > Metazoa > Chordata > Mammalia > Primates > Cercopithecidae > Macaca > Macaca fascicularis. The sequence continues at coordinate 201,854,550 of NC_088375.1, read as the reverse complement.
TACAGGGCCTGCCACTCACTGGGCTGGCCTAGGGGCAGGGCATACCACTCTGTTAGGCAGGGGGTGTGGCCTGACTCTTAGGAGGCTTCTATACCCCAAGGGGTGAGGCTGGGCAGGGCCTGGCACCCTGGCTGGAGCCACCTCCAAGGCCTTGCATGCATCATTAACACAGGGTCTTGGCTCCTGGGGCTCCCTCCCTGAGGCTAGGGCTAACAGGAATAACAACCTTCAGACCAGAGAGGGACCTGGAAGGGGCATGGCAATACCTCTTCCCCCTCTGAGAAGTCAGTCCCTCCATCTGTCTCTCATCCCCAGGAGGTGACAGGCCCTGCGAAACAAGTGTAGTCCCCGGGGGCTCACTATTCTACAGGTCAGAGCTCATTTCTAAGTCCCGGGACACCAAGATTTATAAAAACAAAAAGCCAGACACTGAGGCAGCCCATCTGGTCTCCAGGTGTGTTCTCCATTTATTTAAGCCTCTCTGAGACCTTGAGGTCAAAGGCATTCAGGAAGGATCATGAACTGTGGAGGTCCCAGGAGATGTTTCCCGGCCACCACCGAGCAATCACATTCTGCCCAAGCAGCGGAGAAAGCCCTCCCGGGGCACAGCCCAGCACAGCTGCTTGGCAGTGAGTGGATTGTGTTTCTTTGTTCTCAAGAACAGAGGCTCCGAGCATGCAGAGGCCTGACAGAACATGAAAGGCTGGCTGTCAGCGTTTTCCTCTGGCCAGGCCTTTAAAAAACCTGGTTTCTTAGTCCCTCAGATGTACAGGGAAGGCATGTGCAAAAACATTCTCACACTTACTAGCTCATTGGAGCACCACGACAGTCCCAGGGGCATAAATTGTTCTAGCCATTTTTCAGAGGAGACTGAGGCTCCAAGGAGACGACTCTGAGGTAAGTGGCTTGCTCGAGCTGCCACTTGGGGACGAAGCAGAGTTGGAACTTGAGCTGAGGTCTTTTCGCATCATGCTCTTTCCAGCATGTGGCCCCAGAAAGCCTGTTCAGCAAGATGGGAAGCCGGGTGCGGCGGCTCATGCCTGTAATCCCAGCACTTTGGGAGGCCGAGGCAGGTGGATCACCTGAGGTTGGGAGTTCGAGATCAGGCTGACCAACATGTAGAAACCCTGTCTCTACTAAAAATACAAAAAATTAGCTGGGCATGGTGGAACATGCTTGTAATCCCAGCTACTTGGGAGACTGAGGCCAGAGAATTGCTAGAACCCGGGAGGCGGAGGTTGTGGTGAGCCGAGATCGCACCACTGTACTTCCAGCCTGGGCAACAAGAGCGAAAAGAAAAAAAAAAAAAAAAAGAAAAAAAAAAGACTGGGGAACCATCTGTCGATTCGTGACAATAATAATAAACAGACAGGAATCAAGTACTTACTAAGTGTTACAGGATCATTATTACAAACAAATACTTTAATCTGCACAGCTACCCTGGGAGAGAAATGCAACTACCCTTGTTTTACAGATGAGGAAACTGGGGCTCAGAGAGGGGAGAGAATTGCCCTGGGTCACACAGCTAGGCAGGGAATGCGCTGCGACTCAAAATGACTGGATTCAGATTAGCAAGGGAAGGGGAGCGAGCAGCCCAGGAAGGGGAGGAGGCAGGAGCAAGGCAGGCTGCTCCTGGTGTCCTTGGGACAATGGGCTGCCTGGCCTGGCTGGGGAGGCAGTTTGTGCCTGGGAGTTGGGAGATTTAGACCAGGTAGGTAGGAAGGTCACAGTTGGAGGAGAGCTTCCTAATGTTAGGCTGGGGGTGGGACAGGGGCGTGGGAGGTGGGGGAGAGTAGAAGTGCCAGAGCAGGGGAGTGACAGGTGCTGGATGGGGTTCGCAGGTGACCCAATAGGAAGCCTGAGCCGGAGGGGAGGGGCAGGCAGGAAGCTGCTAGAATCCATGGGCTAGGTCCCTGGAGGCACCCCTCCCATCTGGACATAAAGGGCTTTGGTGCTGGCAGAGGAGCCAGAGTGACTTCACAGGCCCCACAGATAAAGGAAGGGGCCCAGCCAACCAGGCAGCTGCTCTTTGAACTCCGCAGGGGCCTCTGCTCTGGGCAGGATGTTGGAGCACAGGCTGTTCCTCCCTCAGCCCCTCTCTGGCAGGCAGCTTTCTCTGGGGCAGTGGTTCTCAGCTGGGCCAATTTTGCTTCCCAGGGACATTTGGCAAAGTCCGGAGACATTTTTGGTTGTTACAACTGAGTGGGGTGGCTACCGGCATCTAGTGGGTAGAGGCCAGGGATGCCACTAAACATCCTGCAGTGCACAAGGTGGGGCCCTGCAACAAGGAATGGTCCAGCCTCCGGTATCAATGGGGCTGAGGTTGAGAAACCCTGCACTGGGGTGACGGCAAGTTCCACATCCCTTTGCTCACTTGTGAGGGAGTTGAGAAGGGAACGCTAGCATCCCTGTTTCACAGAGGAAGAAGCTAAAGCTCAGAGGAGGCAGTGATTTGTCCCAGGCTGTGCAGCAAGTTTCTTCAGTCAACAAATATTTACTAAGCACCTACTTTATGCGAGGCACTATTCTAGAAACAGAACTGGGACTAGGACCCATTCATTTTTTAGGCATTCATTGACAAACATTTGCTGTGCTGGCTGCTGGGAGTGAATCAGACCTGGCCCCTGACCCTCAGAGTTCACAGTCTAGAGAGTGAGACAGCCACACAGACAATGACAAGACAGTGAGACTAGGTAAGACCAGGTTGCCTTTGAGAAATCTGGGAAGGCTTCTCAGAGGAAGTGTTTATAAACTAAGATGCCAAGGAGAGTAAGAGTTGGCCACCAAAGGCTAAGGATTGTGTGGAGGGCTTTAGCCAAAGGGAACGGCATGTGCAAACATGTAGATGAGGGAGAATATGGCTCATTTAAGATCTGAAGATGGGCAGGGTGTGGTGGCTCACGCCTGTAATACCAGCACTTTGGGAGGCTGAGACTAAGTTCTAGGAGGCAAAAGCACATCCAAGGCTCCGATTCCCTCCCCAGTCACTGACCCAGGAGAGCCCTGGAGCGCCTGGGGAGCCTTCTAGCCTCAGCTGCCACCTGCTCCACGTCTGTCACAGCTCGGAGAGGCAGTCCAGGTACCTCAGCCTGGCATTCAAGGCTGTATAGGATCTGGGGCCTGCCAGCTTCTCATTCTCTCTTCCATTATCTTGCTCAGCTATAGGAACCATCTTTAGATCTTTTTTTTTTTAAATTAAACTAAAAAAAAATTTTTTTTTGAGGCCAGGTGCGGTGGCTCACGCCTGTAATCCCAACACTTTGGGAGGCCAAGGTGGGCAGATCACAAGGTCAGGAGTTCAAGACCACCCTGGCCAACATGGTGAAACCCCGTCTCTACAAAAAATACAAAAATTAGCTGGGCGTGGTGGTAGGTGCCTGTAGTCCCAGCTACAGTGGGGCTTTGGTGCCCACTTATTCTACTTTCTCTGGGCTCTTGGAGATGAACTGTCTGGGCTCCCAGCAGAAGCTGGCTCTCAGCCATGCAGCAGATCGCAGTCAAGGCTGGGCAGCAGTCAAGGCTGTCACTCCTGCAACTCCCTCTCCTACATCCTTAATTCTGTCCCCTCTACTGGATCTTTCCAATAATCTCACCGATATGCTGTATTTCTTCTATCATAAAAAACAGCACTACTGCATTCTCTCTCCTTCGCTTGAGTAAAACTCCTTTAAAGCATTGCCTCCACCTCTCTTGGACCAGCTCCAACCAGGCTTTGGCCCCTATTGCTCCACCCAGCCAGCTCTCATCAAGGCCACCAATGACTTCCTTGTTGCTAAACCTGGAGAATAGTCTGTTCTGAGTTCTCCCACGCTTGGCTCAGCAGCCTTTGTCACCATTAGCCACTCTCTCCTGGAAACGCTTCCTCCAGGCTTCGAGGACATACCTGGGTTGCCCTCCTATCCCTCCGACTACTCCCTCTAGGTCTCCTTGGCTGGGTGCCCCTCCTGTCCCTGACTTCTAGGAGTGTCCCGGGGCTCCTGATGTTAGGGCAGCACTCTGTCTTTTCTATCTACCCCCACTTCCTAGGTGATCTTGTCCAGGCTCATTAAATGCTGTCCATATGCTAATGATGCCAGTGCTGACCTTCCTCTTGTATTGCTGGCTTGTCATCCCTACTGCATTTTCAACATCAGCACTGAGATATCTAATTGGCATCACCAACCTTACAGGCTTACAACTTCATCCTTTTAGTCACTTTGGCTGAAATAATTGCTATCTCCCTTGTCTTCTTTCTTTCACGCCTGGATTTGCTAATCCACTAGCAAATCCTGTTGGTTGTCCCTACAAAATATGTCCTAAATCCTACCCCTTACCACCCCCTCCACTACAATCACCCTGCTTCACACCCACATCACCTCTTGCCTGGATTACCCAGTGGTCTCCTAACCCATTTCCCAGCCCCCATCCTTCACCCGCTTCATTCTATTCTCAACCCACTAGCCAGAGGGATCCTTAAAAAACTTAAACCAGCTCACGTCACTTCACTGCTCCAAGCCCTCCATTGGCTCTCATCTCACTCAGCATAAAATCCAAAGTTCTCACAATGACCTACAGACCCTCGTGGTCTGGCCACTGCTACCTTCTCAATCTCTTCACCTCCACCCTCCTTCTCACTCTTCTCCCTCCAGCCACATTAGCCTCCTTGCTCTTCCTGCCTTGGAAACAGAGTGAGACTGGTGAGAGTGAGATGTGCTCCTGCCTCAGGGCCTTTGCACTTGCTGTTCCCAGGCCAGGAACACTCTTCCTCCAGATACCTATGTGGCTCACTCTCCTTCAGCCCTTGACTCTAATGCCGCCTTCTCGGTGCACGCTGGTTCCTGGACCACCTGTCTAAAATCTGCATCCTGTCTCACCTTTCCCAGCCCCCTTCCTTATTTATTTGTCAGTATCTAATTGCTCTGTATTTTCCTGAATTACTTTTGTCCACTTTCTCTCTCACACCCTAGGATGTAAGATGTGTGAGGGCAGGGATTTTTACCTGTTTTGCTCACTGTGGTGTCTCCAGCACCTAGAACAGTTCCTGGTGTGAACTGTTATATACCCCACTGTATAGAAGGAGCCTATGAAGTGTCCAGGCCTCAGTCATTTCATCTGGAGAATGGGTTTGCTAATGGAACCTACCTCATGGTTTGTTTGTTTTTTTTCCCTTTTTTTTCCGAGATGGAGTCTTGCTCTGTTGCCCAGGCTGGAGTGCAGTGGCTCAATCTCAGCTCACTGCACCCTCTGCCTCCTGGATTCAAGCAATTCTCCTGCCTCAGCCTTTCGAGTAGCTGGGATTACAGGTGTGTGCCACCACACCCAGCTAATTTTTATATTTTTAGTAGAGACAGGGTTTCACCATGTTGACCAGGCTGGTCTCAAACTCCTGACCTCATGATCCACCTACCTCAGCCTCCCAAAGTGCTGGGATTACAGGCGTGAGCCACCACGCCCGGCCATCTCATGGAGTTTTACGAAGGTTCACTGAGCTGAGTGATTGTGCAGGTGCTCAGGACAGGTCCCAGAACACACTAGGTGCTCCGCAAGGCACTCTGCTCATGGACAAGATCAGGGAGGTAAACACAACTGCCCCATGCTGTGTTTAGGACAGAGGGCTGGGCTGCGCTGGGACCATGATAACCCACGCCTTACCTGGGTGGATGTCCTGGAACAAGGACTTCCAGATGGTATACTGCAGGGGGCCTGTGTACTTGGAAGTCGGGAAGTCTTCATACGTGAGGTTGGTCTCATGGATTTTTCCCTTGAGCCTGGAAGGAGAGCAGGAAAGGAGGCTGCACCAGGGACTAGATTCCTGCCCCAATGCCAGGGGCCCTGCAGCCACCTTCAGGGCAGCTGGCATAGGACGTGATCATGAGTGAGAAGTCTGTGGGACTCAGATTCAAGTGCCTGCTTGTGCTGCTTCTGGCCTCTCTAACCATTCCCTCAGTCTTCTCATCTTTAAAATGGGTGCTATGCTAGCATCAGCCTTCTAGGCTTTTTGCGAGAATTACGTGGCATAACATATACAGATGCTCAGCACAGTGCTTGGCTCATGATCAACGCCAAATTCATGATCTTAGCAATCAGCGTTGATCACCGACAAACCAATGACTAAGTGTTACTACTACTAAGGGAAGCTTTAGGGTCACAGAGACCTAGGCTTGAATCCTGAGTTCAAGAAATTCTCCTGCCTCAGCCTCCTGAGTAGCTGGGACTACAGGCGCCCGCCACCACACCCGGCTAATTTTTGTATTTTTTTTTTAGTAGAGACGGGGTTTCACCATGTTGGTCAGGCTGGTCCTGAACTCCTGATCCACCCACCTCGGCCTCCCAAAGTGCTGGGATTACAGGCATGAGCCACCGCACCCAGCAGGAGCCTCAGTTTCTACATGCATGAAATGATGATGACAGTGGTAACTACTTTCAAAGGGACTGAGAGGGTTACAGTATATAAAGCCTTTATATAATATCATGTAATGCCAACATTATCATAAATAAAATAATATCTAATATATTTATATTATATGATTGTAAACACTATTAAATGTTACCTACTATCTATAATGTGTACAGAATATATTACATATATAATAATGTAAACACATGAAGTCTTTATTCCCAGATCCTTTCTCTCCTGCACCCCTAGAGCCAACACAGCAGGGTCAAAGTGGCTGCCCTCTAGATGGTTTTCAAACTGTGTCCCTCACCATTGCTGCTGCTCCTCTAGTTCAAGCCTCATTGGCTTCATACTCAAGGCTTCATGCTCCTACCCATAGCAGACGTCCCATAAATGTTTGATGAAGATTTGAATGAAAGAATTCTCTGCTAAGGATCCCACCTGCCTCCACTCCCATTGCCCAGCATGGGTTGAGGAGGGGACGGTCAGCCGGGGAGGGCCCCTGGCAGGTGGCACTTACCGCTCGGACAGTGAGGCCACCCCGGCCAGGAAGGTGTGCCGGTCGGTTTCGGCCAGCCGCTCCTGCAGGATCTGGGCTCCCTCCTGCACCTTGCGCAGCTGCTGGCTGTAGCGCTGGACTTTCTGCTCGATGTCAGTCAGCGTGCGGGCCGTGTCTGCCTCCAGCTCCTCCAGCATGGCCTTCTGGCGCTCGCGCAGCAGCCGGTGCAGCCGCTCGAAGGCCTCACCGATAGTGGTCCGCAGGCTCTTGGTGGAAGACTGTGGGGGACAGTCGTCAGGGGTTATGGCTGGGGGAGCAGATGGAGTGATCTCTGGGTGAGAGGAGGAAATTGAGAGCCTTGACACGTAGAGAGGAAAGGGTGGGAAAGGGCACACGTAGTGGGGGGAATGTCACATGCAAAGGCATGGTGGTAGGAAAGGATGGGCATGTTCTTTGTGGTCCATTAAATAGCTAATGAAATGGCCCAGGTGAGAAAATGAGGCTTGAACTAGAGGAGCAGCAGCAATGGTGAGGAACACGGTTTGAGAAACATCTAGAGGGCAGCCTCTTTGACTCTGCTGTGTTGGCTAGAGGGGTACAGAAGAGAAAGGAGCTGGGGATAATGCCCAGGTTTCTGGCTTGGGGGTAGGAGGGATGAGGGAGCTGGAGTGAGGGCTAGGGGGCAGGGTGAAGATATTCTCTCAGGGACATAGTGAAGTCTTTATTATTATTTTTTTACTTTTATTATTATTATTTTTTTGAGATGGAGTTTTGCTCTTGTCACCCAGGCTGGAGTGCAATGGTGTGATCTCGGCTCACTGCAACCTCTGCCTCCTGGGTTCAGGCGATTCTCCAGCCTCAGCCTCCCTAGTAGCTGGGATTACAGGAGTCCGCCACTATGCCTGGATAATTTTTGTATTTTTAGTAGAGATGGGGTTTCACCATGTTGGCCAGGCTGGTCTCAAACGCCTGACCTTAGGTGATGTGCCCATCTTGGCCTCCCAAAGTGCTGGGATTACGGGCGTGAGCCATTGCGCCCAGCTGAAGTCTTTATTTAAAAAAAATCATTCATGGGGCTCATTCAGAGGGCTCAAGGAAAGATGACAAGGAGATCACATACATCAAAGAGCTTTGTAAATTGCAATGTGCTGAGAAAACCTCGGTGGTTACTCGCTGTGTCCCGTTACCTCTAGGACCCTCTGGCAAAGGAACGAGAACTGGTGTCTGTGGACAGGATCAGGGAGGTAAGCATGAGCTTTCAGTTTTCTCTGCCCCCGCGGGCACTGTGAGGCTCAGGAAGGGTGAAGAAGTGAAGGGCACAGGTTTGGTGCCCGACAGCCCGCATAAGGATTCTAGCTCTGGGTCTCTAGCTGTGGCAACGTCAGTTGCCTAAGAGCTATGAACCTTAGTTTTCTTATCTGTGAAAGGGGTAACAAAACCTGCATTGTAGGATTGTGGTGAAGATGAAATGAGGAGGTGGTATGTGACACACCCCATGGCGCAAAGAGCCTGGTTATTGAAGAGTGCAATTCTAATAAGCGTTTCCTGGAAGTCTTCATTGAGAGCCAGCTTCTGAGCTGGGCCCTGAGGGATGGGCAGGATGTCAGTTGTGGGTGGGGGGAACAGGCAGAGGGAGCCGCCTGAGGAAGGGCTTAGCGTCAGGACGACACGGGCTACAGAAGTGCGGCCAGGCTGCAGCAGCATGTGGGGCCTGCCTCTGCAATTTTACTTTGTGGGATTCTGGCTGTGAGTTCATGGAGTCAGAAACCCCACTGTGTTCAGTGCCCAGGGCTCTGTGGGAGGCTCCACAAAGGCTCAATTAGGGCCTGTTCCCTCCCCGATGCGCGGCTGCTGGCCTGCAGGAAGAACTGCTGGCGGCGGGCCAGCCTCGCTGCGCATGCCCACCCAGAATGTCAGGCAGACAAAGGGGGGCGGAGGAGAGGCTGGGGATGCACAGCCAGGCTGCTGTGGCCTTCCTGAGCCCCCTCACCCGGGGAGGGTGGAGGCCTCTGCAGCGGCATGTTGCCGATGGGGAAGATGGGGTCCGGCATCCCTGCCCTGCCTGGAGCTGCCCTCCACAGGCGCCCAGACTCCACAGCTGCTCCTCTGGCTCCTCCTAGACCACTCTGCAGCAGCACTTAGCCCACTGGCCACCCTCTCCTAGTTGAAAGTTCTGCTTTGCCTCCCATCTCTGTGACTGCTGCCTCTCTGCCTCCCATGTTCCTCGGGGCTCATCCAGGTCAGCGCCTTCCATCCTCACCCTCTACACCTGCCCTCATTTTCTTTTTTTTTTTTTTTTTTTTTGAGACGGAGTCTTGCTCTGTCGCCCAGGCTGGAGTGCAGTGGCCGGATCTCAGCTCACTGCAAGCTCTGCCTCCCGGGTTCACGCCATTCTCCTGCCTCAGCCTCCCGAGTAGCTGAGACTACAGGCGCCTGCCACCTCGCCCGGCTAGATTTTTATATTTTTTTAGTAGAGACGGGGTTTCACTGTGTTAGCCAGGATGGTCTCGATCTCCTGACCTCGTGATCCGCCCGTCTCGGCCTCCCAAAGTGCTGGGATTACAGGCTTGAGCCACCGCACCCAGCCTACCTGCCCTCATTTTCAACTCGAACTGCTTTAAGGATGGTTCCCAAGTCCGTATGGATGGCCTTGCCTGTCTCCTGAGTGCCACACCCATTTTTCCAATGGTCTCCCCAACACATCCCCCTGGGGTCCCACAGGTCTTTCCAACTCACTTGGTCTACAAGTCAACTCTTGTCTTTGCCAGCAAACTCACTGTCAGAGTAATCCTTCTAAAGTGCCAACTGGATCACAGATGATCCTGAGTTTAGAAGCCTTCCTTAGCTCCTTGACGTGCAGTAAAATGCCAGACTCTTCAGTCTGGCATTCAAGGACCTTCTCAATTTAACCCTAGCTTACCTCCCTAGTGCCACTGCATTGCAACTGCACCTGCCTAGAATGACCCTACCCAAACCCTGTATTCAACTGGCAAACTCCTACTCATCCTGCAAGACCTAGCTTGAAAGTGACCTCCTCAGACATAACTTTCCTCTCTTTCAGGCACTTGGATGTTCCCAGAGCCTTCTGTCAACAGTCTTAATACATTGTCCCACATTTTCTGTCTTCCTGGCTAGTGAGTAAGCTCCCGCTGGGTAGGACTGACATCTACTTCGGCTCTGCACCCCTGTGCCCATCCCAGGGCCTGGTACAAGGCTGGCAATCAGGAACTGCTTGAGGGGTGAAGGAGGGAAGCAGGGAAGAGTCTTGTCCAAGATTGCTCCACAGAGCTGGGTGCAGGCTCCATCTTTTTTCCAGGCTGGAGTTTCAATGTCTCAAGGACGAGAGAGGATGGGAGGGAAAGGGAGGAAGGCAGGGACAGGGCAGCCAGCAGTGGAACATCAGAGTGACAGCCACCCCTGGAGCCCCAAGTACATTCCCGATGAGTCCTACTGACCCACCCAGCTTGCTGACCACAAAGCCATAGCTCTTCCAGGATACCCCAGGAGACATCCCAGCTGGAATATGCACTGGACTCTGACAGGACTGGATGGTAAACTCCCAAGTTGCCATTTACTGGCTGTGGGACTTCAGGTTGGTCACTCAACCTCTCTGTGCCTCAGTTTCCTCACTGATAAAATTGAGATAACAACAGTTCCTACCTGGGACGATTTTTTTTCTTTCCTGTTTGTTTATTTGTTTGTTTTGAGATGGAGTCTCGCTCTTGTCGCCCAGGCTGGAGTGCAGTGGCTCGATATTGGCTCACTGCAACCTCCACCTCCCGGATTCAAGCGATTCTCCTGCCTCAGCCTCTACAGTAGCTGGGATTACAGGCACCCACCACCACGCTCAGCTAATTTTTGTATTTTTAGTAGAGACGGGATTTCACCGTGTTGGCCAGGCTGGTCTTGAACTTCTGAACTCAGGTGATCTGCCCGCCTTGGCCTCCCAAAGTGCTGGGATTACAGGCATGAGCCACCACACCCAGCCGATTTTTTTTTCTTTTCACTCACGTTTTTTTTATAACTACTTATTGTGTGCCAGACACTGTGCTAGGTTTTGGGGAATCCTGCTCTCATGGAGGTGACATTCTGTGGGTTGGCAGGATAATGAAGGGGAACACGATTCTCAGCAAAGAGAAAAGTTCTGCTCAACTGGTGTACCCCATTTATTCTAGTTCTTTCTAGGGCAGAGTCACCCTTTCCCCAACCCCCTCCTTTCAGCTCCGTGGCTGAGGAAACAGCCCCCACCCCAACCCACAACATCCTTTGGAGCACCCTGGGGCCTGGAGGCACTGGGGCCCTTTCAGAAAAACACCCTGCCAAGAATGCATCACCCTGCCAGGGCGCCACCAAGGAAAACACAGGGTCTGAGGAGGGAGATCAGATAGGCCCTCAGGCCAGGCCATTGGAGGGGCAGGCACAGCAGGAAAGCCGAGTCAGGCACCAGGTGAAATATGACCTCCAAAGCATCCATAGGCATTTCTTGTATAAACACCCCAGTCCAGACAGGAAGTGGGGCTGGGGGAACTGGAGGGGGACGTGGCCCCACAGGACCCCCCAGAGGCAGACAGATGGACAGGAAAGCGGGGGAGGAAGAGGTCAGTGGAGAAAAACAAAGAGGGGATGGGGCATGGAGAGAAGAGAAGAAAGTGCTGCTGGGGAGAAGGAACAGACCATAATACTCCCCTCTCGTCCAGAGAGAGGCTTCCATTTGCTTCTCATCATCCGAGAGGTACAGAATCACCAGACAGATGGGGAAACTGAGGCTGTGAGAAGCAATGAGGCCAGCATCCTGTGACTGTTTATTGCCTGTTGCCCACTGAAGGTCCTGCCCAGAGGCACTCTGGAATGTTCTGTGAAGAATTGTTTGTCATGACCTTCTTGAGACCCCACAGTGGGTTGGTGGCCAAGCTGGGGCACAAATCTGGGTTTCCAACAGTGTCTCCAGGCCCCAGGATGACCTCCAGAGGCCCGGTGCATTCCTAAGGCTCTGCTGCAGCTTCTGCTGACAGAGCAGGGTCAGCCTGAAATCACCCCAGGCCTCATGACACAGAGTCACTGTACAGTGGGGACTCCACCCGGCCCTTCCAGTCCCAGAGTGCTGGACTGACCCTGGCAGTCCCCACTGGACAGATGGGAAGGCTGGGGGTCCAGAAAAGCATGCAATTTACCCAAAGTCACACAGTGAGTTAGTGGTGGGATCAGAACCCATGTCCTTCTCAGGTCAGTGGAAAGATTTGTTTGTTTGTTTGTTTGTTTATTTCCCAAACCATGGTAGCCAGAGACTGCAGAGTTTGGCCCTACCTTTCAGAGTCCATATCCCATAGCCTGAGCTTAAGGGGAGATGATACCAGGGCTGGGCCACCTCTGGAGGGCTTCGAGGGGACATGCTCAGGATTGACTCCTAGGCAATAGGCTTATTCATCCATTCATTCATTGTAGAGACAGGGTATCACTCTGTCATCCAGGCTGGAGTGCAGTGGCATGATCATGGCCTACTGCAACCTCAAACTCCTGGACTCAGGCGATCCTCCCATCTGTCTGAGTCTCCAGAGTAGCTGGGACTACAGGCATGTGCCACCACACCTAGCTATATTCAATTATTATTATTATTATTATTATTATTATTATTTTATTTTATTTTTGTAGAGAAGACATCTTTCTGTATTGACCAGGCTGGTCTCAAACTCCTGGGCTCAAGCCATCATCTCGTCTTGGCCTCTGAAGAGGCTGGGACTACAAGTGCGTGTCACCACACCAGGGTTGGGCGTTTTTAATAAGGGGAGAGGAAAAAGAGACTGAGCACATTCCCCAGCCCTTCAGGACGCCGGGGCCGCGAAGCGGGGGAGGTTTCCGGGGATCCCTGAACCCGCCTCAACTTCCACCCAAAGTGGCAAGGGAGAAATGGCCCCATCCTTAACCCAGGGACCAGCCCAAATCCTTACCGCCAGTCACGATGGGGTGGGTCCCACCCCATTTAACTTCACGGACGCCCCACCATCTTCCCCACCCTGACCGTTCTCACTCCAGGTTTGGCTCCTTGAAGCCCGGTTTCCGGGCACACCTGAGGCCCCGCCCCTCTTCCCCAGCTAGCCCCACCCCTCGAATCCCTGCCCTCATCTCTGTCGGTCCCGCCCCTGCGCCCGGGCCAGGCTCACCTTGGTCTCCGCCAGTTGTCGCTTGAGCAGCTGCAGCGCCTCAGTGTGCTCCCGCTCGCTGTCTTGAAGGGCCTGAAGTTGTTCCTTCAGCTCCCTCTGAAACACACACACGGCTGGGATGGGGGCGGGGGCCGCGCCTGGCCCAGGCTTTCATCCCTGACCACTGCCAGTCGCTGAGGGTTAGCCTGGCCTCTGTCCCCACCTCCAACCCTTGCCTCCCGTCACAGTTCAACCACCAGCAAGTCCTGTAGAGTCTGTCTCCTAAATACCTCCAGAATCCGTCCCTATCTTTCACCCGCATCTTTGCAACAGCCTCCTCCTCTCTGGCTAACCTAGAGGCTTCTGTGACAATCAACCTCCACATACACACTCTCCGGCTCCCCACACTTGGCCCTGGATCCCTGCTTAGAATTAAGGCAGGGGTCTCCAACCCCCAGACCACAGATGGGTATCGGTCGGCAGCTTGTTAGGAACCTGGCTGCACAGCAGGAGCTGGGTGGTGGTGGGGAGGGGCAAACCTTCATCTGTATTTACAGCCGCTCCCCATCGCTGGCATTACCACCTGACTCCACCTGCTGTCGGATCAGTGGTAGCATTAGATTCTCATAGGAGTGTGAACTGCACATGGGAGGGATCTAGGTTGCCTGCTCCTTATGAGAATCTAATGCCTGATGATCACTCACTGTCTCCTGTCACCCCCAGATGGGACTGTCTAGCTGCGGAAAAACAAGCTCAGGGCTCCCACTGATTCTACATCATGGTGAGTTGTGTAATTATTTCATTATATATTACAATTAAATAATAGTAGAAATAAAGTGCACAATAAATGTAATGTGCTTGAATCATCCCAAAACCATCACCCTACCCCCACCACCCACGGTTTGTGGAAAAATTGTCTTCCATGAAGCTGGTCCCTGGTGCTAAAAAGGTTGAGGACTGCTGCTCTAAGGAACCAAAGCTGCACCAGTCCAATGCTACAGACTAGCTGCCAACATTCTCTGAGGGCTACAGTGGGCTGGGCGCTGTTCTTAGCTCTTTGCTTGTATTAATTCACTTGGGCCTCTCAGTAACCCTAAGGGAGGCACGATTATTATCTCCATCTTCTGATGGAGAAAAAGATATAGAGAGGTCAAGAAACTGGCCCCACAGCCTACAGATAAGCATGTAACGGTAAAGAAGGAATGGGAACCCGGGCAGCCTGGTTGTGGAGACCATGATCTTGATGCCTGGTGACACGTTTTCTACCATGATGACTCCTGCGATGACTAACAACAAATCCACGACACACAAGATATCAGAATTTTAAATAAAAGCATGATCAGCATCACTGATTTTTCCTTTGTCGCAGGTTCCAGTGTGGCTCAGCAGAGCACTGTTAGTGATCCTGGCCTTGTTTGAAATGTTGAATTTTGTTCATCATGGGTTTTTTGCATTTATTTTGATTTAAGAAACACTGCATTAAATACTATTCATCTCGATTGCTGAGTTTGGGGCACCTTCTGATCCCACCTCTGTCTCCAACACCTTCCCCCGTTACTCCCAACCAGCCAGTGGCCTTCCTCCTGTGCCTCTACCGTCTTGAGCTCATTCCAACCTTCAACCTATGCCCTAGGACTATTCCCTCTGGCTGGTGGCCTCCACTCTCAAGAGTTTCTCATGGTGACTCCTTTGTACCATTAACTTAACTCAGCTTCCACCTCCTTGAAGAGTCTTGCCTGACGACCCCACGTACACTGGCACCTCCTCATACCCTGTCACGCATCTGGATTCACGGTCTTCCTTGCACCTTCTGCTGTCTGAATGTATTTGACTGTGTCTTTACTGCCTGTCTCCTCACTAGAATGTGAGTTTCATGAGAGTAGTAGGAATCTTGTCTGGCTTGTTCCCTGCCTTATGCCCAGGGACTCAGTGATTATTCGTCAAGTGATAAAAGGGGTGTGGAGGTGAGTGCTGCCCAGCACAGGGTCCAGCTGTCTGCAGGCATTGAGAATCTCGCCCATTGTATTATCGCCAGTTGTTTTCCTGTCTGTCTCTCCTCCGTCCCGTATTGGCCCATGAGTCCTCCAGGTCGGCTCCTATTGCTCCCTCTCCATATACCTCGCACCCAGCAGCAGCCTGGCACTGAGACGGGACTCAAGGATGCTTGCTGCATGAATAGAATTCCTGGAAATGGCCTCTGAGTTCCCCAGGCAGCCTGGGCTGTGAGCAGTGCCAGGAAGGCTGACTTACCTGTTCACATCCACCTCCCTCCCACTCATTCAGCTTGTCAGACCAGGGAGGGCCTCGGTAAATGTCTAGTTCAATTAATTTTACAGACTAGGCAGCAACGTGGGAAAATGTTCATGATGACATTCTGATGGAAGAATGCAGAAAACAAAATTATCTTTGAATACTATTGATCATTCACTTAACAAATATTTCTTGGGCAACTATTATGTACCAGGCACTGTTGAGGCACTGGGATATGGCAAAGGACAAGACAGACACAGTCCTTGACCATAGAGACTAGTCTAGTGGGGACGACAGACAACAAACAAGGAAAATAATAGCGGAGCGAGGTTACCAATATGGTGTGTCCTCCAGAGAAAATAAAGCAGTGTGAGATGAAGGGGACTTTAGGTAGGGTGGCCAGGGAAGGCTTCTCTGAGGAGGTGACAGCAGAAGGATGAGGAAGAGCCAGCCATGGAAATGGGGGTAAGATAGAAAAAAATAAGCTGCTCTTTTTGAGAGCCCATGCAGATGCAATGGTTGGAACTCTGGCAGCCATCTTAGGCCATGAGGCAACTGTAAAGACTGAAGTCACAAGCCGAAACCAGAAGAGTAGAAGGAAGAAGGAGCCTGAGTCCCTGATGACTACGGGGCTGCCACACCATTGGTTTACCCAGTGACATGCTAGGAAGCTGGCTGTCTCAGAAAAACTTTTTTTTTTTAAGCCCCAACAGTGCCAATTTCCATGATGTGAATGCTCCCACTCAAGTGGATTTCAAGTTATCAGTGTGAAGTAGTAGTTGGACTCGGCATTGGGATGAGATGCACACAATCAGCTCTCAGGAGCCAGTGCAACCCGCTGCAGCACACCCTACCTGGAGTCCTTTCCTAGAGACTTGTCTTACATGAGAGAGAAATGCACCCCATCTGACTGCAGCTACTTCAGCCAGGGCTCTGTTACTAACAGCTGAAAGTCATTCCTAACATTCATATGCAGCTTGAGCAGATGCATTCCTTGGAGCAGAGGAATCTTGCTTGACTAAGAGAGTAGAAAGACTGCTCCTCAGGTGCCCCTGACAGCCTTGGGCTGTCCAGCCTGGGACACAGTGTGGCTGACGGCAGATGTGGAGGAGATGGGCCGAGTGCTACAATTCTTCCCCTGGAGGTCCCCGTGGGTCCACAGAAGACCCAGCCACCCAGGCAGCTCTTCAGGATTTCTAAGAAACTGCCTTGGAGTCTAGTTCCTCACATTGCTCAGGGCACTCGAGAAACCTGGACGAATTCCTCCCTGATTTCGGAGTCAGGGAATAAGGACAGCGGGCTTCCTCCTTCCTTCTGGATCCTGGGAGAATCGGAACACTCATTTGCCCATTCCACAAACATGTGGCGAGACCTTGGGCCCCGCATGGTGCTGTGTCAGGGATGGGGACAGGGATAAGGGAAGAGTCCCAAACCTGATGCCACGAGGTGTGCATGTGTTGGGGTGACAGTCAGGGACACAGACACTTACATCACGGGGAATGCTGCGATCGTGTTAGGAGATCCCAAACTTGCTCCTCTCCCTATATTCCCCATCTCAGTGAAGGGCCCCCCTCCCCCAACTCCATCCCAGCCAGAAACCTCGGAGTGAGAGTCATCCTGAGTCCTACCGCCTCCAGGCCAATCCAGTGACCAGGTTTGCTCTGGAATTTGTTCTCTCCTCTCTCTGTGTGCCGCCTCTGGTTCAGTTTTCACCACTTCTTTTCTGGGCTGTGGCCCCAGGCTCCTCCCTGCCTCTAGCTCTCCTGCTGCTCCAAGTGCCCTGCATAGCAGCTGCAGTGATTGTTCTAAAGGGCAGATCTATAAATGCTTTCCCCTCTCACTCTCCCCATTGTGCCAGTCCGCAGATTTCCACATTGTCTGAGAAGAAAGGCACAAAGCCTTAGGGTGACATTCAAGGCTCTTCACTGCTGGCCCCAACCTTTTCTTCTCCAGTCCTAGCTCTTGGTCCAGATGTGTGCTGTCCAATACGACACTTGTGGCTATTTAAATTGCAATTAATTAAAATGAAATAAAATGGAAAATTCAGTTCCTCGGTTGCACTGGTCACATTTCAAGTGCTTGCCAGCCACATGGGCTGCTGTATCAGACAGTGCAGACACAGAACTGCCCATTCTCCCAGAGAGTTCTAGCGGACGGTACTGCTCCAGACACACTAAGCAGCTCACACGGCTCTCCAGGCCTTTACACATCTCTCAAGACCCAGAGCAAATGTCACCTCCCCTGGGAGTCCATATCTCAAACTCTGTGTGCACAGTGTCCCACACTTGTATCCTGATGGCACATACTGCATTTTAATTGCAAGATTACCTGTCAATCTCCCCTACTAGGCTGGGCACAGTGGCTCACACCTGTAATCCCAACACTTTGGGAGGCTGAGGCAGGTGGATCACCTGAGGTCAGAAGTTCAAAACCAGCCTGACCAACATGGCAAAACCCCGTCTCTACTAAAAATACAAAAATTAGCCGGGCATGGTGGTGGGTGCCTGTAATCCTGGCTACTTGGGAGGCTGAGGTGAGAAAAATCGCTTTAACTGAGGTGGAAGTTGCAGTGAGCCAAGATCATGCCACTGCACTCCAGCCTGGGCGACAGAGCCCAGTCTCTAAAAAAAAAAAAAAAAAAAAAATCCCCTACTAGATTGTACACTCCAGCCTGGGTGACAGAGCAAGACTCCATCTTTAAAAACAGAAACAAAAAATTATCCCCTACTAGACTGTGGGCTCTTGAGGGCAGGGACTGTGGAAAGGGGAGATTTTCACAATCTCAGTACCTAGGACAGGGCCACACACCGCTGGCCTCGCTGAGTCTTCAGGATGTTCCTGCCCAGGGATGAGGCTAGGCTGGGTCAGAGCTCACCTCTGAAAGGTGGGAGGGGAGAGAAGGCCCCCAGCAGGCAGAGTTCCCTGGGTGGGCTAGGTGCAGAGCCTGAGGGAACATCTAACCTAGGAAAACTAAACCCTAGAGTCCAGACGGCAGGACTTAGAAGGCTGCCTGAGCTGTGTCACCCCTCCCCCTCCAACATGTCTCCTTCCTCGGTTAGAAAAATGGCTCTACCACCCATTAGGCTGTGTGAACCTGGGATGTCACCTAACCTCTCTGTGCCCCAGTGCCTTGTCTGAAAAATGGGGATAATCATATCTCCTAGGGTTGGGAGGGTAAAATGAGACAATGGTAAGAAGTGTTCAGCCTCACAGGGCACAGAGCCTGGCACACCCTGGGTGCTCGGGAGACAGAGCGGTCACTGTGTCCCGTATGCGGCTTCCTAGTCGCTTCTTTGTGTTTTCATCCCTCACTGTGTCCAGGTGGCCCCTCCTTCCCTTCTCAGATGGCCAGAGCAGGAAGAGGCTGCAGGGACCATCTGGTCCAACCCCTTGGATTGCCAGGACAGGAAACACAGGCCCAAGGGAAGGGACCGACTGGCCCACGGCCACACACAGCTTGACAGAGGAGAACAAACTGGAAATTTTACTCCAGCAGAGAGGTCACACAGGAAACTGGAGCCTGATAAACTCCCAAGTGATAGAGCTTAACCCTGAGGAAGGACACCCGGTAACCACAAAGATGCAGGACCAGAGGGACTGGAGGCGGCTGTGGTTTGGGTTTTAATTTCACAGGCATCTTGTCGACCTAATTCTCACAACAATTCATAAGGTTAGTAGTGTCTTTATTGCACCCATCTCACAGAGGGGGAAATTGAGGGTCAGTGAGGTTAGGCAGTTGCCTAAGTTCACACAGCTAGTAAGGGCAGAGGGGAGGCTCTCAGTGGCTCCAAAAATCCATGTTCAAAATCTCTTGGCCTCCCTACCTCCCATGCAAGTCAATGCAGCAAAAATTTCTGAGTACCCAGTGAGTGTCAGGCTTTGTGCTGGCCGCTCCAGGGGAGGGTCTATACATGCTCCTTGAAGAATTTGCAGTTAGTTGAGGAGGAAGGAGGAAGAAACTTGAATAGGTAAAATACAAAGAAGAACAGGATAAACATGGAGGGCCTGCTAGGATCCAGTACAGCTGACAACACCTGGCTGTGCTCACGGCGCCCTCCCTCCACCTTGGTTTCCAAATCTGTAAAGTAAGGTTTTTTTTTTTTTTGTTTTGTTTTTTTTTTTTTTTTTTTTTTTAGACAGAATCTTGCTCTGTCACCCAGGCTGGAGTGTAGTGGTGCGATCTTGGCTCACTGCAACCTCTGCCTCCCAGGTTCAAGTGATTCTCCTGCTTCAGCCTCCTGAGTAGCTGGGATTATAGGTGCCCGCCACAATGCCCGGCTAATTTTTGTAGGTTTGTATTTCTAGTAGAGATAGGGTTTCGCCATGTTGGCCAGGCTGGTCTTGAACTGACCTCAAGTGATCCGCCTACCTTGGCCTCCCAAAGTGCTGGGATTACAGGCATCAGCCATGGCGCCGGGCCTCAAATCTGTTAAGTAAGGCCTAACAGTACCTGCTCCATAGGCTTACTCTGTGAATGAAATGACTGACATGACGTACAGGGTGAGCTCAATCAATACTAGTTGTCATTATCATCATAGTAACTATATGTAAAGTTGAGACTCAGAACTAGGGGAGCTTCAAGGAAGGAGTTTATTTCTGATGGAAGGACAAAGGAAGATGGATGGCCAGGGTTCCTTCAAGTCTCCAGGATGGGCCAGGGCATTGCAGGTGGGGAGAACAGGTTGGGTAGGGGCCCACCCTTACATGTGCAGGAAGTGGGGGTGGTTGGGGATGGCTGCAGCCAGGCATGTGACAGGTGGGTGGAGTCACAAGCTGGAAAGGCCAGTTGGGGCTAGCTAGGGTAGGGGTGGATACTGGAGGAGGCCTTGAATGTCAGCCTGGGAGAGTTGGATTCCACAGGGCCCCATCAGAGCGGGGGCGGGCAGGGCAGGATGAGGTGACTGTGGAGGACACACCTCAGAGGGTGGGGCTGTGGAGTCTGCGCAGCCCTGAGCACACAGTTATGCAAATATGCCAGTTTGAGGCTCTGGGGCTCTTAATTGGTATGAAGAAGCCAGGACTGGGGCAACAGAGGAGTTGGGGGGCACAGAGAGGCAGGGCTCAAATGTTCCCAAGGCCAGATCTCTCCTGCTGTGAGGCCATCCCTCCCTCTGGCCCGGGGGACAAAGCAGCTGTGGAAAGCCATCTCGGCTCTGGCTTCAGGGCCTCTTCATCAGAAAAGCCTGTGTTCAAATCCTGACTGCATGACTTTTGCTCAGGGCTCACCTCCACAAGCTTTCACAGTGTTGTGATGAAGGCTAAGTGAGATGGCTCCTATGACATGGTCCAGCATGGTGCTGCACACAGTAGGTGCTCAAGCCTCTCCTCTTCTCCATGCCTGGGTACTGCTCTCTTTCCCTCTCTGACCCAAGGATGCCAGAAACCTGACCGTGACAAACTTGAACTTGCCTCTCTCTTTCCTACCCCAGCCCCAGTCTTTCATCTATACCTAGAACCGGATGCTCCTGGTCCTCCCAACAGACTGGAATTCTTCTATATCTTCAAGCCCCGACCCTCCCTGTGCAATTCTGAGCCACACAATCTCTCGCAACATCTGGCCACTCCCTGCTTCTAGGGTCTCCCACCAGCTCCCCTGGCACACTGCCCCAGAGTGCTTGGTCCATAATACAGACCTGGCCGGGCTGCACTTGCCTGCTCACATCTGTTTCTGGTTTCCTAGCATGTTAAAGATCAAGCTTAGTGGGTGCATGCATATGCGTGTGTGAGCTTGTGTGCGCATGCATGTGTATATGCGTACTTGTGTGTGTGCATGTGTGTGCATGTGTGTGTACATTCAAGCATTCAAAGCCCTTCCTGTGCTGGTCAAGCCTCACTTTTCCATTCTTACCTCCTCCTGCCACACCCTCCCCTCCAGCTACAACGAACTACCTGAATGTGTGCTCACCTCCATGCCTGTCCCTGGTCACACTCAGATAACCTGAGTTCAAGTTCCAGCTTCAGGGACACTTAGTGGTTTTCTGACCTTAGGCACAGTTTCTTTCTTTTTTTTTTTCCCCTAATTAAAAAAAAATTTTTTTAGAGATAAGGGCTCACTCTGTCACCTAGGCTGAAGTGCAGTGGTGCAATCATAGCTCACTATAGCCTCAAACTCCTGGGGCTCAAGTAATCCTCCTGCCTCAGCCCCCCAAGTACCTAGCACTACAGGCATGCACCATGCCTGGATAATGTTTAAAAATTTATTGTAGAGATGGGGTCTCTCTGTGTTGCTCAGGATGGTCTCGAACTCCCAGCTCCTGGCTTCAAGTGTTCCTCGCACCTTGGCTTCCCAAGAGCTGGGATTAGAAGCCTAAGCCACTGTGCTTGGCCTCTTTTTTTTTTTTTTTTTTTTTTTGAGACGGAGTCTCACGCTGTTGCCCAGGCTGGAGTGCAGTGGCGCGGTCTCGGCTCACTGCAAGCTCCGCCTCCCGGGTTCCCGCCATTCTCCTGCCTCAGCCTCCTGAGTAGCTGGGACTACAGGCGCCCGCCACCGCGCCCGGCTAATTTTTTGTATTTTTAGTAGAGACGGGGTTTCACTGTGGTCTCGATCTCCTGACCTTGTGATCCGCCCGCCTCGGCCTCCCAAAGTGCTGGGATTACAGGCTTGAGCCAGGCCTCTTTTTAAAAAAAAAAAAAAATTATTGAGGTAAAATATACATATATAACTTATCATTTAACCATTTTTAAGTATACAATTCAGAGGCAGTAAATACATTTATGTTCTTTACCCTCCTTTCTTCCTCCCACTTCTTCTCCTTTCTCTCTTTCCAGGCCCTTAGGCACAGTTTCTGTTTTTCCCTTTTTTTTTTTTTTTTTGAGACAGGGTCTCACTCTGTCAACCAGGCTGGCTGGAGTGCAGTGGCATGATCACAGCTCACTGCAGCTTCAACCTCCTGGGCTCAGGCGATCCTCCCACCTCAGCCTCCAGAACAGCTGGGACTACAGGTGCATGAAACCATGCCCGGCTAATTTTTTTGCATTTTTTGTAGAGATAGGGTTTTGCCTTGTTGCCCAGGTTGGTCTCGAACTTCTGGACTCAAGCAATCCTCCTGCCTTGACCTCTCAAAGTACTGGAATTACAGGTGTGAGCTACTGTGCCCAGCCAGGCACCGTTTCTGAGCCTCAGTTTCTCCATTTGTAAAATGGGGCATGAGATCCATCTCATAGGGTTACTGTTAGAATTAAATGAGAGGTAGGCTGGGGGAGGGAGAGAGAAGGGGCGTGGGCCTGCTTGTCAAAGCCTTGAATCCGATCCCTGGAATGCTCTGCACCAGGCTGTGCATGTTTTTATTCCCTCTGTCCATAACATCTTTCTTTCTGCTCCCTGGCCTGAAGCACTCAGCACATCTTTTAGGATTCAGCTCAACAGAGCAAGCCTCAGTTACAGCAACCTACCAGTTCATGGGCCTATCTCTCGGGGCCACACAGGGCCAGGTCTTGTGTAGCTCTCTCCTGGGCCCAACACAGGGCTGGCCCGCTGTAGCCATGGCATATATACTGGCTAAAGAAATTATGTGTATGTGTGTGTGTGTATATATATACATGTATATATGTGTGTATATATACATATATGTATATATATACACGTGTATATATATACACACACATATATATGCACACACATATGTATATGTATTTTTTTTTGAGATGGAGTCTTGCTCTGTCACCCAGGATGGAGTGTAGTGGCACGATCTCGGCTCATGGCAACCCCTGCCTCCCGGGTTCAAGTGATTCTTGTGCCTCAGCCTCCCAAGTAGCTGGGAATACAGGCATATGCCACCATGCCCAGCTAATTTTTTTTTTTTGTATTTTTAGTAGAGATGGGGGTTTCATCATGTTGGCCAGGCTGATCTTAAACTCAGGTGATCCACCTGCCTTGGCCTCCCAAAGTGCTGGGATTACAGGCGTGGGCCACTGCGCCCAGCCCAGAAATTATTAAGTGAATCCCTGAATCCAAGACAGAACTCACCTCCAAATCTTCCTCATCCACTCTGAGTGTTCAAGCAAAGATGGAGGTTAGGAAGGTAAATGGTACTGAGAAAACAACACTGGACTGACAGTCAGGAGAGCTGAGCTCTGGTCTAACCCTGGGCAAGCCAGTTTCCCCATCTGCAAAATGGGGAGAGTGTCAACTCTTTGATGGTTTCTCAGGTTCCTCCCCATTTGGGTGCTCCCTGGGACAGTTGGCATGTTGGGAAGGAGGGTGAATTCTGAGTCAGAAAGACCAGTTTGAATCTCAGCTCTTCCTCCTACTTGCAGTGTGATCTTGGGAAAGTTACTGAATCTCTCAGCCTCAGTTTCTTCATCTGTGAGATGGTACTGATCTCAGTCCCACTCAGGGAGTAGGGAAAGAAAAAAATCCTTGTGAGGATCAAATGCCCATAAGAAAGCCCCTGGCCCACAGTAAGTGCCCCATAACTTACTTTGTGCTGAGTAGCCGGGAATACAGGCATATGCCACCATGCCCAGCCAGCTTTGCCCTCACAGAGGCTGCTGTTGGCAGAGAAATCCTGCCCTCTCCTTGGAAAAGTAATAGCAGAGCCACTTCCCCAGAACACAGACAACCCAGCTGCCTTCCTTTCTATGCTACAAAATAAAGTACCTCTGAATCTGTCATTTCTTTGGATATTTAGCAACTCTTTCTCTCTCTTTCCACATAAAGCAGGAGGGCTAGTTCTTACTTCCATTTCTCAGATTGGGTAAAAGAGTGTCACCCCCTCTCCTGGAAGAAACCAGAGCCGGGATTTGAACCTAGCCCCCAGCCCCGCTCCCTCCTTGGGTGGCTGTCTTGGTGTCACTGGATCACCATACCCTGCCTGCCAGGGCTTGCGCCCAAGGCTGATCCACTGCTGTCTTCTCTGGCATGAAGGAAGCCTTGGGAAGGGCTCCAACGGTCACATGAGGCTTGGAGGGGGCGGCTGAGACTGAATTGGATGCCCTCTCTGGGGGTTAGGAACCTGAGATGGCCAGAGAGCCGGATGCCACGCCTGGTCTAACCAAGATGACGTCCCAACCACCTGCCCTCGGGGCGTCAGCTGGGACAGATGGCCTGGCCCTGTCAATACAGGACAAGCAGGGTGGCTGGGAGACAATTACCCAACCCTCAGAGGCAGCTCAGGGATGATATGTGGCCTAGTCAGACTGGCTTCAAATCCTGGCCCTGCCATTTACCAGCTGGGTGACCAAATGAGTCACTTAATTCCTCTGAGTTTGTTACTTCATCGGTAAAAGAAATAGATAACAGTACCCATCCCACAGGGTGCTATGAAGATTAAATGAGGTAATGCAAGAAAAGCTCTTAGTGCAGTCCCAGGCATTCAGACTGGGCTCAATGAATATTGGCTGAGAAGCCCTGAACTCTTTGGAAATGGGCTCCCTCCCTCCACTTTGCTCAGTGGTCCAGGTACTCAGCAGTGGAGGTGGGGAGGAAGACGCCAACACACACACACACACGCACACACACGCATATGCACACACACGTGCACACATGTACACACATGCATACACACATGCATGCACGCATACACACACACAGGTTACACAAAAATCCTTAGAACTATATAGTAATTCCTGCCATGTTTCATGGGGTATGATTATGGGGGGGACTTTTACATTATATAGCTCTGCTTCTTATGTTAATTTTATAATGAACAAAGATATTTAAAAATAGTTTCGGGGTACCTACTGTGCCAGGCACGGTACTAGGCACTTCTGATAAAGGATTCCTAACCCTTACAACATCCTTCCCAGGAATGTCATATCCTTATGTTATAGATGAACCTTAGGGAAGGAGCCTTAGAGAAGCAAAGTAACGTGACCAAGGACACACAGCATGTCAGGTCTGACCCCTGTGATGGAATCTGGAGTACAAAGCAATTGTGCTTAGTAGGTCAGGGAAGGCTTCACAGAGGAGGTGATATTTGACCTGAAGTTTTAAAGTTGAGTAGGACTTCTCTAGGTCAGGTTTCTCAACTAGAGGTGATTTTGACTCTAGGAGACATTTGTCAATGCTTGGAGATGGTTTTGATTGTCACAACTTGGGAGGTGGGTGGAATTTGCTACTGGCATCTAGTGGGTAGAGACCAGGGATGCTGCCAGACTTCCTATAACACACAAGATGGCCCTGCACAACAGTTATCTAGCCCCAAATGTCAACAGTGCCGAGGACGATGTAACCTACTATAGCTGTCATTTATTGAGTGCTGTTAGGTACTAAGCTTTTATAAACATCATCTTGTTTAATCCTAATATAATTACTTCCATGCTATCCATGAAGGACCCAAGGCTCAGAGATGGTAAATAATCTTACTAAAGTCACACAGTAAATGGTGGAGCCAGGATTGAGATTACCTGAGTACAAAGCAGGGCTCTTAATTTCTCTGCTCTGATGCCTCAAGGATTTACAATAAATGTAAAAGCTCCAGGCCAACTGCTAGGTAGAGTGTTAGGAGACTCTGGCTGAGTACAGGCCCAGCCTCCTCTGGCTTCGAGGCCTTGGGCAAGTCCCCTTCCTCCCTCTCCCTCTCTTGTTTCCCCATCTGTCAAGTGGGCATGGCACCAGATGATCTGCATGACCCTGCCGGCTCTGAGTCTGTAATTCTGCAGGAGAAGGGCCCCAGCTCCATCAGCTGCTGGGAGAGAAGGGGATGTGAGGGTGGGTTCAGCCTTATTTCTGCTGCATAAATAGCTAATAAGCCTTCCCCATATGGAGGGAGAGGCAGGTGGGGGTGGAGGGTGCCTTGAATCTCACCCAGCAGCACATCCTCTCCAGAGGGGAGGCAGATTTCTCTGCCACCCAATTGCCAAGCCCGGAGGACACACCAAAGCAAGGCCTCCTTCTTGGGCCAGAGAGGAGAGTCTGGGCATTCACTCAGCTGGGCACATGAGCTCTCACAGGTAGAAAGAGAAAAGGTGGGCTGTATGTTATTCCAGCCCGTACTGTGTGCCTTTGAACCTCAAATAGCAGGGTAATCCCAGGTCAGCCTCACAAAAGTCCTGGTAGGAAGGAGGCATCTGGACCCCATTGTACAGACAGAGCATCAGCGTTTACATGGAGTGACTCATCAAGGGGCACACAGTGCCCACGGCAGGTTTGGAACTCAAGTGTGTCCAACCCCAGGACAGTGTGCTAGAGAGTAAGCAAGCGGCACTCCTGTTTTACTTTTCACCCAATAATGAAGCATTTCAATAGTATTTGTAGGTAATACATGTTCAATTTCTCCTGTGTCCCCCAGGTCATGGGATAGAGTACAGAAGCCCAACATACAGTAATCTGGATTCCCTGGTTTGCAGACAGGAGAACCAAGCCTCTGAAGCAGAGGCTAGAAAGTCAGACAGGGAGGGGAGAGATCAGAGAAGAGGGATCTGGGTCAGGCTGTGCCCTCTAGCCCTGGCTCTCTCACTGTCTGGAAGTGTAGTCTTGGGCAAGTCACATCACTTTTACAGGCCTCACTTTCCACTCCTACATGATGAAGAGGTTGGACAGATGGTTTCAGACAGAGTCCCTTCAAACTCTTCCTGCTTATGTGACTCCGCAGACAAGGAGATGGACAGCAGCAGCGCCTAGCATGATGGCTCTGGGGGTGGAGGGCCAAGCCTTGTGCAGGCTCCCAGAGGCGCAGGCTCCCAGAGGCCCAGGCTCTTGCTCACCCTCTGATGGGGTCTTCATCCTCAGACAGCTAGACTGGAAGGGAGTCAGTTGTAGTTTCGAGATAAAAGGGACAGGGAGGGGGCGATGGTGAACATGGGCCATTTCTCCTGAGGCCCATGGGCATCTGCTGGGTGCAGGCCTACTCAAAGACTGGTGTGTGAAGGGATTGGGAGCCCATACAATACAGGGGAAAGTAGTTATTTAGTTTCTGTTTGAGTATCTCGAGGCCAGAGAGCTCATTACCTCCCAAGTTAGCCCGCTCCATTTTCATAAAATGTTTGAGCCAAAAACTTTCTGCTTCCAAATGCTCCATAGTCTGGTCCAGCTTACGCCAGCGTTGGTCATTCTTTCATTCATTCATTTGGTCTTTCTTGGTGTGTACTGTGGACCAGGTCTTGCACCAGGCTTTGTGGCCATGGATAGGAGAAACAAGATACTGTCTCTGGCCTTGGAGAACTATGTGCTCCACTAGTATCCCAAAGCCAGGAACATGGGACTGCCGGATTTCAGTGATTTAGCTTGAAAAAAGAATTCCAGGCCCAAATAAGCTTGGGAACCATTTTATTAAACACAGTAAAATAGATTTATTTGCAACAAGACTTCTCTAAGCTTTTAATATGCAAATGCATACTGAAAATTCTCCAAGGGGGTGGGTATAAAAAATATACTACATTTCCCATACTTATTAATAGAGAGCATTTGGGGAAATGCAGTTCTAATGCTTTTTATTTTTTATTTTTTATTTTTTTAACCAGTGGAGCTTGGAGAAGCCTTCACAGAGAGGACATTGGAAGAAACCAGGGTTCTTCCCTTAAAAGTTGAGTAGGAGTTTGTCAGTGAAGACAGGAAGTCTTAAGGGGGACCGATTAGAGTTCTTTGCCAACTATGCTCAGGTCCCTCTGCATGTACCATTTCGCTTAGTCTTCAGAGGTCCTGATGTGGGCGACAGAGCCAAAGAGGTCATCAAAAACCCATAGAGACTCCTAGAGTCTAGGGTCTAGACCCTCCCTTCTTGAATCACCGTACATCTGGGCCTTATTCTCCAAATCTTTACTTTTCAAGTCCTGGCCCCACTCAATCTGGCCTCTACTCTGGCTTAAATCTAAACTTGTTGTAGAGTATCTGGAGCTGATCTCAGTTTTAACCCCTCATACGTCTTGGTCTAACCCTCGGCACTCAAACCTGCCCTCTCAAGCAGTTTGGCACCCTATCTTATACCCCTCTATTGGGTTTCACCCTCACCTGTCCAGCACATTCTAGCCCCTGTACTCCCCTTAGTCCTGATGCACATCTGATCCAGTCTCCGGCCCCACAGAACCCCCAGCCTGCCAGAGCTCAGCTACCCGATTTAGTACAGACCCATCTTCGCGGCCTCGCCCTCAGTCTGACAGCGGCCCTGCCTTTCCCCAGCTCTGATTCCACTTCGTTCACAACCCTGCCCCAGCCCAGTATCTGGTCCAGTTCTGATGTCACTCGCTTCCGCCGTCCCATCCGCGTCCTCGACTTCCTAACCACGGACCAGCCCCTACTCCAGGTCTGTCTCAGATCCCGCCGGGTACGGACTGCCCAAGGCCCCGCCCCCACGGCCCCGCCCCGCGGCGGCCCCGCCCCTCCCTGCTCCGTGTTACTCCTGATAGGGCCCTGACCCTGCCGGCGGCCCCGCCCCGGGGCCATTCTGACTGGGTCTGGCCCGCAGTCCAGCCCTGACCCCACCCCCGGCCCGACCCCACCTCCAGCCCGGCCCCGCCCCTGCCCCAGGCCGGCCGAGCAGCGCACCTGCAGCTCCTCGAAGGCGTCGTCGATGCCGGTGACCTGGTGCTGCTCGTGCAGCGCGGGTTCGTCGCAGAAGAAGCAGAGCAGCGCGCGGTCCGTGAGGCAGAAGAGCTTGACCTTGTCGTGCGCCTGGCAGGGTCGCGCGGCGCGGCGCGCGTTGAGGATGGCGTCCAGCGGGAAGGCGCTGTAGCGCTCCACGATGTTGGCCAGCTTGAGGCTGGGCGCCAGCGCGGGCTCGGCGAACGTGCGGCGACACTCGGGGCAATCGCGGGCGCCCTGCGCCTCCTGCCGCACCCAGTGCTCGGTGATGCAGCGGCGGCAGAAGTAGTGCTCGCAGCCCAGGCTCACCGGGTCCTGGTAGATGCTCAGGCAGATGGAGCACAGCAGCTCGTCCTTGAGGCTGCACGCCATGGCGCCGGGGGCGGCAGAGAGGGGGGCCCGAGGGGCAGGGGGGCGGCTGAGAGAGTGCGGCGCTGTTGGAGGCAGCACCGAGGGCTGGGCGCGGGGACGAGGCCCGCACAGGCAGGGGTAGGAGCTACTGGAGAAGGGAGGGGGTGCTGTCCGGAAGGAGGGTAACGCGAGGAAGGGGTGCGCGGCTGAGACTCCCTGGGACGCCAGCCCGGGAGTGCGGTCTAGAGGTAGTGGGGAGCTCAAGTCAATGGACGCTGGGAGGAGGCCGTGAGCGGCTGAGGGACGGAGATCTTGGCGGGGAGGTTCTAGGGGGCGGGGCAGTCCTAAGGGATAGGAGCTGGGAGAAGGGGATCCCGGAGAGGGGTGGATCCCTTGAAGGGGTCGAAATCCCGGGGTGGGGACTTTGGGGGGAGGGCGAGAAGCTAGGGATGGGGAATCCTGGGGGAGGGGGCAGCCAGGCCGAGCCGTACATTGGCTGTGACCGGCAGAGAAGAGGAGGGGTGCCGGCCCGCTCAGCTGCCGGATCCCGGCCCCAAACCCTGGCCCAGCGCGGACCCTTACCCCCGCGGGCTTAGCAGCCACCGCTTCGGTCCAGCGCAGCCTCTCAACCCGGAACCAGCCGAATCTGAGCTGCCGGTGGCCGCGGCTACCTCCCCGCCCCCGTAGGCGGGACCCAAGCAACTCCGCCCCCGCAGCGGGCGGGGGAGGGGAGGGGCCGCCAGCCAGTTGACCTCCGCCCCGCCCCCACCATCCTCCAGCTCCCCAGCTGTTCCTTGGGGTGTGTACTTGGAACTGCATCCAGGTCTCGCTTAGGGTCCCCGCGGCGAGGCGGAGCAGGGACAGCAGCTAATTTGAGAGCACGACAAATAAACAAGGAGCATCTTTCTGGATCATTGATTTGAAGATGTAGAAAAAAATCATATTTTGTATTAAAATGAACAAGAATATGTTTGGAATACAATTTCTGCATAAAATATAAAGATAAAACTCTTGAAATGCCCCACTTGCTTAGAGCAAGTTCAAGGACCTCACACTCCTAAGCCCTGGGGTTCCATTTCCTCTTCACTTTCTTAAGGAGTGCTTGGGGAGAAGTTTGGAAAGCCCTGGCTAACATCTGGCCCCGGAGGCTGCTCCATTGGCAAACAATTCTGTAGTGCTGCGTGTGTGTGTGTGTGTGTGTGTGTGTGTGTAAGGGGTGAGGGGTGGTGCAGGAGAGAGGGAGGAAAAGTAATAGGAAAATTTGTCTTGTGTGCCAGATGGAGAGGGGATAAGGGATTTCTAGGCAGAGGAGACAGCCTGTGCAAAAGCATAGAGGCGTGAAAGGGGAGAGCGAAGTGAAGGAAGTGCAAGTAATTCTGTACCGTCGGGGGTGGGGTGGAGAAGGGGCCTGGGTGGGCTGGAGGGCATTTTGGGTCATGGTAAAGCATTTCTTGAAGGCATCGGGCTTTCAGGCAAGGGAATGACCTGGTCCGATTGGGTTTCAGGAAGTCTTGGAGATATTCATGATACCATCTGCAAGGTGAAGAAGACAGGGAGCTTTTCCGATGTGTCTGTGCATGCACAGCACTCAGCACACAGTAAAGGTGTGTAGCTGAATAACCGCATCAACGCCACGGGTTGCAGGAGAAGGAAAGACTGGGCACCCCTGAGGTGCTGTTGTCATCGTGCCTGCAGGAGGCAAGACCCGAACTGGGGCCCCAACAGTGGGTAAGGAGAGAAGGCTAGGGTATTGCAGGTACACACACGGTGACATTTGGTGATGGCTGGATACGGGGGTGAGGGAAATGAGGCATTGAGAGTGGCTACCAGTTTCTGCCTCCTCCAGAAATATCTTCATTGGTGTTAAACTTTATTGAGGTACAGTTGATGAAAAAGCTCTCAGTTTAGTTCTCTAGACACTTTCTCCATCACACCCTCATCTGGCCCAGAATCTCCATCATTGCCAGAAAAATAGTTGGTTCATGCAACAGCAATTACTCGACTTTTTCTTATAGGCAGAGCCCTGATTTTGTTCAGGTGGCCCCTTCCCCATGTGACCAAAGGAAGGCTGACCCCAGCCCATTTCCAGGAGTGAGTCTTGTTTGGTCCAAGTCCATTATGGTGGTCTCATTCCTCCTGCCAGTGATGGTTTGGGCAGGTCCAGCCTGAAAAACTAAAGGGGAAGCCTATGGCAGAGAGGGGAATTCAGGAAAGGGTCTCTTTACTTTTCAAAATCGTCTGCCCCCTTTGCTGGGATGTGTTTGGTGGCAATGCTTGGAATTGCTGTAGCCATCTTGCTCCCAGTCTGAGGATACAGCAGGTAGAGAACGGAGGGCAAGGCCAAGAGAGTCCTAGGGAAGAGAAACTTTTATTCTGATTCAGAGTCTGGACTTCAGGATATGTGAGATGGTCCATCTTATTGCATAAGCCAGTTTAACAGTAGTGCATTGTCACTTTGCAACCCAGAGAATCCCAACTGCTACACTGATGTGCACCCCTAATGAGTGGGTGGGGAAGGTGAACAGGGCAGAGTCTAAATTATTGAAGCATTTGAAATGAAATGAAAAAAAAAAAAGACTTGATGATGGATGAAACAGTGACTTCATTATTCAACATGTCTTTACTGATGCTGACTCCGAGCAGGTCTTTGTGAGGGGATGGAATAAACTATGCTCCTTGTTCCCAAGGAACTGGTGGTCTAGAGGGCAAAATCAATGTGAAATTCTTATCTGGCACAGTATGGCTTGCTAAGCATTCTCACATATATTATTGGATTTGAGTCCCAAAGCAGCCTTAACTAGTTTATATTATTATCTCCATTTTATAGAGGAAGATACCAAGCCTCAAATAAAGGAGATGTGATGGAAATTGCTAGCTGTCCACTAAAATGCATCCTCCTATTCTTCTATATAATAGAGTAGCAGTCAGAGGAATGGCTGGTCCACTAGAGACCATACATCCCAGCTCTTCTTGCAGCCGAGTGAGACTTGGTGACTAAGGTCTTTCTAATAGAACACAAATAAAAATAGACCGTAAGGCATGAGACTTTTGCTCTTCCATAGTCCATTTCCTCTTCTCTTGAGTTGGAACACAGATGTACCAGCTTCAATAATGCTTCAAAAGGGCTGATGGAGCAAAGATATGGGAGGATCCTGGGTTCCTGAATGACTGCATGAAGTACAGCCACCCTGACATGGACTAGAGTGTGAGAAGTAAACTTATTTTCCAAGAGCCATTGTATTTTGGGTCTTTTGTTGCAGCAGCCCAGCTTTCTCCATACTATTTTGCAGCTGCTTTTATTATTTATTTATTTGAGACGGAGTCTCACTCTGTCACCCTGGCTGAAGCACAGTGGCGTGATCTCAGCTCACTGCAACCTCTGCCTCCCAGGTCCAAGTGATTCTCCTGTCTCAGCCTCCCTAGTAGCTGGGACTACAGGCGCACACCACCATGCCTGGCTAATTTTTGTATTTTTAGTAGAGACAGGATTTCACCATATTGGTCAGGCTGGTCTCAAACTCCTGACCTCAGGTCATCCCACTGCCTCTGCCTCCCAAAGTGCTGGGATTACAGGCATGAGCCACTGTGCCCAGCCAATTTTGCAGCTGTCTTTAGAAGAGGCTCTGGTACTATTTTACTCTATTGTCTAAATCCTTTCGGTACATAGTCTTAATATGTAGCTCTAATCTCCTCCAAAGGACATAGAATATGGCTTTCTCTGGCCGAAAGTCAGTCTCTTTTTTTTTCTTTTGAGATAGAGCTCTGAAGCCCAGGCTGGAGAGAAGTGGCGCAATCTTGGCTCACTGCAACCTCCACCTGCCAGGCTCAAGTGATTCTCGTGCTTCAGCCTCCCAAGTAGCTGGGATTACAGGTGCCTGCCACCATGCCCAGCTAATTTTTTTATTTTAATTTTAATTTTAATTTGATTTAATTTTATTTTTTTTGAGGCGAAATCTCGCTCTGTCGCCCAGGCTGGAGTGCAGTGGCCGGATCTCAGCTCACTGCAAGCTCCGCCTCCTGGGTTCACGCCATTCTCCTGCCTCAGCCTCCCGAGTAGCTGGGACTACAGGCGCCCGCCACCTCGCCCGGCTAGTTTTTTGTATTTTTTAGTAGAGACGGGGTTTCACTGTGTTAGCCAGGATGGTCTCGATCTCCTGACCTCGTGATCCGCCCGTCTCGGCCTCCCAAAGTGCTGGGATTACAGGCTTGAGCCACCGCGCCCGGCCTTAATTTTTGTTTTTTTAGTAAAGATGGGGTTTCACCATGTTGGCCAGGCTGGTCTCAAACTCCTGACCTCAAGTGATCTGCCCGCCTTGGCCTCCCAGAGTGCTGGGATTATAGGTGTGAGCCATCGCACCCAGCCCAGTCTCTTTATCTTTCACTTTACTTTCCAGTGTTCCGTCCTTTTATTCTCTGAGCAGTTATTCTCTTGACCTTATTCCATCTCCATTAAGATGCAGAACACTAAAACTGTTGATTTTCTTTACATTTGGCAAGTCATTGATTGCTCTTCCCACATCTGATGTGGTTGAATGGTCTGAACTAAGACTTAGAGATCCTGACTGCAGTGTATGCCATCTGCTTCCATTCATACTCCAGAAATTAACATCAGGAATTTTTTTTTCTGGAAAGCTGTCCCAGAGCTATTGTTGAGTGAAAAAAAGAAAAGAAAGACCCAAATACACATAGACACATAGACACCCACAGACTTGGACACAATCACAGGCATTATTTGCATAACAAAAATTCTATAGAGCTATATTCTAATTGTGTTCATCTGTGGGCTGGGATTATGGGGGGACTTTAACTTTTACATTAGATAGCTCTGTTTGTTATACATATTTTTGTAATCGGAAAAAATAAAGATCCTGTTGATCCTCATTATTTATGGATTCAATATTTGCAAAATCACCTACTTCTAAAATGTATTTGTAACCCTCAAATCAATACTTGAGGCACAATTGCTATTATTTGTGGACATACTTATGTGCAGAGGTGAAAATCTTGACTTACCCACACGTATGTTCGCAGCTGAAGTTGAACAAAGGGACACCCTGCCTTCTTGTCTCAGCTCTCATGGTGTAAACAAGTATTCTTTTTGTGTTTGTGACTTATTTGGTGCTAATTATTCTCTTTTTCGTGTGTGTGCTTTTTGTTGGTGATTTTGCTATTTAAAATGGCCCCAAGCATTGTGCTGAAGTGCTCTCTGGTGTTGTCAAGCACAAGAACGCTGTGACGTGCCTTAAGGAGAAAATACATGTGCTTGATAAGCTTTGTTCAGACATGAGTTACGGTAGTGCTGGCTGTGAGTTCAATGCTAATGAATCAACAATTCATATATTAAATAAGGTGTCTTTAAGGAGAAACACACATAAAACAAAGTTGTGGCTGGACCCGGTGGCTCACTCCTGTAATCCCAGCATTTTGGGAGACTGAAGCAGGAGGATCATCTGAGGTCAGGAGTTTGAGATGAGCCTGGCCAACATGGTGAAACCCCATCTCTACTAAAAAACAAAAATTAGCCAGGCACGGTGGCGGGTGCCTGTAATCCCAGCTACTTGGGAGGTTGAGGCAGGAGAATCACCTGAACCCAGGAGGTGGAGGTTGCAATGAGCTGAGATTGCACCACTGCACTGCAGCCTGGGTGATAGAGCGAAAATCCATCTCTAAATAAATAAATAAATAAATAAATAAATAAAAGTTGCATGTTGACTGGTTGCTGAAAATGTGGCCAGAGGCTCACAGGAGCCTGATGCTGTAGTTCCTTTAAGGGCTACAGAGAGTAATGAGAGTCGGCTGTATTTAAAATTGTTGCATGTAATAGCATCCACCAATACAAGATACAACATTCACGTCCCTTCCTATCTAGGTTTGCTCAAGCCCACTTGAAGGCAGAGGAGCAGGAGAAGGAACATTGAGCAACTTCTGAGTGCCAGGCACTGTGCTTCATGTGTGTTATTTGATTTGATCCTCACAATAGGATCAAATCTCCAGATTTGACTTGTTTCTCCCCATTGGCAGATGAGGAAACTGTGGCTCGGAGGGGAGAAGTGACTTACCTAGAGCCAGAGCAAGTAAGCCGCACAGGCTCCTCCTGCAATTCTTCCCCTGGGGCCCAAGCAGCTGGAGATGACTCCACATTGTGCAGCCTGGCTGGGCCACAGCAGAGCGGTCAGCTCCACCCAGCAGACTTTATAAATGGGCAAGCTGGGCTCTGTCTCTCGGTGCCTCCCCCCTATTCCAAACATTTGCCTGGCTCCTGTAACCCCACAGTGACACCCTTGCTTCCTCTCAGTGGGGGACCTTGCCTTGTGCTCCATGGAGGAAGTGGAGCCCCCTCCGTGGGGATGTCTCAATTTCCAGTCCCTCCAACCTATCAACTTATCTGTAGAAACACCTCAAGTCCTCTGTGAAATGAGGCAGAGAGTAGAACAAAAAAATTGACGGAAATAAATGCATTAATGCATTTCTAACGTTATTCATCTTCACTCCCTTTCCCTGGTCCTGGAGGATGAAGCTTACCTTCATTGAGAACGGATTCCTCCCCTAGGACCCCTCGAATTCCCTCAGGCCTCTTCTGGGACCTGACTCCTTCAATGAGCCCACGTTTGACTCTGTATTTTTGTCTCCTTCCTTGTCATTGGCTGCTTTTCCTCAGCCTAGAAACAGGCTCAAGTTCCTCTTAAAATGATACTCTTTACAGTTGCTCCACCTTTAGCTACCACCTCATTTCTTGCCTGTCTCTAGCCCAGCACCTTGAGACAATTGTCTGTACATCCTCCTGTGCCACCGTCAGCCCATTGCAGCCTGCGCATCCTCCTGAGCCAGCACCAGCCGACTGCAGCCTGAGCATCCTCCTGGGCCAGCAGCAGCCCACCGCAGCCTACACATCCTCCTGGGTCAGTACCAGCTCATTGCTGCCTGCACATCCTCCTGGGCCAGGACCAGCCCACTGCAGCCTGCACATCCTCCTGGACCAGCATCAGTCCACTGCAGCCTACACATCCTCTTGTGCCAGCATCAGCCCACCATGGCCTGTGCATTCTCTTGGGCCAGCATCAGCTCACTGCAGCCTGGCTCTGCTCCCCACCACTCCATTCATCATCTCCTAATTGCCAATTAAAAATACTTTCGGAGACACAGTTGCTGCTGTAGAAAAACAAAAGAGAGGAAAACTGAGAAGTCACCATTCAGAAAGAACTATTGTTAATATTTGGATCATATCCTTACAGATCTTTTTCACATATTCTATATATGTGTGCACATGTGTGCACACACACACTCGGGTGTAGGGGAAAGGAGAAGGGGAGTTGTGGGAGAGAGAGAGAAAGAGACATTTTTAAAAA
Organism: Macaca fascicularis; assembly: GCF_037993035.2. Lineage (NCBI taxonomy): Eukaryota > Metazoa > Chordata > Mammalia > Primates > Cercopithecidae > Macaca > Macaca fascicularis. The sequence continues at coordinate 201,818,132 of NC_088375.1, read as the reverse complement.
ATAGAAATGAGTTTACTCTCTAAATTAGTGCTTCTCAATGCATAGTTCTTGAGCCACATGTGTCTTAGAATGGGTTCTTCCAAGAGCTGACCTTAAGGTAAAGACTAAAGTGAAAATAGTTTATTTGGGGAGCACACGTAACACTAATAGGGAAGTGGGAAGGTGATACAGGGAAGGGAAGGCAGCCCCATAAGGGTGCACTATTGTCACAAAGGGGAACTAAAGATTTATCCTGCAGGGAAACTCTGGGAAACGGTACAAAATTTCAGAATGATTGATGCCTCAGAAACATCACACCCAAAGGGTGAGGGAGCTGGGGTATTTATACACCATGTTTGAGTGTTGAGGCTGCTCCCCAGTGGTGTTTAATTCCTTGGCACTTGTGAACTGTGATGTGTACAGTCAGCTCTCTGTAGTTCTGGGAAAATGATCCCTCAGCTACCATGTGGATGCTGGCAGTCGGAAGTCTTGTGAATACATTGACAGGTTTGAGAGAAATTGGCAGGGCATTGACATTATGTGTCACAGTTCACCCTTGCACCTGCTCAGATAAACTTGCATTCACGTTAAGTTTCATGTTCTGTCACTGCTTCTTTGGGTGGTGGAAAGTCACGATTTTTTACAAGAAGAGAGGAGAAGAAGGAGGAGGAAGAGGTGGAAAGGATAACAGATAAGAGGAGGGACAAGCTCTAGACCCCACTGCTGTAGTTGGTCCTGAAGTGTAACTGATGCTCAGCTTCCGACTCTACCACCCTTTCTAGACGCCCCTTACCTGGTCCGGCAGGGGTCACTTCTGCCAGTTCAGAAACTCCTTTCTTAGCTTGCTGGTCTGCTGTCATGAGGATCCCAAAATTACCAGAGGCAGATACAATTTTAGGTTTAGTAAAATCATAATTATGTCCTTTGATAGAAGTGATCTTTCCCTACCCTCTGAGAACTAGGATCTCTGGTTCAACAGAGCCTAAAGCTTTGGCGATAGAAAGCATAAATTTGCCAAGTGGGTCATTGGGAATAAAGGTAAGAGAGGCCACTCATTTCGTGGCTTCCAGACCTATGTATTCTGCCTGTCGGGGATGTAGCACCCTTACAATAGCTATTGTCTCAAGTGTAGAAATACATGTAAGGGAGGCAGGGCACGGTGGCTCACGCCTGTAATCCCAGCACTTTGGGAGGCTGAGATGGGAAGATCACGAGGTCAGGAGTTTGAGACCAGCATGACCAACATGGTGAAACCCGTCTCTACTAAAAACACAAAAATTAGCCGGGCGTGGTGGCGGGCATCTGTAATCCCAACTGCTTGGGAGGCTGAGGCAGGAGAATCGCTTGAACCCAGGAGGCAGAGGTCGAAGTAAGATTGCATCACTGCACTCCAGCCTGGACGACAGAATGAGACTTCATCTCAAAACAAACAAACAAAGAAAACAAAAAGAAAAACATGTAAGGACAGGTTCTCAATCCCATCTTCAAGCTGATGACTTAGCTATGCCTTCAAGTGGTTATTCCAACATTTTCTCAGGATGCAGCTCTGGTTGATATGGTAAATAGCAGGACCAGTGAATAACATGGTCATGTGCTCACTTTCTCCATGGCCATGTTATGGGGGAATCCCATGATGATAAATTGCACACCCAGGGAACTCTGAGAGAGTGCTGCTGATGAAGACATTGTGGACAGAGAAGGCAAATCTGTGTCAGTCTCATGAAGTCATAGAAGAGTCACAGCACCTCCAGGGTGGTTGAGTCCAGTGTAATCAACTGGCACCACGTGCCAGAGTGCCCTCCTTGAGGCCCTCCATGAGCCCTGCTTGTGCTTTGACAGATTGGACACTTAGTAGTAGTAATACCTAGGTCAGCCTCGGCCAGAGGAAGTCCATGCTGTTGGGCCATGCATGGCTTCCGTCCCTCTTACCATGCTTTCTCAGTTCATGGGTCTGTTGTGCATGCTCTGGGGCAGCTGAGGAGAGAGGTAAGCTCATTTCCACTGGATGAATCATCCTATCTAACTGATTGTTTGGCACTTTCTCTGCAATGGGCACCCTCTGGTAGACAATGAAATGAGACAGAGACCCACACACTTTTGTGTCTTCTCTCAAAGATCAATCCGCATGCTTCTTCCCCAGACTTCCTTAACTGCAATTTTGCAGTATTGCTCTTCACAAGTCCCTGAGCAATCAGCTGAACTGTTCACTACTGCCTAGGAGTCCTGACCTCAGGCCACCACTCTTTCTGCACCAAGTTGAAGACTCAATGCACCGCCTAAAGATCTGCCCCTGGGAAAAATTCTCCTTATGACTGTTCTTCAGGAGCCCTTGAGTGGGACTGTAGTGTAGCAAGAGTGCATTTTTGTTTTCCACTAACCTATTGTGCCAACCTGTCCATACACCAGGCCCAAGCTTTTTCCTCTGTCACCTAGTCATCAGGAATCTCTCATGAGTTCATAGGTGTGAGCTGAGGCAAGAGGTTCCAATGCAGGGGTCACAACAGGGGATTCTGGGCCTGCTTCTGTAATTTATTTGTAACCTCTGGTCCTGCTCAGGCCTAGTCCATGACAATGTTCCATGTCTACCCTTCAACGGATTACTGTTGCACATACCCAACTATATAGTTTGGTGGATATGACAGTACACAACTTACAGTGGGAAACTCTGGCTATATAATCAGTTGATCCCCCATATATACACATATTCCACATCGTTTATTGTAACTCTTGTCAGTTTTTAAGCTGTTGCCTCTTAGCACCACAACCACCCTTCTGCATCAACTTGTGTAGTGCTGGGGCTGGGGTTCAGAAATTCGCATATTATATATATATGAGCAACTTCTGAGTGCCAGGCACTGTGCTAGGTGCTTCATGTGTGTTATGACAGTTGTCACCTCTGCATTGGGTGACCCTCGCCAGTTTCTTTACAGATTAAGAAACCGATGTGAGGTTTCTAATGCCTGCTGAGTTTACTAATCCCAATTAAGTATTCAGGGATGGGGAAAATGGTCGCAGGAGGGTGTGAAGACCCAATGGATTCACTGTAAAATGGGCTTTGACAAAGACTCCATTTATCATCTTGCCTCCATATCTCCTTACTTTAACAGGAGGGCTATAGTGGCAATTTGGATCCCTTGGAATCAGTGTCAGTCTGGACCCTGAATCCCCAAACTATAGAAATATCTGGATATTTTTGTTCTCCTGTGTACAGTTACTGTGGTACTGGGTCTGAGGACTAGTTTGAGCACGAAAAATGGGTGAGAGATAGTGATTTTCCACTGTGATGGCTCACATCAGTCTTCACATTACGTGCTCTTGATCTGTTTTTATTATATTGGGCAGCAGTACCTTTGTTAGTCACCCATTGATCTCGCCCTTAGGAACTCCAGGGTCTGTTAGTAATCCCACAGATCTCTGTGGGTAAGGGCCCCTTGGTTGACTTTCTGACTTTGCTGCCTGTTATGGTAATTCCATACACTATGTGTCTGATGGTTAAGTGCTGCTACCTGGCTTCTGCTGTTCTGGAATCCTATTGTCACTATTAACAAACAGTAGGAACTCCAGTTCCCTAGCAGCTACAACATAACCTAGAAGGGACAGCCATCACTGAGTTGCTCAAGGATGTCAGTGCCCCTTCAGAAGCTCATGCTTTATTGCTCCAGTGAAGGTGTACTGGAAACATACTAAGCTGGTGGTCTTTTGGTTTTAGGCAATACATTTCTTCTCTGAACTTTTGACTGCTTTCTCCAGTTATGTCAGTTCATGCATTTCTACATCGTTTATTGTAACTCTTGTCAGTTGTTAAGCTGTTGTCTCTTAGCACCACAACCACTCTTCTGTATCAACTTGTGTAGTGCTGGGGCTGTTGTTCAGAAATTCACATTCCAGCATTGCCAGTTGCTCCTGCTAATGAAGAGGGCAGGAGGGAATTGATGCTGCAGCAGCAGGAAGGAGGGACTTGCTTCCTCCTATTGACTTCCTGTCAGCTTCCTGTTCCTGTGAGCATCACCCTAGCAACGCTTCTTCACCCTGGCATCAGCAGCATCTTTCCTTAACAGCAGCTGAATCCAGTTTGCAGTTTCCCAACACTTCCTCGCACCAGTTTCCAACACTTTGGTGTTCCTCCTCAGAGATCTGAGTTTGGGTTTCTTGGAACTTCTCTTGTAAGCTTCTAAGTTTTGATAATTCCACTTCTTATTTTGTTTCACCAGCCCTGCACATGGTATCTGCTTTTGTCATTGCTACCTTTGTGACAACTTAGCATTCTCTTTTTACCTTTGCAGTTACCTACTTAATAACTTTATACCTGCTTAACAATACACTACATTTAGATCTCTATTTAAATTATTGGTGTGGTTTCTACCTCCTGATGGGACGCTGATCCTTTTGTCCTCTGAACCATCCCAGCTCCAAGTGTTCTTGCCAGGAGGGTAAATGCAGAGGCCCAGGAGACTTCCTCCATATCTACAACTCTTCTCTTATCCATCCCTATGTTCCATTCCCCTTCTCGACTCAGCAGCCTCAATATCCATTCCCAGGCACATCTTCCAGCTTTTTATTGGTACCTATTAAGCAGGTCCTGCAGTTCTTTTAGTAAAAATCCTGTTTTTTGGTTTTTTGTTTGTTTTTTGAGACGGAGTCTCACTCTGCCACACAGGCAGGCTGGAGTGCATTGGCACAATCTTGGTTCACTGCAACCGCTGCCTCCCAGGTTCAAGAGATTCTCCTGTCTCAGCCTCCCAAGTAGCTGGGACTACAGGTGTGTGCCACCATACCTGGCTAATTTTTGTAATTTTAGAAGAGACAGGGTTTTGCCATATTGGCCAGGCTGGTACCAAACTCCTGACCTCAGGTGATTCACCTGCCTCAACCTCCCAAAGTGCTGGGATTACAGGCATAAGCCACTGTGCCTGGCCAAAATCCTGTTTCTTTAAGCAGAGATAGTACTTCCTCAATGGTTGAGTGCTGAGATTTAACCCTAGTGATTGACCTAGAAGATGCAAGAGAATGTAGAAGCAGATCTTGAAGAGGGTAAGTATCATCTTGCAAGGCATCTGCCTTAGGGGAGGCCCCTGCATAGTTTCCAGGCAAGAGAAGGAAGCCTATTATCCTCTAGCAAATGGGAGTGAGACACTTCTACTACTCTCATCATTAGGTTCTGGACATGGTTTTCAGACCTATCTGCCCTCCAGCTGTAGGAAATTAGGGGATTTTAAAATGCTGTCATAGTGGTTTTCTAGGTTTCATACCATCCCCTAGGCTGGTGGTTGACTAATTTGACCCTATCATTTTCCTCCTTTAGCACTTCAGTGGTACTTAACAACAACCAACAAACTCCACCAGTTCTTTAACTACCATTGCCTCCACATCTCTCAGATGCTAGAAAGACTTCATAAATGGTTGTATCCCCTTGTATCTGTATCTTGTCCCCCAATTCATCCTAGACCTCTACAACATGTTAAATGCCATCAATAATTGGATCTTATTGCCATTGGCTGACAAATTTTACAATCCTAGAATCCATCCTTGGGATCTAAGACCACTTCTAGTCTGAGCTTAGAAGACCAGATTCAGACCACCACACAAATATTTGAGTTAAATTAGCTTATTTGGAAAGTGACTATTTGGGTAGAGAAGTGGGAAGTGATAAAGAAAAGGAAGGCAGACAATAAGAGTGCTACCACAGTGGGTTATTAAAGGTTAATTTAGCAGGGAGACTCTGGGAAATGGTGCAAAACATGCCTCAGAAATAACTCATATGAAGGGTAAGGGAACCAGGGTATTTATATACCAATGCTGAGAGTCATTGGTTAAGAGTGGATGCTGGCTGGGCGCGGTGGCTCAAGCCTGTAATCCCAGCACTTTGGGAGGCCGAGACGGGCGGATCACGAGGTCAGGAGATCGAAATCATCCTGGCTAACACGGTGAAACCCCGTCTCTACTAAAAACGAAAAACTAGCCGGACAAGGTGGCGGGTGCCTGTAGTCCCAGCTACTCGGGAGGCTGAGGCAGGAGAATGGCGTAAACCTGGGAGGCGGAGCTTGCAGTGAGCACGAGATCGCGCCACTGCACTCCAGGCTGGGTGACAGAGCAAGACTCCATCTCAAAAAAAAAAAAAAAAAAAAAAAAAAAAAAAATGTCTGTTCATATCCTTTGCCCGCTTTGGAAACCGTCATTCTCAGCAAACTATCGCAAGAACAGAAAACCAAACACCGCATGTTCTCACTCATAGATGGGAACTGAACAATGAGATCACTTGGACTCGGGAAGGGGAACATCACACACCGGGGCCTATCACGGGGACGGGGGAGGGGGGAGGGATTGCAATGGGAGTTATACCTGATGTAAATGACGAGTTGATGGGTGCTGACGAGTTGATGGGTGCAGCACACCAACATGGCACAAGTATACATATGTAACAAACCTGCACGTATGCACATGTACCCTAGAACTTAAAGTATAATAATAAAAAAAAGAAAAAAAAAAAGAGTGGATGCTAACAGTTGGTAGGAAAAGTCCACGGGATATGGATGGGGAACTGACAGCATCTGCAACAACCTGCACCTACAACTGAGTCCTCTGATTACCTGCTAAAATGCAGATTCCTGAGTACATTCCCTGAATGAAGGAAACTGAGTGAAGTGTACTCGGGAGTCTTCTGCAACTTCCTATGAAAGTATAATTATTTCGGCCGGGCGCGGTGGCTCACGCCTGTAATCCCAGCACTTTGGGAGGCCGAGGTGGGCGGATCACAAGGTCAGGAGATCGAGACCATCCTGGCTAACACTGTGAAACCCCGTCTCTACTAAAAATGCAAAAAAATTAGCCAGGCGAGGCGGCGGGCGCCTGTAGTCCCAGCTACTCGGGAGGCTGAGGCAGGAGAATGGCGTGAACCCGGGAGGCGGAGCTTGCAGTGAGCCGAGATCGCGCCACTGCACTCCAGCCTGGGCGACTAAGCGAGACTCTGTCTCAAAAAAAAAAAAAATAAATAAATAAAAAAAAAGAAACTATAATTATTTCAAAATAAAAAATTAAAAAATAGTATGACCAAGAATATAAATTATATAGAAATACATATGTATACATGTATATATATATGTGTGTATATGTATATGTATATATACACATATACACACACACACACATATATATATATACACATGCAGGTTCCAGAGTTTACTTTCATTGACTATGGGGTACTGTAGAAAGAAGTCCCTTTTATCTCTTACTGTAAATAAATAGAAATGCTAGGTAAAATATAACAAATACATTAAAAAATATAGAGCTGCGCTCAAAAGCTCAGGTGGAGCTAGAAAACGTAGAAAAGAGCTAGGAAAGAGTCACCTGGAAGCAGTTGTAATCACACTCTGCATTAGTATGGGTGTGAGAATTAAGTTCACAAGTTTGCATTAACTGTGTGATGGTGGCAGTGGTGTTTGGGGGAACCCTAGCCAAGAAATTGACATAAAGTTTGTCTTGGAACTGGCTAAACTAATGGATCTTCCTGTGAAACTACCTGTGGTTCTCCTCCACAATGCAGGGCATACAGGACTTCTATAGAAAACAACTCCCACTGAAGATAATCTCATGGCAAAAAAATTACAAAGTATGAGAGGAAAAGGATTGCTAGGACAGAGTCAGAAGATGAAATAATCTGGATAATTCACATGCTGTTTTAGTTGGGTCCTCCAGAAAGTAAATGCAGAGACGGGATTAGGAGTTGCAAGGGGTTTATTGAGGGGTAATGCCTGGAAAAGACAAAATGGGGAGAATCAAGATTGGGCAGAGAGAACCTTAGATGGGACGCAAATATGATAAAGTCTCGGCTAACCCAAAGGGGGACTACACAACAAATACTGCCTGTTAGAGAAAGTCCCTTGTTGAGCAGAAATAGCAAGACGCCTGCCATGTTCATAAAGTTATTGCTTAGGGACTGCCAAAGAAGAGCCTTAAGTAAAAAACGGAGGCAGATCTTGAAGGCACCAATGATACTAACAGCTTGAGGTAGCCAGCCAAGTGCACTTGTGTGACTGAAGAGCAAGTTCTTTCTCAAAGGGAGATCTTAGTGGTGCATATGCCAAAAATTAGGATTATAGAACAACCTGAGAGACTTTAATGTAAGTATGTTTAAATGAGATAAAATTAGGAATCGAAGACATAAGGCAAGAAGAGCTTATGAAAAAAGAAGCAAATAGAAATAGCAAAAATGAGCTATTAAAAATGCAATAGATATTTTGAAGAGTAGACTAGACACAGATGGAGAGAGAGAATTAGTACACTCAAATTGATCTGAAGAAATTACCCAGAAGGCAGCACAGAAAGCAGCACAAAGAGATGAAATTATAATAGTGTAGAATATTAGTGCAGTGGGCTGGGCACAGTGGCTCACACCTGTAATCCCAGCACTTTGGGAGGCTGAGGCAGGTGGATTGCTTGAGCCCAGGAGCTGGAGACCAGCCTGGGCAAAATGGCAAAACCCTATCTCTACTAAAAATACAAAAAATTAGCCGGGCATGGTGGCACATACCTGTAGTTCCAGCTACTTGGGAGGCTGAGGTGGGAGGATTATCTGAGCTTGGGAAGTCGAGGCTGCAAAGAGATTGCACCACTGCACTCCAGCCTGGGCAATGAGTGTGTGACCCTGTCTCAAGAAAAAAAAAAAAAAAAAAAAACATACATGGGCTCTGAAGCCACACACACATGGTATTAAATCTCTGGTACTTACTATTAATAGCAATAGAGATTCAGGTATGTTTTTAAACCTCTTTGTGTATCAATTTTCTCATCTATAAAGTGGAGATACATTATAATGTTATAGTACCTACCTCATGGTGTTGCTATGAGGATTAAATGAGTTTATAGTTCTTGGCACATAGTGAGTGCTCAATATTATAGAGTAATGGAAAATACGAAAGATAAAAATCATAGAGGAGAAAATGAGAAGTTCCAAAATTTATATTAGATTAGTAGTTCTACAAGGAGAAAATAGGGGAGAAGCACCATTTGAAGAAATAATGATGAAGGATTTTCTACAAGCAAAGAAAAATGAGCTTCTAGAATGAAAAGGCACAGTGAGTTCTGAGTAGAATAAAAAATTTCATTTCTAGACATACTGAAGAGACTGAAAAACAATAAAAATAAAGAAAAAAATCTGAAAAGCCGTCAGAAATGAAACATCCACAAATGAATGGTGTTCTGCCTGAAGCCAATTTCTCCTCAGCAACAATAGCTGCCAATGGACTAATACCTTCGAAGTGATCAGAAAAACAATTAAATTCGACATTCAATTAACCAGCATTGAAGGATGAATGTAAAATAAAGACATTTTCAGATATATACAGACTGAGGTTTTACTAATCTCAGACTTTTGCTTAAATAATTTATGAAGGGTGGACTTCAGCAAGAAAAAAATTCAGCTCAGAGGGAAAGAATCTTCCAATCAAAATGGAAGAACAAGAACCGGATTTACCCTTTCACCTGGAGCAACAAATAAAACTGGACAAAACAGTTATTATTGATAATCATTTAATGATGAGGATGTATTCTGAGAAACGCACCTTTAGGTGGTTTTTGTCCTTATGCAAACAACGTGGAGGATACTTACACAAACCTAGATGTCGTAGCCTACTATACACCTGGGCTACATGGTAGAGCCTGTTGCTCCTAGGTTACAAACCTGTGCAGGATGTTACTGTAGTGAATACTGTTGGCAATTGTAACACAGTGATAAGTATTTGTGTTTGAACATATCTAAACATAGAAAAGGCGGACTAAAAATATGGCATAAAAGATTAAAAAATGGTATACTTCTATAGGACACTTACCATGAGTGAAGCTTGCAGGACTGGAAGTTGCTGTGGGTGAGTCAGTGAGTGGGTGGCGAGTGAATGTGAAGTTGTAGGACATTATGTATACTTCTGTAGACTTCATAAACACTATACACTAAGGCTATACTAAATTTATAAAAAAAAAGTTCTTTCTTCAATAATACATTAAACTTAGCTTTCTGTAACGTTTTTACTTTATAAACTTTTAAACTTTTAAAAACTTTTGGGCTCTTCTGTAATAACACTTAGCTTAAAACATGTACACGTCATACAGCTGTACTAAAATATTTTCTTTATATCCTTATTCTATAAGTCTTCCTGTATTTTTAAAATTATTATTCTTAGGGTTTTGTTTGTTTGTTTGTTTGTTTTTTTTTTTTTGAGATGGAGTCTCACTCTGTCGCCCAGGCTGGAGTGCAGTGGCCGGCTCTCAGCTCACTGCAAGCTCCGCCTCCCGGGTTTACGTCATTCTCCTGCCTCAGCCTCCCGAGTAGCTGGGACTACAGGCGCCCGCCACCTCGCCCGGCTAGTTTTTTTTTTTGTATTTTTTAGTAGAGACGGGGTTTCACCGGATTAGCCAGGATGGTCTCGATCTCCTGACCTTGTGATCCGCCCGTCTCGGCCTCCCAAAGTGCTGGGATTACAGGCTTGAGCCACCGCACCCGGCCTATTCTTAGGTTTTACTTTTTAAACTTCTTTGTTAAAAACAAAGACATGGGCTGGGCACGGTGGCTCATGTCTGTAATCCCAGCACTTTGGGAAGCCGAGGCGGGCGGATCACCTGAGGTCAGGAGCTCGAGACCAGCCTGGCCAACATGGTGAGGCCCTGTCTCTACTAAAATTACAAAAATTAGCCGGGCATGATGGTGGGCTCCTGTAATTCCAGCTACTCAGGAGGCTGAGGTAGGAGAATCCCTTGAACCCGGGAGATGGAGACTGCAGTGAGCCGAGATCGCACCATTGCACTCCAGCTTGGGCAACAGAATGAGACTCTGTCTCAAAAACAAACAAACAAGCTGGGTGCGATGGCTCATGCCTATAATCCCAACACTTTGGGAAGCCAAGTCAGGTGGATTGCTTGAGGTCAGGAGTTCAAGACCAGCCTGACCAACATGGTGAAACCCCGTCTCTACTAAAAATACAAAAATTAGCCAGGCATGGCAACAGGTGCCTGTAATCTCAGCTACTCGGGAGGCTGAGACAGGAGAATTGCTTGAACCCAGGAGACAGAGGTTGCAGTGAGCCAAGATTGCTCCATTGCACTCCCGCCTGGGTGACAGAGCAAGTCTCCATCTCAAACACAAACAAACAAACAAATAAAAAACAAGGACACAATATACATTAGCCTAGGCCCACACACAGTCAAGATCATCGATATCACTGTCTTTCACCTCCACATCTCGCCCCACTGGAAGGTTATCAGGGGCAATAACATGCATGGAGCTGTCATGTCCTATGTTAACAATGTCTTCTTCTGGAATACCCCCTGAAGGACCTGCCAGAGGCTGTTTTGCAGTTAACTTTTCTTCTTTTTAATAAGTAGAAGGAGTACACTTTATTTTTATTTTTTGTATTTTTTATTTTTTTGAGATGGGGTCTTGCTCTCTTGCCCCCAGGCTGGAGTGCAGTGGTGTGATCTCGGCTCACTGCGACCTCCGCCTCCCAGGTTCATGCCATTCTCCTGCCTCAGCCTCCCGAGTAGCTGTGACTATAGGCACCTGCCACCATGCCTGGCTATTTTGTACTTTTAGTAGAGACGGGGTTTCACCGCGTTAGCCAGGACGGTCTTGATCTCTTGACCTCATGATCCGCCCACCTCAGCCTCCCAAAGTGCTGGGATTACAGGTGTGAGCCACCACGCCCAGCCAGGAGTACACTTTAAAATAATGATAAGGAAGTATAGCATAGTCTACATAAACCAGTAACAGCTGTTTAATATAATTATCCAGTATTATGTACTGTAACTAATTGTATGTGCTAGACTTTTATATGACTGGCAGTGCAGTAGGCTGTTTACACCAGCGTCACTACAAACATGTGAGTAATGTATTGCACTATGATATTTTGATGGTTAATATTAGGTGTCAATTTGATTGGATTGAAGGATGCCTAGGTGGCTGGCAAAGTACTGTTTCTGGGTGCGCCTGTGAGGGTGTTGCCAGAGGAGATTTACATTTGAGTTGGTGGCCCAGGAGAGGAAGACCCACCCTCAATGTGGGTGGACACCATCCAATGGGCTGCCAGCACGGCTAGAACAAAGCAGGTGAAAGAAGGTGGGATAACCTTGCTTGCTGAGTCTTCTGACTTCCTTCTTTTTTTCTGTGCTGGATTCTTTCTTCTGCTCTTCCTGCCCTTGGACATCAGAGTTCAGGTTTTCTGGCCTTTGGACTCGGGTTTTGCACCAGTGGCTTGCTGGGGGATCTTGGGCCTTCAGCCACTGACTGAAGGCTGCACTGTCGGCTTCCCTGGTTTTGAGACTGTCAGACTCAGACTGAGGCACTACTGGCTTCTCTCTTCCCCAGCTTGCAGACAGCCTATTGTGGGACTTTGCCTGGTAATCGTGTGAACCAAGCCTCCCTAATAAACTCCCTTTCATATATGCATATATCCTATTAGTTCTGTCTCTCTGGAGAACACTGACTCATACAGATGGCTATGGCATCATTAGGGGATAGGAAATTTTCAGCTCCATTGTAATCTTTTGGGACCACTGTCACATGTGGGTCCATCATTGACCAAAAGTCGTTATGCAGTGCATAACTATATATGAAACAATGGGTCTCAAGGCATTGGACATCAGGCAATAAGGGGAGCAATCTCTGGGAAACAAGAAAGGTGAGCTAAACAGTTTTCAAGCTTACTGCCTAGAAAGAGTTTCCACGCCACAGTACAGGGAGGAGGAACCCAAGCTAACCCTGGAGGTCTTTCTGAGAGGAGGAGACAGAGCTGAGAGGCCGAGGAAGCCAAGGAGGCTAGAGTTCGCAGGGCAGAGCCGCAGAGAGGAGAACGCTTCATAGTACTGAGTTCCGAACATCTGCATGTGAGGAAATGACCCAAGCCTGGGGAAAGAACTTCACAAAAAGAGTAGAGAAAGACATTCTCAGAGTTCACATATACTCAGGAATAGTGATCTTCCCACCAGCTACAGTAGAAAAATCTCATAACTCTTAAGGCATTGGGTAGTGCACTCAGAAGGGTTTTGCTTCAGTAATAAGGGAATTTAACTCTTGACTAAATGCTACTGGGGTTCTGCCAAGAATGTTAAAAGCAAGACCTGAAAGGATCAAATTATGTCAGAGTAACTTAACCACATTAAGAACAAAGCTAAAGAATATTTATAGGAATACAAAAATTATCCAGGGCCTCCCAAAAGGTAAAAATTACAATGTCTAGCATCCATTAAAAAATTACCAGGCAAGTGAAAGAACAGAAAAATACTATGTATGAAGAAGAGAAAAGTCAGCCAAATGTGGTGGTTCATGCTTATAAATCCTAGCACTTTGGGAGACTGAGGTGTTTGAGCCCAGTAGTTCAAGACCAGCCTGGGCAACATAGCAAGGTGCTATCTCTTTTAAATTTAAAAAATAAAAAGAATAAAGAAAAGAAAAGTCAAGGCCGGGCCTGATGGCTCATGCCTGCAATCCCAGCACTTTTTAAGGCCAAGGTGGGCAGATTGTTTGAGCTCAGGAGTTTGAGACCAGCCTGGGCAACATGGCAAAACCCCATCTCTACAAAAAATACAAAAATCAGCTGGGTATGGTGGTGCACGCCTCTAGTTTCAGTTACTTAGGAGGCTGAGGTGGGAGGATCACTTGAGCCTGGGAGGTTAAAGCTGATGTGAGCCATGATCATGCTACTATACTCCAACCTCGGCAACAGAGCAGGATCCTATATCAAAAATTTAAAAACAGAAAAGTCAATCAGTCAATCAATCAAAACTGACCCAGAAGTGACATATGATAGAATTAGGAGGCAAGGACTTTAAAACACCAATTGTAACTGAATTCCATATGTTCAAAAAGCCAGGAGAAAGATCAAACATGTTAAACAGAATAAAAATACCCAAATCAAACATCTAAACATGAAAATCACAATGTTTGAAGTGAAAAATATACTGGATGAGATTAATGGCAGTTTTGACACTGCAGAAGAACAGATTTGCAAACTTGAAGATATAGCAATAGAAGCTATCCAAAATAAAACACAGAAAGGAAAAAGACAGAAACAAATAAAAAGAGCACCAGTGAGTCATGGGATAACTTAAAGCAGTCTAATGTATGTATATTTGGAGTCCCTTAAGGAGTGAAGAAAGGGAAGAAAAGAAAAAAAATTGAAGAAACCTCTGAAAAATTTCCAAATTTGATGAAAATGATAAACTCACATAACCACAAAACTCAACAAACCCAAACACAAGAAACATAAAGAAAAAATAGGCACATCACAATCAAATTGCTCAGAACAAGTGATAATGAGAAAAATCTTAAAAACTGCCAAAGGAAGAAGAAACATTACACAGGGGAACAAAGAATGACAGTAGATTTTTTTATTATAAACAATGTAAGCTAAGAGATAGTGGAACAACATCTTTAAAGTACTGAAAGAAAAAAATCTATCAAGCTAGAATTCTTTTTTTTTTTTTTTTTTTTTTTTTTTTTTTGAGACAGAGTCTCACGCTGTTGCTCAGGCTGGAGTGCAGTGGCGCGATCTCGGCTCACTGCAAGCTCCGCCTCCCGGGTTCCCGCCATTCTCCTGCCTCAGCCTCCTGAGTAGCTGGGACTACAGGCGCCCGCCACCGCGCCCGGCTAATTTTTTGTATTTTTAGTAGAGACGGGGTTTCACTGTGGTCTCGATCTCCTGACCTTGTGATCCGCCCGCCTCGGCCTCCCAAAGTGCTGGGATTACAGGCTTGAGCCACCGCGCCCGGCCCAAGCTAGAATTCTATACCCATTGAAAATATATTTCAAAAATGAAGGTGAAATAAATACTTCCTTGGAAATACAAAAATTGAAAGAATTTATCACCAGCAGACCTGTACTTACAAGAAATGTCGAAGTTATTCAAGCAGAAAGAAAATGATACAAGATGGAAATCTGGATCTACGTAAAGAAATGAAAAGTACTGGAAATGGCAATTATGTGGGTGAAAAATAATGCCTTTTAAAAATTATTTAAATCCCCTTAAAGATAACCAACAATTTAGAGCAAAAGCAGTAACAATGCACTGTTACTGTGGGGTTATAATATAAGTAAAAGTAAAATATCTAGGCCGGGCATGGTGGCTCACACCTGTAACCCCA
The DNA here is from genome assembly GCF_037993035.2 of Macaca fascicularis. Classification (NCBI taxonomy): domain Eukaryota; kingdom Metazoa; phylum Chordata; class Mammalia; order Primates; family Cercopithecidae; genus Macaca; species Macaca fascicularis. Next base: position 201,803,030 of record NC_088375.1, on the reverse strand, counting down.
GCACTTTGGGAGGCTGAGGCGAGCAGATCACCTGAGGCTGGGAGTTTGAGACCCTCCCGGCCAACATGGTGAAACCCCATCTCTACTAAAAATACAAAAATTAGCCAGGTGTGATAGCAAGTGCCTGCAGTCCCAGCTACTCAGGAGGCTGAGGCAGGAGAATTGCTTGAACCCAGAAGGTGGACGTTGCGGTGAGATAAGACAGCGCCACTGCACTCCAGCCTGGGCGACAGAGCAAAACTCCATTTCAAAAACAAACAAACAAACAAACAAACAAAAAACAACAGTAAAATATCTGACAACAATAGCACAAAGTCCAGGAGGGGCTAAGTGGAAGTGTACTGTTATAAGGGTCATGTTCTCTATGTGAGGTGGTGTACTATCACTTGAAGGTAGGCTGTTGTCTTAGTCTATTCCTGCTGCTGTGACAAAATATCTTAGACAAGAAGCTAAGGTGGAAGGATCAGTTGAGCCCAGGAGTTAGAGGTTACATTACAGTGAGCTATGACTGTGCCACTGCACTCTAGCCCAGGTGACAGAGTGAAACCCTCTCTCTTAAAAAACAAAGAGAAGAAAAGAAAATACTCAATCCAAAAAAGGCAGAAAAAGAGAAAAAATGGAAGAAAAAAAAAAAAAAAAACAAGTGGGACAAGTAGCAATCAAATAGCCAGGTTTCAAACTCAACCATATCAAGAATTACATTAATGTAAAATATTTAAATACTCCAATTAAAAACTATAGATTTTCAGACTGAATAAAAAAGCAAGGCACAGTTACACGCTACTTATAAGAAATCCACTTTAAACATAAGATACAAACAGGTTAAAAGTAAAAGGATGGAAAAATATATATCACACCATAGCCAACCAAAATAAAGTAGGTTTCAGAGTAAAGGTTATTATTACAGATAAAGTGAGTTATTTCACAATGAAAAGGGGGTCAATTAATCAGGAGAACATAGAAATCCTAAACAACTAGTAAGGGAGCTTTGAAATACATTGTTATGGGCTAAATTGTGTACCCTTTCCAAAATCATATTAAAAAGTCCTAACCTCCAATGTGACTATATTTGGAGATAGGGTATTTAAAGAGATAATTAGGTTAAATTAGGGTGGGCCCTAATCTACTATGACTGGTGTCTTTATAAGAAGAGAGATTTTGGACACAAACAAGGTACAAGACAAGGAAAGAGGCTTCTGAAGACATCAACCTTGCTGAAACCTTGATCTTGGATTTCTGGCCTCCATATCTGTGAGGAAATAATTTTTTGTTGTTGTTTAAGCCACATTGTCTATAGTACTGTATTATGGCAGCTCTAGCAAACTAACACATGCATGAAGTAAAAACTGATAGAACGAACTGCAAGGAAAAAGAGACAAATCCACAATGATAGCAGGAGATTCCAACACCCTTCTATTAGAAGTTGATAGAAAGAGTAGGCATAAATCAGTAAAGATATAGGAGCGGAACAACACTATCAGCCAACTTGATCTAATAGACATTTATAGAACACTTCATCCAACATCAGCAGAGTACACATTAATTTTAGCTAACACGGAACATTTACTAAGACAGACAGTATTCTGGGGCATGAAACAAAGATTGATAAATTTAAATGGACTCAAGTCATATAAAGTATATTTCCTGACAACAATGAAATAAAATTAAAAGTCAATAATGGAAAGATCTCTGGAAAATTTGCAAATATTTAGAAACTAAATAACATAATTCTAAACAATCCATGGGCTAAAGAAGAAATCAAAAGACAAAATATTTTGAATGGAATTAAAATGGCAATACACATATTAAATTTCGTAGGATGCTGCTACATAGTACATAGAAGTAAAGTTATGCACTAAATGCTCTATATTAATCAAGGACCTTAGCTTTCACCTTAAGAAACAACAAAAAGAGAAAATTAAATGTAAAGTAAGCAGAAGGAATAAATAATAAAGATGAAAGCAAAATTCAATGAAATAGAAAACAAAAGTGACACAGAAAATCAATGACAACAAAAGCTGGTTCATAGAGCAGACCAATAAAATTGACGAATCTCTATCCAGACTGATTTGGGAAAAAAGAGAAAGAAAATAAAAATTATTTCAATACCAAGAATGAAAGGGTGACATCACTACAGATTCTAAATACATCAAAAGGATAATAAGGGAGTACTATCAGCACCTTTGTGCCAATAAGTTGGATAACTTAGATGAAATGGACAAATTCCTCAAAGATAAAAACTACCAAAATTCACTCAAGAAGAAATAAATAACCTGAAGAGTCATCAAATATTACATAAATTTAATTCGTATTTAAAAGTCTTTCCACAAATAAAACTACAGGTCCAGACAGCTTCACTGAGGAATTCTTCCAAACATACAAGAAGGAAATAATACACATTCTAAATAAAATCTTCCATAAAATTGAAGAGGAGGGAATATTTTCCAATTCATTCTATAAGACCAGCAGATTGAATTTAACAATATATAAAGAAGACACTATATCAGGCGGGGCATGGTGGCCCACGCCTGTAATCCCAGCAAACTTTGGGAGGCTAGGGCAGGCGGATCACAAGGTCAGGAGATTGAGACCATCCTGGCTAACACAGTGAAACCCCATCTCTTCTAAAAATACCAAAAAAAAAAAAAAAAAAAAAAAAATTAGCCAGGCGTGGTGGTAGGCACCTGTAGTCCCAGGTACTCAGGAGGCTGAGGCAGGAGGATGGCGTGAACCCAGGAGGCGGAGCTTGCAGTGAGCCAAGATTGCACCACTGCACTCCAGCCTGGGTGACAGAGTGAGACTCCATCTAAAAAAAAAATAAAAAAAAAGGACACTATATCATGACCAAAAGGATACAATACCTCAGGAATATAAGATTGGTTTAAGCATTCCAAATCAATCACTATAATTCATCACGTTAAGAGGCTGAGAAAGAAAAGCTATATAATCATCTTAATTGACACAGAAAAAAACATTTTATTAAAGCCAATACTCAATCTTGATTAAAACACTCAATGTGCTAGGAACAATAGTGGAGTTCCTCAACCCAATGAAGATCACTTTTTTATTTAAAATTTTTTATTGTATATATTTAAGGTATATAATATGATGTTTGGTATACATACATTTGGTGAAATTGTTACTGTAGTCAAGCAAATTAACATATCCATCATCTCAAATAGTTATTCCTTCCCTTTTGTGGGAATATCACCTAAAATCCATTATTTTAACAAAAATCACAAATATAATACAACATTATCAGTGATAGTCCTCATGTGTTACTTTAGATCTCCAAATTTGTTCATCCTACATAGCTACAACACTGTATCCTTGGATCTACACCTCTCTATTTACTCCTTCCCATCTACCATTTTATTCTCCATCTTTCTGACTTTTCTTTTTTTTTATGATTCCGCATATAAGTGAGATCATGCAATATTTTCCTTTCTGTGTTTGGCTTATTTCATTTAGCATAATGTCTTCCAAGTTCATCCATGTTGTGGTAAATTGCAGGATCTCCTTTTTTAAGGCTGAATAATATTCCATTATGTATATGCACCATGGTTTCTTTACCCATTCATCCATCGATGGGTATTTAATTTGTTTTCATATCATGGCTATTGTGAATAATACTGCAATGAACATAGGAGTACAGACATTTCTATGAGATGACGATTTTATTACATTTGGGTATATACCCACAAGAAGGATTGCTGGGTAATATAGTTCTTCTATTTTTAATTTCTTTGGAAACCTCTATGCTGTTTTCCGCAATGGCTGTACCGATCTACATTCCCACCGACAGTGTACAAGGTTTCCCTTTTCTCCACACTCTTAACATGTGTTATCTCTCGTCTTTTTGATAATAACCATGTTAACAGGTGTGAGGTGATATCTCATTGTGGTTTTGATTTGCATTTCCCTGATGATTAGTGATGTTGAACACCTTTTCATACACGTGTTGACGATTTTAATGTCTTCTTTGAAGAAATGTCTTTTCAGTCCTTTGTGCATTTTTAAATTGGGTTATTTGTTTTCTTGCTATTGAATTGTTTGAGTTTCTTATGTATTTTGGATATCAGATGTATGGTTTGCAAATATTTTCTCCCATTTTTTATGCTGCCTTTTCCTTTTATTGGCTGTTTCCTTTGCTGTGAAGAAGCTCTTTGGTTTGATGTAGTCCCATTTATTTATTTTTGCTTTTATAGCCTAAGCTTTTTGTGTGATATCCAAAAAATTATTACCAAGGCCAATGTCAAGGAGCTTTTCCTCTGTGTTTTGTTTTAGAAATTATGTTATGGTTTTGGTTCTTATATTTAGATCCTTTGTCCATTTTGAGTTGATCTTTTTCCGCATAATGTAAGAGTAGAGTTTCCACATTTTTTGGCATGTGTAAATCTAGTTTTTTCAGCACCATCTATTGAAGAGGCTATCTTTTCCCCATTATGTCTTCTTGGTACCCTTGTCAAAAATTAGTTGACCATGTATGACCAAGTTTATTTCTGGGCTCTCTATTCTGTTCCATTTGTCTATGTGTCTGTTTTTAATGTTAGTACTATACTGTTTAGATTACTATACTTTATAATATAATTAAAAATCAGGAAGTGTGATGCCGTCAACTTTGTTTTTCTTTCTCTAAATTGCTTTGGCTATTTGTGGTCTTTTGTGGTTCCATGCAAAGTTTAGAATTGCTTTTCCTATTTCTGTGCCATTGACCCTTTTATAGGGATTGGCTTGAACCTGTATATAGAATTGAGTAGTATGAACATTTTAACAATATTAATTCTAATCCATGAACATAGTATGTCTTTCCATTTACTTGGGTCTTCTTCAATTTCAAATGGCATTTATGGAAAACCTACAGTTTGCAGCATACTTCATGGTGAAAGACTGAATGTTTTCCTCTAAGATCAGAATCGAATCAAGGATGTCTGCACTCATCTCTTTTATTCATTGTTACTGTACTGGGGGTTCTTGCCAGTCCCACTGGAATAAGAAGTGAGTTTGGTAAGGCTTCAGGATACAAAATTAATATGCAAGAATCTATTGTATTTCTATATATTAACAACAATCAGAAATTAAAATTTAAAAACATCTTTTATAATAGCATTAAAATATAGGAAACACTTAGGGATGAATCTGACAAGATATGTGGAAGACCTATATATTCAACACTACAAAACATTGCTAAGAGAAATTAAAGACTCAAATAAATGGGAAGATATACCATGTTCTTAGATTAGAAGACTCAATACTGCTAAGATGTCAACTCTCAAAATTCATCTATATAGTTAAGAGAATCCTAATGCAAATCCTAGCAGGCTGTGTGTGTGTGTGTGTGTGTGTGTGTGTGTGTGTGTGTGTTTACAAATGGATGAGCTAATTTTAAAATTCTATAAAAATGCAGAGAATGGCTGGGCACAGTGGCTCATGACTGTAATCCCAGGACTTTGGAAGGCTGAGGCAAGAGGATCACTTGAGCTCAGGAGTTCACCCAAGACAAGCCTGGGCAACATAGTGAGACCTCATCTCTACTAAAAATAAAAAAAGTTAGCCAGGCATGGTGGTGCACACCTGTGGTCCCAGCTACTTGGGAGGCTGATGTGGGAGGGTCACCTGAGCCCAGGTGATGGAAGTTGCAGTGAGCTATGATTGCACCACTGCACTTCAGCCTGGGCAACAAATGAAGAAAAAAAAAAGTCTCAAAAAAAAAAAAAAAAAAAAAAGCAAAGGATCTAAAATAGCAAAAATAACTTCGAAAACAAAGAAAGTTGAAGGACTTATTTGACTTTATGACATTATAAAGCTATATTAATCAAGATATTTTGGTATTGGTATCAAGATAGACAAATAGGGCCAGGTGGGGTGTCTCACACCTGTAATCCCAGCACTTAGGGAGGCTGAGGTAAGTCAGGAATTTGAGGTCAGGAATTTGAGACTGGCTTGCCCAACATCATGAAACCCTGTCTCTACCAAAAATACAAAAATATTAGCCAGACGTGGTGGTGGGTGCCTGTAATCCCAGGTACTTGGGAGGCTGAAGCAGGAGAATCACCTGAACCTGAGAGGTAGAGAATGCAGTGAGCCAAGATCGCACCACTGCACTCCATCCTGGGCAACAGAGCAAGACTCTGTCTCAAAATAAATAAATAAATAAATAAAAATACACAAATAGATCAATAGAACAGAGTAGAGATTCCAAATATAGACCCATGTTTATATAGTCAACTGTTTTTTGACAAAGATGTGAAGGCCATTCATTTGAGAAAAGATAATCTTCTAAAACAAATAATATTGGAACAATTACATATTCATGTGCAAAAGCAAAAACAAAACAAAAATAAAACTTGAGCCATAACTTCAAATGTATCATAGACTTAAGTGTACAACATAAAAATATAAAACTTCTAGAAGAAAACATATAAGATAATTTTTACGGGCCTTGAGTTGGGCAAAGATTTATTGGATATAATACCAAAATTTTAGAAAAATGACTACAACAAACAAGAAAAAATTGATAAACTGGATTTCATCAAAGTTAAGAAAATTTGTTATTCAAAAGAATCTATTCTAGCTAAGCATGGTGATATAAGCCTGTAGTATCTGTTACTCATGAAGCTGAGATGGGAGGATTGCTTGAGCCCAGGAATTTGAGGCCACAGTGTGCTATGATTGCATTTGTGAATAACCACCGTACTCGAGCCTGGCCAACGCAGTGAGACCCCATCTCTAAAAAAAGAAAAAAAATACTATTATAAAAAGGAAAAGACGGCAAATGCGGGGCAGAGCAAGATGGCCGAATAGGAACAGCTCCAGTCTCCAACTCCCAGCGCGAACGACACAGAAGACCAGTGATTTCTGCATTTTCAACTGAGGTACTGGGTTCATCTCACTAGGGAGTGCCGGACAATCGGTGCTGGTCAGCTGCTGCAGCCCGACCAGCGAGAGCTGAAGCAGGGCAAGGCATCGCCTCACCTGGGAAGTGCAAGGGGGAAGGGAATCCCTTTTCCTAGCCAGGGGAACTGAGACACACAACACCTGGAAAATCGGGTAACTCCCACCCCAATACTGTGCTTTAAGCAAATGGGCACACCAGGAGATTATAACCCAAACCTGGCCGGGAGGGTCCCAGGCCCATGGAGCCTCCCTCACTGCTAGCACAGCAGTCTGCGATCTAACCGCAAGGCAGCAGCAAGGCTGGGGGAGGGGCGCCCGCCATTGCTCAGGCTTAAGTAGGTAAACAAAACCGCTGGGAGGCTGGAACTGGGTGGAGCTCACAGCAGCTCAAGGAAACCTGCCTGTCTCGGTAGACTCCAACTCTGGGGACAGGGCACAGCTAAACAACAACAACAACAACAACAAAAGCAGCAGAAACCTCTGCAGACGCAAATGACTCTGCCTGACAGCTTTGAAGAGAGCAGTGGATCTCCCAACACGGAGGTTGAGATCTGAGAAGGGACAGACTGCCTGCTCAAGTGGGTCCCTGACCCCTGAGTAGCCTAACTGGGAGACATCCCCCACTAGGGGCAGTCTGACACCCCACACCTCACAGGGTGGCGTACACCCCTGAGAGGAAGCTTCCAAAGTAAGAATCAGACAGGTACACTCACTGTTCAGCAATATTCTATCTTCTGCAGCCTCTGCTGCTGATACCCAGGCAAACAGGGTCTGGAGTGGACCTCAAGCAATCTCCAACAGACCTACAGCTGAGGGTCCTGACTGTTAAAAGGAAAACTATCAAACAGGAAGGACACCTACACCAAAACCCCATCAGTACGTCACCATCATCAAAGAGCAGAGGCAGATAAAACCACAAAGATGGGGAAAAAGCAGGGCAGAAAAGCTGGATATTCAAAAAATAAGAGCGCATATGCCCCTGCAAAGGAGCGCAGCTCATCACCAGCAACAGATCAAAGCTGGACGGAGAATGACTTTGATGAGATGAGAGAAGAAGGCTTCAGTCCATCAAACTTCTCAGAGCTAAAGGAGAAATTACGTACCCAGCGCAAAGAAACTAAAAATCTTGAAAAAAGAGTGGAAGAATTGATAGCTAGAGTAATTAATGCAGAGAAGGTCATAAATGAAATGACAGAGATGAAAACCATGACACGAGAAATACGTGACAAATGCACAAGCTTCAGTAACCGACTTGATCAACTGGAAGAAAGAGTATCAGTGATTGAGGATCAAATGAATGAAATGAAGTGAGAAGAGAAACCAAAAGAAAAAAGAAGAAAAAGAAATGAACAAAGCCTGCAAGAAGTATGGGATTATGTAAAAAGACCAAATCTACGTCTGATTGGGGTGCCTGAAAGTGAGGGGGAAAATGGAACCAAGTTGGAAAACACTCTTCAGGATATCATCCAGGAGAACTTCCCCAACCTAGTAGGGCAGGCCAACATTCAAATCCAGGAAATACAGAGAATGCCGCAAAGATACTCCTCGAGAAGAGCAACTCCAAGACACACAATTGCCAGATTCACCAAAGTTGAAATGAAGGAAAAAATCTTAAGGGCAGCCAGAGAGAAAGGTCGGGTTACCCACAAAGGGAAGCCCATCAGACCAACAGCAGATCTCTCGGCAGAAACTCTACAAGCCAGAAGAGAGTGGGGGCCAATATTCAACATTCTTAAAGAAAAGAATTTTAAACCCAGAATTTCATATCCAGCCAAACTAAGCTTCATAAGTGAAGGAGAAATAAAATCCTTTACAGATAAGCAAATGCTTAGAGATTTTGTCACCACCAGGCCTGCCTTACAAGAGACCCTGAAGGAAGCACTAAACATGGAAAGGAAAAACCGGTACCAGCCATTGCAAAAACATGCCAAAATGTAAAGACCATCGAGGCTAGGAAGAAACTGCATCAACTAACGAGCAAAATAACCAGTTAATATCATAATGGCAGGATCAAGTTCACACATAACAATATTAACCGTAAATGTAAATGGACTAAATGCTCCAATTAAAAGACACAGACTGGCAAACTGGATAAAGAGTCAAGACCCATCAGTCTGCTGTATTCAGGAGACCCATCTCACATGCAGAGACATACATAGGCTCAAAATAAAGGGATGGAGGAAGATCTACCAAGCAAATGGGGAACAAAAAAAAGCAGGGGTTGCAATCCTAGTCTCTAATAAAACAGACTTTAAACCATGAAAGATCAAAAGAGACAAAGAAGGCCATTACATAATGGTAAAGGGATCAATTCAACAGGAAGAGCTAACTATCCTAAATATATATGCACCCAATACAGGAGCACTCAGATTCATAAAGCAAGTCCTTAGAGACTTACAAAGAGACTTAGACTCCCAGACAATAATAATGGGAGACTTCAACACTCCACTGTCAACATTAGACAGATCAATGAGACAGAAAGTTAACAAGGATATCCAGGAATTGAACTCATCTCTGCAGCAAGCAGACCTAATAGACATCTACAGAACTCTCCACCCCAAATCAACAGAATATACATTCTTCTCAGCACCACATCGCACTTATTCCAAAATTGACCACATAATTGGAAGTAAAGCACTCCTCAGCAAATGTACAAGAACACAAATTATAACAAACTGTCTCTCAGACCACAGTGCAATCAAACTAGAACTCAGGACTAAGAAACTCAATCAAAACCGCTCAACTACATGGAAACTGAACAACCTGCTCCTGAATGACTACTGGGTACATAACGAAATGAAGGCAGAAATAAAGATGTTCTTTAAAACCAATGAGAACAAAGATACAACATACCAGAATCTCTGGGGGACATTTAAAGCAGTGTGTAGAGGGAAATTTATAGCACTAAATGCCCACAAGAGAAAGCTGGAAAGAACTAAAATTGACACTCTAACATCACAATTAAAAGAACTAGAGAAGCAAGAGCAAACACATTCAAAAGCTAGCAGAAGGCAAGAAATAACTAAGATCAGAGCAGAACTGAAGGAGATAGAGACACAAAAAACCCTCCAAAAATCAATGAATCCAGGAGTTGGTTTTTTGAAAAGATCAACAAAATTGACAGACTGCTAGCAAGACTAATAAAGAAGAAAAGAGAGAAGAATCAAATAGATGCAATAAAAAATGATAAAGGGGATATCACCACCGACCCCACAGAAACACAAACTACCATCAGAGAATACTATAAACACCTCTACGCAAATAAACTAGAAAATCTAGAAGAAATGGATAATTTCCTGGACACTTACACTCTTCCAAGACTAAACCAGGAAGAAGTTGATTCCCTGAATAGACCAATAGCAGGCTCTGAAATTGAGGCAATAATTAATAGCCTACCAACCAAAAAAAGTCCAGGACCAGATGGATTCACAGCTGAATTCTACCAGGGGTACAAGGAGGAGCTGGTACCATTCCTTCTGAAACAATTCCAATCAATAGAAAAAGAGGGAATCCTCCCTAACTCATTTTATGAGGCCAACATCATCCTGATACCAAAGCCTGGCAGAGACACAACAAAAAAAGAGAATTTTAGACCAATATCCCTGATGAACGTCGATGCAAAAATCCTCAATAAAATACTGGCAAACCGGATTCAGCAGCACATCAAAAAGCTTATCCACTATGATCAAGTGGGCTTCATCCCTGGGATGCAAGGCTGGTTCAACATTTGCAAATCAATAAACGTAATCCAGCATATAAACAGAACCAAAGACAAGAACCACATGATTATCTCAATAGATGCAGAAAAGGCTTTTGACAAAATTCAACAGCCCTTCATGCTAAAAACGCTCAATAAATGCGGTATTGATGGAACGTACCTCAAAATAATAAGAGCTATTTATGACAAACCCACAGCCAATATCATACTGAATGGGCAAAAACTGGAAAAATTCCCTTTGAAAACTGGCACAAGACAGGGATGCCCTCTCTCACCACTCCTATTCAACATAGTGTTGGAAGTTCTGGCTAGGGCAATCAGGCAAGAGAAAGAAATAAAGGGTATTCAGTTAGGAAAAGAAGAAGTCAAATTGTCCCTCTTTGCAGATGATATGATTGTATATTTAGAAAACCCCATTGTCTCAGCCCAAAATCTGCTTAAGCTGATAAGCAACTTCAGCAAAGTCTCAGGATACAAAATTAATGTGCAAAAATCACAAGCATTCTTATACACCAGTAACAGACAAACAGAGAGCCAAATCATGAATGAACTTCCATTCACAATTGCTTCAAAGAGAATAAAATACCTAGGAATCCAACTTACAAGGGATGTAAAGGACCTCTTCAAGGAGAACTACAAACCACTGCTCAGTGAAATAAAAGAGGACACAAACAAATGGAAGAACATACCATGCTCATGGATAGGAAGAATCAATATCATGAAAATGGCCATACTGCCCAAGGTTATTTATAGATTCAATGCCATCCCCATCAAGCTACCAATGAGTTTCTTCACAGAATTGGAAAAAACTGCTTTAAAGTTCATATGGAACCAAAAAAGACCCCACATTGCCAAGACAATCCTAAGTCAAGAGAACAAAGCTGGAGGCATCATGCTACCTGACTTCAAACTATACTACAAGGCTACAGTAACCAAAACAGCATGGTACTGGTACCAAAACAGAGATATAGACCAATGGAACAGAACAGAGGCCTCAGAAATAATACCACACATCTACAGCCATCTGATCTTTGACAAACCTGAGAGAAACAAGAAATGGGGAAAGGATTCCCTATTTAATAAATGGTGCTGGGAAAACTGGCTAGCCCTAAGTAGAAAGCTGAAACTGGATCCTTTCCTTACTCCTTATACGAAAATTAATTCAAGATGGATTAGAGACTTAAATGTTAGACCTAATACCATAAAAACCCTAGAAGAAAACCTAGGTAGTACCATTCAGGACATAGGCATGGGCAAAGACTTCATGTCTAAAACACCAAAAGCAATGGCAGCAAAAGCCAAAATTGACAAATGGGATCTCATTAAACTAAAGAGCTTCTGCACAGCAAAAGAAACTACCATCAGAGTGAACAGGCAACCTACAGAATGGGAGAAAATTTTTGCAATCTACTCATCTGACAAAGGGCTAATATCCAGAACCTACAAAGAACTCAAACAAATTTACAAGAAAAAAACAAACAACTCCATCAAAAAGTGGGCAAAGGATATGAACAGACATTTCTCAAAAGAAGACATTCATACAGCCAACAGACACATGAAAAAATGCTCATCATCTCTGGCCATCAGAGAAATGCAAATCAAAACCACAATGAGATACCATCTCACACCAGTTAGAATGGCAATCATTAAAAAGTCAGGAAACAACAGGTGCTGGAGAGGATGTGGAGAAATAGGAACACTTTTACACTGTTGGTGGGATTGTAAACTAGTTCAACCATTATGGAAAACAGTATGGCAATTCCTCAAGGATCTAGAACTAGATGTACCATATGACCCAGCCATCCCATTACTGGGTATATACCCAAAGGATTATAAATCATGCTGCTATAAAGACACATGCACACGTATGTTTATTGCGGCACTATTCACAATAGCAAAGACTTGGAACCAACCCAAATGTCCATCAGTGATAGACTGGATTAAGAAAATGTGGCACATATACACCATGGAATACTATGCAGCCATAAAAAAGGATGAGTTTGTGTCCTTTGTAGGGACATGGATGCAGCTGGAAACCATCATTCTTAGCAAACTATCACAAGAACAGAAAACCAAACACTGCATGTTCTCACTCATAGGTGGGAACTGAACAATGAGATCACTTGGACTCGGGAAGGGGAACATCACACACCGGGGCCTATCATGGGGAGGGGGGAGGGGGGAAGGATTGCACTGGGGGTTATACCTGATGTAAATGACGAGTTGATGGGTGCAGCACACCAACATGGCACAAGTATACATATGTAACAAACCTGCACGTTATGCACATGTACCCTAGAACTTAAAGTATAATTAAAAAAAAAAAAAAAAGAAAAGAAGTGCAAATGCCCTGCCTCGCCTTAACTGATGACATTCCACCACAAAAGAAGTGAAAATGGCCGGGCCTTGCCTTAAGCGATGATATTATCTTGTGATATTCCTTTTCCTGGCTCATTCTGGCTCAAAAAGCTCCCCTACTGAGCACCTTGTGACCCCCACTCCTGCCCGCCAGAGAACAACCCTCCTTTGACTGTAATTTTCCTTTACCTACCCAAATCCTATAAAACAGCCCCACCCTTATCTCCCTTCGCTGACTCTCTTTTCAGACTCAGCCAGCCTGCACTCAGGTGAAATAAACAGCCATGTTGCTCACACACACACACACACACACACACACACACACACACAAAAAGGAAAAGAGCCACAGACTGGGGGAAAATATTTGCACATCACATGTCTGATAAAGGACTTGTAACTGGAATGTATAAATAACTCTGAAAACTCAATAATAATAAAACACACAACTCTCCCAAAATGGGCAAAAAACTTTCAGACATTTAAATAATACATGTGGGTGGAAAATTAGCATATAAAAATATGTTTGACATCATTAATCATTAAGGAGAGGCAAATTAAAACTACAATATGTGCACCTGTTGTAACATCTAAGATCATACCATCTGTTGGGGAGGATATGGATAAACTTGCCAATTCCTTTTTTTTTTATTATTATTACACTTTAAGTTGTAGGGTACTTGTGCACAATGTAGAGGTTTGTTACACAGATATACATGTGCCATGTTGGTATGCTGCATCCATCAACTCATCATTTACATCATTTACATTAGGTATTTCTCTTAATGCCTTCCCCCAGCCCCCCACCCCCCAACAGACCCTGGTGTGTGATGTTCCCCTCCCTGTGTCCATGTGTTCTCACTGCTCAACTCCCACTTATGAGTGAGAACATGAGGTGTTTGGTTTTCTGTCCTTGTGATATTTTGCTGAGAATGATGTTTTCCAGCTTCATCCATGTCCTGCAAAGGACATAAACTCATTCTTTTTTATGGCTCCACAGTATTCCATGGTGTATATGTGCCACATTTTCTTTATCCAGTCTATCACTGATGGACATTTGGGTTGGTTCCAAGTCTTTGCTATTGTGAATAGTGCTGCAATAAAAATGTGTGTGTATGTGTCTTTATAGTAGCATGATTTATAATCCTCTGGGTATATACCCAGTAATGGGATTACTGGGTCAAATGGTATTTCTAGTTCTAGATCCTTGAGGAATCACCACACTGTCTTCCACAATGGTTGAACTAATTTACACTCCCACAAACAGTGTAAAAGCGTTCCTATTTCTCCACATCCTCTCCAGCATCTGTTCTTTCCTGACTTTGTAATGATCGCCATTCTAACCTACGTGAGATGGTATCTCATTGTGGTTTTGATTTGTATTTCTCTGATGACCAGTGATGATGAGCATTTTTTCATATGTCTGTTGGCTGAATAAATGTCTTCTTTTAAGAAGTGTCTGTTCATATCCTTTGCCCACTTTTTGATGGGGTTGTTTGTTTTTTCCTTGTACATTTGTTTAAGTTCTGTGCAGATTCTGGATATTAGCCCTTTGTCAGATGGATAGATTGCAAAAATTTTCTCCCATTCTGTAGGTTGCCTGTTCACTCTGATGATAGTTTCTTTTGCTGTGCAGAAGCTCTTTAGTTTAATTAGTCCCCATTTGTCCATTTTGGCTTTTGTTGACATTGCTTTTGGTGTTTTAGTCATGAAGTCTTTGCTCATGCCTATGTCTTGAAAGGTATTGCCTAGGTTTTCTTCTAGGGTTTTTATGGTTTTAGGTCTTACATTGAAGTCTTTAATCTGTCTTGAGTTAATTTTTGTATAAGGTGTAAGGAAGGGATCCAGTTTCAGCTTTCTACATATGGCTAGCCACTTTTCCCAGCACCATTTATTGAATAGGGAATCCTTTCCCCATTGTTTGTTTTTGTCAGGTTTGTCAAAGATCAGATGGTTGTAGATTTGTGGTGTTATTTCTGAGGCCTCTGTTCTGTTCCATTGGTCTATATATCTGTTTTGGTACCAGTACTATGCTGTTTTGGTCACTGTAGCCTTGTGGTATAGTTTGAAGTCAGGGAGCGTGATGCTTCCAGCTTTGTTCTTTTGGCTTAGGATCGTCTTGGCTCTGTGGGCTCTTTTTTGGTTTCATATGAAATTTAAAGTAGTTTTTTTCCAATTCTGTGAAGAAAGGCAGTGGTAGCTTGATGGGGATAGCACTGAATCTATAAATTACCTTGGGCAGCATGGCCATTTTCACGATATTGATTCTATTTATCCATGAGCATGGAATGCTCTTCCACTTGTTTGTGTCCTCTTTTATTTCATTGAGCAGTGATTTGTAGTTCTCCTTGAAGAGATCCTTCACATCCCTTGTAAGTTGGATTCCTAGGTATTTTATTCTCTTTGTAGCAATTGTGAATGGGATATCACTCATGATTTGGCTCTGTGTTTGTCTGTTATTGGTGTATAGGAATGCTTGTGATTTTTGCACATTAATTTTGTAATGTGTTTTGCTGAAGTTGCTTATCAGCTTAAGGAGATTTGGGGCTGAGACAATGGGGTTTTCTAAATATACAATCACGTCATCTGGAAACAAAGACAATTTGACTTCCTCTTTTCCTAATTGAATACCCTTTATTTCTTTCTCTTGCCTGATTGCCCTGACCAGAACTTCCAATACTATGTTGAATAGGAGTGGTGAGAGAGGGCATCCTTGTCTTGTGCTGGTTTTCAAAGGGAATGCTTCCAGTTTTTGCCCATTCAGTATATTGGCTGTGGGTTTGTCATAAATAGCTCTTATTATTTTTGAGATACGTTCCATCAATACCTAGTTTATTGAGAGTTTTTAGCATGAAAGCCTGTTGAATTTTGTCAAAGGCCTTTTCTGCATCTATTGAGATAATCATGTGGTTTTTGTCATTGGTTCTGTTTTTGTGATGGATTACGTTTATTGATTTGCGTATGTTGAACCAGACTTGCATCCCAGGGATGAAGCCAACTTGATCGTGGGGGATAAGCTTTTTAATGTGCTACTGGATTCGGTTTGCCAGTTATTTTATTGAGGATTTTTGCATCGATGTTCATCAGGGATATTGACCTAAAATTCTCTTTTTTTATTGTGTCTCTGCCAGGCTTTGGTATCATAAAATGGCCTCATAAAATGAGTTAAGGAGGATTCCCTCTTTTTCTATTGATTGGGATAGTTTCAGAAGGAATGATACCAGCTGCTCTTTTTACCTCTGGTAGAATTCGGCTGTGAATCCGTCTGGTCCTGGACTTTTTTGGTTGGTAGGCTATTAATTATTGCCTCAATTTCAGAGCCTGTTATTGGTCTATTTGGAGATTCAACTTCTTCCTGGTTTAGTCTTGAGAGGGTGTATGGGTCCAGGAATTTATCCATTTCTTCTAGATTTTCTAGTTTATTTGCGTAGAGGTGTTTATAATATTCTCTGATGGTTGTTTGTATTTCTGTGGGATCGGTGGTGATATCCCCCTTATCATTTTTTATTGCATTTATTTGATTCTTCTCTCTTTTCTTCTTTATTAGTCTTGCTAGTGGTCTATCAATTTTGTTCTTTTCAAAAACCCAGCTCCTGGATTCATTGATTTTTTGGAAGGGTTTGTTGTGTCTCTATCTCCTTCAGTTCTGCTCTGATCTTAGTTATTTCTTGCCTTCTGCTAGCTTTTGAATTTGTTTGCTCTTCTTTCTCTAGTTGTTTTAATAGTGACGTTAGGGTGTCAATTTTAGATCTTTCCTTCTTTCTCTTGTAGGCATTTAGTGCTATAAAGTTCCCTCTACACACTGCTTTAAATGTCCCCCAGAGATTCCGGTATGTTGTGTCTTTGTTCTCATTGGTTTCAAAGAGCATCTTTATTTCTGCCTTCATTTCATTATTTACCCAGTAAATAATGAAATAGGAGCAGGTTGTTCAGTTTCCATGTAGTTGTGCGGTTTTGAGTGAGTTTCTTAATCCTGAATTCTAATTTAATTACACTGTGGTCTGAGAGACAGTTTGTTGTGATTTCTATTCTTTTACATTTGCCAAGGAGTGTTTTACTTCCAAATATGTGGTCAATTTTAGAATAAGTGAGATGTGGTGCTGAGAAGAATGTACATTTTGTTGATTTGGGGTGAAGAGTTCTGTAGATGTCTATCAAGTATGCTTGGTCCAGAGATAAGTTCAATTCCTGGATATCCTTGTTAATTTTCTGTCTCGTTGATCTGTCTAATGTTGACAGTGGGGTGTTAAAGTCTCCCATTATTATTGTCTGGGAGTCTAAGTCTCTTTGTAGGTCTCTAAGAACTTGCTTTATGAATCTGGGTGCTCCTGTATTGGGTGCATATATATTTAGGATAGTTAGCTCTTTTTGGTGAATTGATCCATTTACCATTATGTAATGGCCTTCTTCATCTCTTTTGATCTTTGTTGGTTTAAAGTCTGTTTTATCAGAGACCAGGATTGCAACCCCTGCTTTTTTTTTTTCTTTCCATTTGCTTGGTAGACTTTCCTCCATCCCTTTATTTTGAGCCTATGTGTGTCTTTGCATATAAGATGTGTCTCCTGAATACAGCACACTGATGGGTGTTGACCCTTTATCCAATTTGCCAGTCTGTGTCTTTTAATTGGGGCATTTAGCCCATCTACATTTAAGGTTAATATTGTTATGTGTGAATTTGATCCTGCCATTGTGATGCTAGCTGGTTATTTCGCCTGTTAATTGATGCAGTTTCTTCATAGCATTGATGGTCTTTACAATTTGGCATGTTTTTGCAGTGGCTGCTACTGGTTGTTCCTTTCCATATTTAGTGCTTCCTTCAGGAGCTCTTATAAAGCAGGCCTGGTAGTGACAAAATCTCTCAGCATTTGCTTGACTGTAAAGGATTTTATTTCTCCTTCACTTATGAAGCTTAGTTTGACTGGATATGAAATTCTGGGTTGAAAATTCTTTTCTTTAAGAATGTCAAATATTAGCCCCCACTCTCTTCTGGTTTGTAGGGTTTCTGCAGAGAGATCTGCTAGTCTGATGGGCTTCCCTTTGTGGGTAACCCGACCTTTCTCTCTGGCTGCCCTTAACATTTTTTCCTTCATTTCAACCTTGGTGAATCTGACATTTATGTGTCTTGGGGTTGCTCTTCTCAAGGAGTATCTTTGTGGTGTTCTCTGTATTTCCTGAATTTGAATGTTGGTCTGCCTTGCGAGGTTGGGGAAGTTCTCCTGGATAATATCCTGCAGAATGTTTTCTAACTTGGTTCCATTCTCCCCATCACTTTCAGGTACACCAATCAAAAGTAGATTTGGTCTTGATAATTCTTATATTGCTGGTGGGAATATCAAATGTACAGCTGAGATGGTTTGCATCTGTGTCCCCACCCAAATCTCACATTCAGTTGTAATCCCTAGGGTTGGAGGTGGGATCTGGTGGGAAGTGATTGGATCACAGGGGCTGTTTCTCATGGTTAACATCATCTCCCTTGGAGCTGTCATTATGATAGTGAATTCTCATGAGAGCTGGTTGTTAAAAAGTGTGTAGCACCACCCGCTTCTCTCTGCTCCTCCTGCTCCAGCCATATAAGACATGCCTGCTTCCCCTTCACCTTCCACTATGAGTCAAAGCTCCCTGAGGCCTCCCCAGAAGCAGATCCAGCCCGGTTTCCTATACAGCTTGCAGTACTGGGAGCCACTTAAACTTCTTTTCTTCATAAATTATCCAGTCTCAGGTATTTCTTCATAGCAGTATGAGAATGACTAGTACAACAGCCATTTTGGAAAACAGTTTGGCAGTTTCTTAATAATTTAGCTAGGTATCTCTAACATATACTGAGCCATTCCACTTCTAGGTACCTGTATTAGGATATTAGTGTATTGCTGTAAAGAAGTACCCAAGACTGGATAATTTATAAAGAAAAGTGGTTTAATTGGGTCACAGTACTATAGGCTGTACAGGAAGCATGGCGCTAGGCATCTGCTTGGCTTCTGGTGAGGCCTCAGGAAACTTACATTCACGGCAGAAGGCAAAGGAGAAGCTGGCCTATCACATGGCGAGAGCAGGAGTAAGACAGAGAGGTGGTGGGGTGCAGCTGGGAGGTGCCACAAACTTTTAAACAACCAGATCTTGTGTGAACTCATTCATCACCAAGGGAATGGCACTAATCCGTTCATAAGGGATACTCCCCCATGATCCAAACATCTCTGACCTTCAGGCCTCACCTCCAATGCTGAGGATTACATTTCAACATGAGATTTGGAGAAGACAGCCAAACTATATGAGAAATGAAAGCATATGTGCATGCAAAGATTTGTACACAAATGTTTATTGCTGCTTTATTTATAATAGTCACAATTTATTTAGAAGTAACCCTAATGTCCCAAATCCATGGATGAATGAATAAACTAAATGTGGCACAACCATACAATGGAAATATTCCTTGGCAAAAAAAAAAAAATGGATAAATTTTACATGTGCAATAGCATGGCTGAATCTCAAAATAATTGTGCCGAGTGAAAGAAGATGGACAAAAAAGAGTGTGTATTTATTATACTACTCATATAAATTTTTGGAATGTTGTTTTGTTTTGTTTTAGATGGAGTCTCACTCTGTTGCCCAGGCTGGAGTGCAGTGGTGCAATCTTGGCTCCTGACCTCAGGTGACCCACCCACCTCAGCCTCCTAAAAGTGCTGAGATTACAGGCAACAGCCACTACGCCCAGCCTGAAGTTCATTTTCTTAATCATGGCGATGATTTCACAGATGCGTACATATATAACAACCTCTCAAAATTGTTCACTTTAAGTGTGGGCAGTTGATTGTTTGTCGATTGTATTTCAATAAACCAGTTAGAAAAAAATCCCAGAAGAAGGGTGGGAAGCAGTAAAGTGAACAAAGAAGCTGGTAAATGTGTTGATGAATTTAAATAAGTATTGATTACTATAGTAATAATAATAATAATTACTATTTTGGGGGTTTTAAAACAGGATTGAGGCCAGGTGTGGTGGCTCACGCCTGTAATCCCAGCACGTTGGGAGACTGAAGCAGGTGGATCACGATGTCGAGAGATCAAGACCATCCTGGCCAACATGGTGAAACCCCATCTCTACTAAAAATACAAAAATTAACTGGGCGTGGTGGCATGTGCCTGTAGTCCAGCTACTCGGGAGGCTGAGACAGGAGAATTGCTTAAACCCAGGAGACAAAGGTTGCAGTGAGCCAAGATCATGCCACTGCGCTCCAGCCTGACAAGAGACAGAAACTCCGTAAAAACAAATAAAACAAAACAAAACAAAAACCAAAAAAAAAAAACAAGATTGAATGAAAACACCTAATTTTGTCTTGGTTGGGAAGTTGGAAGCAATTTTACTGAGCTCTAGATTTTAAGAGTATGTGACGTATACTTATTTTCCATGCTAGTTGAGGGAACAAAAGAATAGAATTTAAAAAAACAATCCAATTAAAAATGTGAAATAAGAAAAAAGAAGCAAAAAAAAGCATGTAAATTGAAAGACACAAAATAAGATAGTAATTGAAGCCATGGGAAAGCATACAGGAATAGCTGAATGCACACCCCTAAAAATTCCTATGGGACATCTACAATGAACTCATTTTTGACAAAGGTGCCAAGAACATTCACTGGGGAAAGGAAAGTCTCTTCAATATTTGGTGCTAGGAAAACAGGATCTTCATATGCAGAAGAATGAAAGTAGATCCCTGTCTCTTGCCATATACAATAATCAAGTAAGAATGGATTAAAGACTTAAATCTAAGACCCCGAACTATGAAACTACTAAAAGGAAACATTGGGAAAACTCTCTAGGACTTTGGTCTGGGTAAAGATTTCTTGAGTAATACCTCAAAGGCACAGACAACAAAAGCAAAAATGGACGAATGAGATCACATCCAGCTAAAATCTTCTGCACAGCAAAGGAAACAATCAGCAAAGTAAAGAAATAACCCACACAATGAGAGACAATATTTGCAAACTACCCATCTGAAAGGGATTAATAACCAGATTATATAAGGAGCTCAGACAACTTGATTGGAAAAATGAAGTAATTGGATTAAAAAATGGGCAAAAATCCAAATAGACATTTCTCAAAAGAAGACATACAAATGACCGACAGGTGTTTGAAAAAACGCTCTACATTATTAATCGTCAGAGAAATGCAAATCAAAACTACAACGAGATATCATCTTACCCCAGTTAAAATGGCTTTCATTCAAAAGACAGGTAATAACAAATGCTAGTGAGGATGTTGTGAAAGGGGTACCCTCATACACTGTTGGGGGTGTAAATTAGTATAGTCACTGTGGAGAGCAGTTTGGAGGTTCCTCAAAAAACTAAAGATGGAACTACCATATGATCCACCAATTCCACTAGTAAGTATACATCCAAATAAAGGAAATTCATATATCGATTAGATATCTCCACTCCCGTGTTTATTCCTGCACTGTGCACAATAGCCAAGATTTGGAATCAATCTAAGTGTCCCCAAATAGATGAATAAATAAAGAAAATGTTGTACATGTACACAGTGGAATATCATTCAGCCATAAAAATAATTAAATTCTGTCATTTGCAACAACATGGATGGAACTGGAAGACATTATGTAAGTGAAATAAGCCAGGCACAGAGAGACAAATTTCTCGTGTTCTCACTTATATGTGGGTGCTAAAAATTAAAACAATTGAACTCATGAAGCTAGAGAGTAGAATGATGGTTACCAGAGGCTGAGAAGGAAGCTGGGGGTGGGGTGGGGTAGGGGAGAATGGTTAATGGGCACAACAGTATGCTTACACAGAATGAATAATATCCTAGTATTTTAGTATTTGATAGCACAACAGAGTGACTACGGTCAACAGTAATTTATTGTATATTTAAAAATAACTAAAAGAGTAATATTGGAATGTTCCTAACACAAAGAAAACGATAAATGCTTGAGGCAATGGATACCCTGGTTACCCTGATGTGATTATTGCACATTGAGTGCCTGGATCAGTACATTGCATGTACTCCATGAATACAGAGTACCCATAGTCACTAACATTTCTTACAAATTTAAAAATGAATATGAAAATTCCATACCCTGGTACTGTTGCAAAAATGAAATTCATGGTCACATTCAGAGTGATATTTTCTAATAAATCCTCAAATAAATTTTGAAATTGAGCACACATGCATAGGAATATGCTGACGCTTGTAATGTTTTCTTAATGTCATGAATTTTTTGAAAAAGTTTTTCTGCCATAAACCAGGTGCCTAAGATATGCTTATTATGTATAACAAGCATGGTTTGAAGCAATGTTTCTCATGATTATAAAAGCAAATACAGTCAAGGTGTTGCCAACTAAACCTTAGGCTAATATTTTTATATATCAGTATCTCCAATCTGTGATACATTTATAAAAACAAATGTTTCCATAATACTTTAACTCTAAGACCAGTACTGTACTTATACTGAAAGTGAAATGTAATACCTCCTATATTCTTCTCCTCTGAAAAAGTTTAGAGTTTCTCCATCCTTTGCATTCTAAAATAGAAGGGGTGGGAGAGGAGCGGAAAATGAGACAGTTTGATCAAATGCAGTTGACTCTTCATTTGACCAGCATCCCTTGTCTGCTCACGGTATGCTAAGCACAGGGCTAGCCACAGATGGTACAAAAATGAATAAAGCATGCTCTTAAGAAACAGGAAAAAAATTCCTCTGGGAGTCAAAGAAGGCTTCCTGGAGGAGAGAACATTTATTTAGGATGATTTTAAAGAAGGATCAAAAGCTTCACACTTATAGAAGGCAGGAATATAATAATAAATAGAAAGGGTTGCATGAGCCAAGGTACAGGAAGGTAAAAAGACATGGTAGAGTCAGCACATAGGATGGGACCCCAATGTAGGTGGCTGGAGGGGCTGGGCGAGGGCTGCAAATGGAGGGTGGGTTCACATCACTGAAGGCCTTGAATAAGGGCGGTGGGGAACCACAGAGAGCTTTTCCAAGCAGAGGCGATGCATGGGAGTAGAGTTTTCAAGGAATCCTCCTAGGGTGGTATAGAGAATGAATTGCTGAGGCGGTCCTGGAGGCAGGAAGACTGGGGATGGAGAGAGGCCACCATCCATCCCTTACAATCCAGCTTCCAGCAACAGGCATGTGGGCACAAAGATGTTCCCAGGGAGCAATGACTTCCTGGCTCAGTGATAAGGAGGCTAAGTTGGAGAGAATTGTTCTCCCAGCAAACCAGTAACAGCACCATCTCAGTGGAAACCTGCTGTCTAACCTGATCTAACTTCTGACCTTCAGATCCACCTTATGAAGTGAGAGCAGTGAGGAAGGAGCCCTGGCCTAGGGTCTGAAGTCCTGGGTTTTGGTGCCCAGTTCAGCACTCGCTCACTGTGTAACCTTGGCCAAGTCCCTTGCCCAATCTGACCCGTGTAATCTGTCACTCCTGCCTCACACACAGGGTGTTGGACCAGCAGGCCTTTTCCTCTCTGACCACCTAGGACTCATTCCAGGCAACTTTACACTGGGTCAGATGCAGCTCCAGATCTCTGCGCCCCACCTTAATGTCCCAACCCACCAGCTTCCTATCCTAGCACGGCCACCCCTATCCTACCACTGGGCTCCATCACCTGGGGAAGCAAGATCCTCTGTTTTCTTTCTTCAAAATGAAAACAGCTTTATTGTTTTTATTATTAAAATAATATGGGCTCATTAAAAAGAAATTTAAACCATAAGAGAAGTATACAGGAGAAAGTAAAATTCAAGCGAAATCTTATTATACAAAGGTAGCCATCATTAAGATTTTGATAACAGTCGGCCGGGCGCGGTGGCTCAAGCCTGTAATCCCAGCACTTTGGGAGGCCGAGATGGGCGGATCACGAGGTCAGGAGATCGAGACCATCCTGGCTAACACGGTGAAACCCCGTCTCTACTAAAAAATACAAAAAACTAGCCGGGCGAGGCGGCGGGCGCCTGTAGTCCCAGCTTCTCGGGAGGCTGAGGCAGGAGAATGGTGTGAACCCGATTGGCGGAGCTTGCAGTGAGTTGAGATCCAGCCACTGCACTCCAGCCTGGGCAACAGAGCGAGACTCCGTCTCCAAAAAAAAAAAAAAAAAGATTTTGATAACAGTCTTCCAAGATAACTCGTTATGTTCACACACACACACATACAAAACTTTATGTAAACTGGATCATAGTATTTTAACTATGGTGCAATCTCAGTTTTTCACTCCATAATATATCATGGATATCTATGTAAAAATATATTTATCTTATTACTGTCAAAGTTTTACTTTGATTACATACTCACATACAAATATACAATTAACATAAATGTATAAATGTGATCAGCATGAACATGAGCAGAATCCAGTTACCTCTTTATTTTTAGTGGCTCCCTATTTTTCTCTGTAGTCCATAGATGGACCATAAACACTGTAGCAGCAAACACTTTTAAACATATATTCTTTTGCATTTTTAGGATAAATTTCTAGATGCAGAACAGTTAGGTAGAAAAATGTAGGGGCTGGGCATGGTGGCTCACGCTTGTAATCCAGCACTTTGGAAGGCCAAGGTGGGAGGATCACTCGAGTTCAGGAGTTCAAGACCAGCCTGGGCAACATAGGGAGACACTGCCTCTACAAAAAAATTTAAAAATTCCATGCTACTTGGGAAACTGAGGCAGGAGGCTGACTTGAGCCCTGGAGGTCGAGGCTGCAGTGAGTTGTGATTACGCACACCACTGCACTCCAGCCTGGACCCCGTCTCAAAAAAGATGTGAATATTAAAAATTTTGATATTGCCCTCCAAAAAGCTAGTACCAATCTCACTGCTACCAACAATAC
Organism: Macaca fascicularis; assembly: GCF_037993035.2. NCBI lineage: Eukaryota > Metazoa > Chordata > Mammalia > Primates > Cercopithecidae > Macaca > Macaca fascicularis. The sequence goes on along the minus strand of NC_088375.1, from coordinate 201,778,230 downwards.
ATGAATGCCTGTTTCTCAGCACTCTTTCTAAAAGAAGGCATTGTCAATTTGTAATCTAACAGGTGAACTTGTCATTATTGTTTTTATTATCATTTATTTGGTTATTAGTGAAACTGATCATCTGCTTATTGGCTATTTAGATGTTTTCTTTTGCGAAATGGCCTGTTTATATCCTTTGTCTATTTTTTTCTGTTGGATTACATTTGTTTGTTTCTTATTGCTTTTTAAGAACTCTTTGTATATTAGGAATTTAACCTTAACCCAGCTGGTTTCTTAGGGTCCCTGGAGTTGGGCAATGTAGTCCCCTGTGAAGTCAGATTCCCAAGAGACTGGAACAGTTCTGCCTCTGGTCAGTGGAGGGCAGCAGTGGCAGCAACATTCACTTTCAGGCTGGATGCACAGGTCTGCCCAGGAGCTGGACACACACACACACACACACACACACTCACACACACACACTCACACACACATACGTGCACACCCCTGCAAGAGCGTTCCTTCCTTTCTCAGGAAGCCACTTGATTCACTGACCCTTAAGGGCCCAAACACAAATGATTTCTCCTTAGTCTCTAGAGGTACCCCTAAACATTGAAGAGAATCAGGCTCAGGCTCTGAAGTCAGACTGGAGTTCAAAATCCAACTCTGTCATCTCCTGGCTGGGGGTTGGGTGTGACATTCATGACCTCACTACCCTCAATTTCCCTATCTGTGAAATGGGTCCAGTGGTACCCACCTTCATTGGGTATGATGAAGGTAAAGTGTACGGTTGGTGCTCAGGGAGTGTGAGCCCACAGTGGGCCTGCCCAGCCCACTCCCCAACCTCTGCCTGCCATTCATTCATCGGGAGAACAGAGACAAGTTGGCTCCTGCTGTCTCAAGCCTGCCCACATGTTTGATTAATTCTATGTCTAAGAAAGATTCACTGGGTAGTATGGAGGGAGATGGCAGGGGAGGAGCCCAGCGAGGAAGGGGAGGACTGGTGAAGACCTAACCAGGTAGCATTGGCAACAGGGCCCAACAGGAAGATACGGTGTTCCCAGGTGGAAAAGGCCAGCGCATGGCCATGGGTGAGATGTGCTGGCCAGAGGAGGGGTGAGATGGGGCATGCCCTGGTTTCCTACCTGGGGGGACTCTGTGGACAGCCAGGGAGTAGGGGCAGTATTGTCACGGAGGTAAGTTCTGCTTGCATTCTGCTGAGTTTGAGGTGCTGGAGAGACTTCCAGGATCCTTTCAGCAGTGGGAAATCACGGCTCCAGCCTGACCTCTCCCCACCTCTCACACCCGAAAAACCTGAGTCTATCCCTGCCCAGGGATCAGAGCTTCTCTAGACTAATTCAGGTCAAGGGAGGAAATTGTTTCTGTCCTTACTTCCTTTCCCATCTTCCTCCTTTCTACCCCGACTCCCCCTAGATACCCTTTTTCCAGCTCAGGGCCCCCTACTCCTCCCTTATACTGGGAAGAAGGCATGGCCAAAGAGGCCCCTGGTTCAGAAGGGGAAACCGGAAAAATGGGTTTTTGATGGGCATGACTATGGCCCGGGGGTGGATGAATCATCACAGCCAGCAGAGGGAGAGCGCAGTGGAGCAGGAGAAGGTGAGGGCTGGGCCCAGGCCCTGGAGGCTGTGGGCTTTGTGGGGAAGGAAAGGCCGGCGGGGAAGGGGTTGTAAGGTCACAGGACTCCGCAGTGGGGGGGCTGGGGAGCCTGTCCTGAGTTTCCCTCAATCTCCAACCTGGTGCCATGACTAAGGCAGGATTATAGACTTTTATTCCATTGTTTTTATTAATAATGACAACACTAACAGCTGTTTGTAGATTGCTTACTGTATGCTGGGCCTCCTGCTAAACTCTTCATAAGCATTACTTCCTCCAACCCTCACTTACCTTGGATTGATCTCCACTTTAAGATGTGGACACAGAAGCTCAGAGAGGTTAAGCCACTTGTCCTAGGCCACACTGAGGCGTCAGGGAGTCAGGGCAGTGCCATCTGTTTGCCGCCAGTTCCTTCAAACCCACCCCCCACAGTCAAGTTGGACTATGTCCTGCACCCACTAGAAGGCGTCTCTGTGGGTATGGAGGCACCATCGGGGCTGATTTGTCCTGAGGACAGGCCTCAGGAGTCTGGCTTGCGACATCGCAGGCCTGGGTTCTACCACTGCCCAGCCAGGCCTGACTATGACTTGGGCGAGTTCCTTTTGCTCTCTGGTCCCCAGTTTCCCTCTCTGTCCAACAGTGGTTTCCAACATGGGGTCCCAGGAACCCAGAGTCTTTGGAGCTATAATCTAAGTGAAGCAGCTCAGTGGGTGTGGGTACATTCAACCACCATTAGGTCACCCTAGAGCCATGGTTCTCCTAATGTCATGAATTCTGGGCAAGTTCTTTTAATTTGTGGATTTCGTGGGGAGGAAAGGAATGAAACCGGCTGGTGCTCTGTGGGGAATGTGGAAGGGTGTGGCCCATCAGATTGACAGGGCAAGGGTCAGCAGAAAGAGGGTGGCAGGGCTCCTTGAGGTTCCTTAAAGCTGTGCTGTTCCGTGAAGAAGAGACAGGGCCATGTGTGTATGTGAAGGGTGGTGCTGCGGAGTGGGGTGCTGGCTGTCAGCCCGTGGTATGGAGGGGAGGACCCGGTGTTTCTCTCCTAACCCTGGGGTTGGCAGTGGGTGGTGGGTGTGGCTTCCGGAATCTTATCAATCCCTCCGGAATGTAAGAGGCTTAAGCAAACCCCAGCCGCAGGCAGAGGAGTGAGGTACAGGCCAGGACCTGTCCTGACTGTGGGTGGGGATCCTGGGAAGGGCCCCCACCAGGCAGGCTTGGGCTGAGGCCAGGTTTGGGGTGGGCCTGCCCAAGGAAACTGCACAGTGAGTTTCAGGCACCCCTGTCCCAAACTGGCTTTTCCTCCCTGCTGCCTCACTCCTCCACACCCACATTGCCAAGATTATACCCACAGGGTTGCTGCCGTCTTTGTATATCCACAGTTATCAAAACATAGAGTACCCAAACTGTACCAGGCATTTCTCATCAAGATCTTGTTTAATCCTCAGAGCTTGCCCAATTACATATTTGTAATCACTAGTTTATATACGAGGAAAATAAGTCTCAGAGAGGTTGAGTGAGTTGTCCAAGGCCAAGCAGCTACTAAATGTCAGAGCCAGGTACTGGCTCATTCCAAAGACGATTCATTTTTCATTTCACTAAGCTGGTGTTTCAGAGGGAGTAAGAATTGGTCCTTAACTTTAAGGTGTGTCCGGTCTGTTCCTAGAGGGTTAAACAGATAGATATTCTCACTCAGCATGAACAATGGGGCAGTAGGATGCAGTGGATAGGCTATGGGAAGGCCGCCTTTCTTCCTACTGTAGACAGTTTCCTCCATGGGTGGGGTGTGGCTGCACCCACTCCAGGATTAAATCATCCCAGCAAAGAAGGTAGAGAGAAAAAGGAGAAGCAGTTGGAGGAGGAAGAGGGGGACAAGGAGACAGAAGGAAAGAGTGAGATAATATGTGTGTTCTGAGGACAGTTATAGTGCCTCGTATAGGCTCATGAACTGTCCATGAGCCTGTATTTCCCAAGAGTACTAGCCAACAATTTCTCATGTTTGCTTAAGCCAGTTTGACACTTGCAACCAAAAGACACCAAATTAATGCCGTTTGTATACCATGGAAATGGCATCAGAATGGAATGCTTGACCTTTATCTTCAAAACTATACCTTCCCCATACTTCCCCATCTTCATCCATCCAATTGCTCAAGTCCTTTTGGTCCCCCACCAACCCTATATCTAACCTAGAAACAAGTCCTGTAAATCCTACCTCCAAATCTCAAATCCATCTATTTCTCTTCATTTGCAATGCACCCTAGTCCAGGCTGCCACCACCTCTCATCTACATCACTGTAAATAGTCACATCACTGGTCTCCTTGCTTCAAGTTTTGTTTCCCCATGAATATTTCTCCACATTCACAGCCAGAGTGATCTTTTAAAAACATGAATCACATCATGCCACTGCTTGCGTAAAATTTTCCAGTAATTTCCTACTGTGCCTGAAATCCACACTCTTTGTCAGGACTTCTGATAGCTAGCTCTTATCTACCTTGTAGTGTCATCCTGCCTTCTTTCTATTGCACAAAGCTGCCAAGCTCATTTCAGCCTTAGGGCACTTGCATTTGCTGCTTAATCTGTCTGGGAGAACCTACATCTTCACATGGCTGTTTCCTTCTCATCATTCAGTTTGGCAGTCAAGTGTTACCTCTCATAGAGGCCTTCTTTGAGTACCCTAGTGATGTGGTTTAGCTGTGTCCCCACCCAAATCTCATCTTGAATTCCCACGTGTTGTGAGAGGGACCTGGTTGGAGGTCACTTAATCATGGAGGCAGGCCTTTTCTGTGCTGTTCTCCTGCTAGTGAATAAGTCTCATGAGATCTGATAGTTTTAAAAACGAGTTTCCCAGCCGGGCACGGTGGCTCACACCTGTAATCCCAGCACTTTGGGAGGCTGAGGTGGGTGGATCATGAGGTCAGGAGATCGAGACCATCCTGGACAACATGGTGAAACCCTGTTTCTACTAAAAACACAAAAATTAGCTGGGTGTTGTGGCATGCGCCTGTAGTCCCAGCTACTCAGGAGGCTGAGGCAGGAGAATCACTTGAACCAGGAAGCAGAGCTTGCAGTGAGCCAAGATCGAGCCACTGCATTCCAGCCTGGTGATAGAGCAAGACTCTGTCTCAAAAAAACAACAAACAAAAAAACACATGAGTTTCCCTTCACAAGCTCTCTTCTCTTGTCTGCTGCCCTGTGAGATGTGCCTTCTACCTTCTGCCATGATTGTGAGGCTTCCCCACCCATGTGGAACTGTAAGTCTAATAAACTTCTTTTTTTTTGTAAATTGCCCAGTCTCAGGTATGTCTTTATCAGCAGCATGAAAATGGACTAATACACTTAGCTAAAGCTGTGTATACTTCTCTCTCCCATCCCAAATTACTTTCTGTTCTATTACCATTTATCTCCTTCATAGCACTTTTCAGTTTGTAATTTTGGGTAAGTCAGAAGTATATTAGCCATCTTAAAGACTGAAGACCAGGCTGGGCAGGATGGCTCATGCTTGTAATCCCGGCACTTTGGGAGGCCGAGGAGGGTGAATCACCTGAGGTCAGGAGTTCAAGGTCAGCCTGACCAACATGGTGAAACCCTTTCTCTACTAAAATACAAAAATTAGCTGGACGTCGTGGCATGCATCTGTAGTCCCAGCTACTTGGGAGGCTGAGGCAGGAGAATCACTTGAACCCGGGAGGTGGAGGCTTCAGTGAGCCCAGATCACATCACTACACTCCAGCCTAGGCAACAAGAGTGAAACTCCATCTCGAAAAAAAAAAAAAAAAGAAAGAAAGAAAAAGAAAAAAAGAGACTGAAGACCAGCTTTGGATCAGCTTAGTTCCTGACTTCATTAAGGTGATCTGTATCTACTACCTGTCACAAGTAAAAGTGTATCTTCCCTTGAGAAAAAGAACATGATCCAGAGTTTCAAATTATCTCTATATTTTTCATACACAATGTTAAAAAGTTACTGAACATGCAAAGAGACATCAATTTACCAAAACATCAAGAGAAAAAAAAAATCATAGAAAGAGACCCATAGGAGTCCAGATACTGGCACTAGCAGACTTTAAAGTAACAGTGATAAACAGATTAAATGGAAAGATGGGAAATTTCAGCAGAGAACTGGAAACTATAGAAATTATCAGAAATGAATTCTAGAACTAAAAATATAACAACTGAAATAAAAACTCAACAGATAGGTTTGGCAACAGATCAGATACAACTGAAGAGAGAATTAGTGAACTGGAAAGAGACCAAGAGAAAATTTCCAGACCTAAGTAAGGAGAGTGTAAAGGATGCAAAAATACAAATAACATTGTGTCTCTTACATTTTTATCTATAAGAGATACATAATGTATCCACTGGGATTCATGTGTCTCTTACATAATTGGAAGGGATCTATAATTGCAAGAAACTATAAGAAATAACAATGTAAGAGACACATGAAACACATGGACATGTCTAAATTATGTGTAATTGGAATCTCAAAGTGAAAGGAAAGAGAAAATAGGGCAGATGCAATGTTTGAAGAGATGATGGTTGAGAATTTCCAAAACTGAAGAAAGATATCAAGTCATAAGATGCATTAAGAATTATGAACTCTAGACAGAATGAATACAAAGAAAACCATATTCAGGCACACAATTGTCAAACTTCTGAAAGTCAAAGACAAAGAGAAAAATCTTAAAAGAGGCCAGAGAGAAAAAGATATATATTCAAAGAATCTACAATGAGACTGACAGTGGACTTCTCCGCAGAAACCACAAGAGCCAGAAGACAGCAACTACTGCCGATCTAGATTTCCATATCCATTACAACTATGAACTGATCTTCTACTCTTCCCTTCACTCATTTAATTCTAGTCATACTGGCTTCGTCATTCCTTGTACATCTCAGACACATTTACACTATACTCTTCATAGTGGCTGTTTCCTCCACTTGATTATTCTTCTCTCTCAGACATTTATATAACTATTGCCCTCATCATCTTTAAGTCCTTTCTCAAAAGTCACCATTCCAGTGAGGCCTACCTTGACCACCCCTTTGAAATGGTAACACATTTATTCCACCTGGTGCTCCTCATCCTTCTTCCTGGAATTATTTTTCTTTATGCATTATTACCTTCTGACATATTATGTATTTTACTTACTTATACTTTTTGTGTTGTTGCTCTCCTTTTACTTAAATGTAAGCTGATTCATGTAACTGATTTATTTAAAAAATATGTATATTAAAAATAACTACAGTTCTTTTCATTGGAAGGGTCATTCAAGGTATTTGGTATGCCATGATGCCAGAAGCATGAGTTCCCGTCATTGCTTGTTTACCCTTGTATTGATTTCTCCCTGGGTCTTTTATTGTAAGGTAAGACTAATCCTCTCTGAAAGTAGATGGGATAGATAGACAGACAGACAGATACTGAGATGTGTTTAAGTATGGATGTTTTCAGTTGCAGGTTATAGGAAACCCAATTACAAGTGACTTAAAGAATAAAGACACTTATTACCTCACATAAGAAGTCATCCAGAGGCAAGACTTCTCCTGGGTTAGCTCAATGCTGATATCAACTTGCTGTCAATTTTCAGATTTTATCACACTCAGCAAGCTGATTACTATGCAGTTTCACAAGCAGACATGAAGATGTCTTGCTAAAAAGGGATGGTTTTTACTTTTGCATGTCTTTTAGGTCTGAGATACCCATTTACTGCAGTGTTCCCCAGCAGACCCCCTCTGTCTCATCGACCAGTAATGCATCATTAGGTCATTCCAAAACCATAAATAGGCAAAGGCAATGGATTATTGTGATTGGTTTAGACTGATCATGATTTGTCTACTGTGGTGGGAGGGTGGGAGTCAAGCCCCCAGGAGGCAGATACCTGACCAAAATCAGGGTTCTTTTACCAAGAAAGGGAGTGCTGTTGTGTTGGCAACATGTAGATCTCTTACAAAGCTTTTCAGTTTATGATTTAAAAAATCATTCATAGCCTTGAGCTCATTAATCCTCACCTGTCCAGGAATATTTTGTTATCCCATTTTGCAGATGAGCTCAGACATGTTGAGTGATTTTTCTGAAGGGCACAGAGCTAAGACATGTCAAAATCTTGTCTGGGGTCTACCAGCCCTGGAGCTCCTGCCTGAGTCAGTGATAGTTTTTAAAAATTGGCCACAAAACTTTCACATGAATATTCATAGCAGCATTAGTCATAATAGTCTAAAAATAGAAGCAATTCAAATCTCCATCAGCTGATGAATGGATAAACAAAATGTGATATATTCATACAATGAAATATCATTTGGCCGTAAAAAGTAACAAAGTGCTGATTCCTGCTACAATACGGATGGACCTTGAACACATTATGCTAAGTGAGGCCGGGGCACAGTGGCTCACACCTGTAATCCCAGCATTTTGGGAGGCTGAGGTGGGCGGATCACCTGAAGTCAGGAGTTCAAGACCAGCCTGGCCAGCATGGTGAAATCCCATCGCTACTAAAAATGCAAATATTAGCTGGGCATGGTGGCGCATGCCTGTAATCCTAGCTACCTGGGAGGCTGAGGCATGAGAATCGCTTGAACCCAGGAGGCAGAGGTTGCAGTGAGCCTGGATTGTGCCACTACACTCCAGCCTGGGCCATAGACTGAGACTCCATCTCAAAAACGAAAAACAAAACAAAACAAGACACCCATTATGCTAAGTGAAATAAGCCAGTCACAAAAACCACACACTATATGGTTTCATTTATATGAAATGTCCAGAAAAGGCAAATCCCTGAGGATATAAAGTAGATTATTGGTTGCCAGGGGCTGAGGGAAGGGATGAAAATATTGGGGACAGTGATAACTATAGGGTACAAGGTTTCTTTGTTGGGGTAATAAGAATGTTCTAAAACTGGTTGTGGTGATGGATTGCACAATTCTGTAAATATAGCAAAAACCTTTGAACTACATACTTTAAATGAGTGAATCATATGGTACGTGAATTATATCTCAATAAAACTGTTACTAAGAAAATTGGCTACAAATCCTTTGAAGCTCCTCCTATGAAGAAGTGGGGTCGATGCCCCATCCCCTTGAATTGAGTGGGCTTGTGTCAGCTTTGACCAATAGAATATGGTGGAAGTGACACTGTGTGACTTCTGAGGCTAGGCCTTTGGGCATCTTCCACCCGGCTCTCTCTAGACACTGACTCTTCAGACATTCCTGCTCAGAACCCAACTGCCATGCTATGAGAAGCCCAAGCCATATATAGGCCATGAAGGAGACATTCCCAGCTGAGGCCAGCCTTCAGCCATCCAAGGCCAGGAGCCAGACAGGTGAGTGAAGGTACCCACAGGTGACTCCAGTCCCCAGCCATTGGAGCCCTCTCAGTTAAACGCCTTAGACGTCAAGAGGCAGAAATAAACCATTCCTACAGTGCTCTGTCCAAATTCCCGACTGCCAAATCCATGAGCCTAAGAAAAATGTTGCTTTGTACTGCCAAGCTGGGGTATTTGCTATGCAGCAACAGATTATAGAGGCCACCAGTCCTACTCCGGGCTCTACAGTTCCTATCTCTGTCCCACTGGATCCCTTTCCAATCTCTCAAGAGTCCCTCATTCAGGTGCCCTAGAGAAGCCAGATGGTGCTCAGAAATGGAGAGGGAAGGGGTCTTTTTTTTTTCCACTCAGTTCTTTTCTGAGTGTGTTTCCTCAGAAAAGGTTGAAATTCACCTGTGAGTTCAAATTCCTATTAATCCCTAGAACACCTGCATTGACACCTGTTTGCCCTGACTCCGGGAATTGTGAAAAGGGCTCAGGTTTGTGGAGATTTGCATTTCTTTTACATAAATTTGTTGGGACCTCAGTTACCCCCTGGCTCTGGCTCTGTCCCAGCTCTCTCTTCTGAGCCCATGACCTCTACATCGGACTACAGCCAGGCTACTCCCTGCCCCTCTGTGATGTCCTCCAGGACCCCAACTCCGTGTGTCCGCAAGTAGGCACATCATCTTCCCCTCCACACCTCCTCCTGCTCCTGTGCCCTCCATCTCTCAGAAGGAAAATTATCCTTCCAGTTGCCCAAGCCTGAAACCCAGGAGTCATCCTTCCCTTGCTATACTCACTCCTAGACCTTCCTATCTGGTACTCAAGCTTTAAATATCATCTATACTTTGAGACTTCCTAAATTTTTGTCCCCAGTCCTGAATTTTCCTCTGAGCTTCTTTCCAGTCCATCCACTTGTCTAGCTGACCTCTCCACACAGACATCTAAAAGGTATCTCAAACTCAACGTATCCAACACCAAACTCTGGTTTGCTTTCCACAAATCTGGTTCGCCTTCCACAAATCTGGTTCTCAGGCAGTCTTCCCCTTCTTAAGAAATGTTTACTGCATTCTTCCCGTTCCATGGGCCACAAATTTGGGACTCACCCTTGACTCCTCTTCTGCACCACAATCCAAAAAGTCAGGAAATGCCATCAGCTCTATTCAAAGATTCAGAATCCAGTCACTCCTCAGTGTGACTCTGCCACTCTGGAAGCCATCACCATCTCTCTCCAAGAGAGAGATAAGCACTATTTACATTTTGAAGCATTCTTCTATGCAAAAGCTGGGGTTTTTTGTTTGTTTTTTGACATATAGCCGTGCTTCTACTGACTCTTCAGATGAATGCCCTATTTTGAAAAAACTTATAACCATAGCAGCTGATGTTTATGTTTATTGTGTAACTTTAAGCATGTTATTTAACGTTCCAATGCCTCAGTTTCCTCACCTGTAAACTGGGAATGGTGTTAATACCTACTTCATTGGTAGATGGTGAGGATTAAATCTGGAAAGTAAACCTGATAAGTTCTTAATGAGTATTAGCTATTATTGTTGTTACTGAGTGCTTATGCTGTACCAGGCACCATTCCAAATACATCCATACACTAACTCATGGAATCCTCATACCCACCCTATGAAGCAGATGTAGTAATAACACGATAACCTAAAGAAGCTACAGTGGTTTTACCAAGAAAAGGGAAAGCAAAAGCAGTCATGGCTCTCTCCAGCTTCTAAGAGTCCGATGCTCCCACCATCTGTAGGATACATAACACTAATAACAATAGCCGGCATTCACCAAATACTTCACGTGCGTCGGGTCCAGTGCTAAGTGTTCGCACGTGCAGACATTCCTCCCACAGTGCCAGTTTTCTTAACCTGATCTGTGCATACCTTGATGGATCAATTAGGAAACACGATTTGCATCCTGCGGCTTGCGATTGGTTATACAGCAGCACAAGCTGGAAGCAGCCTGGAAGCCGTGGCTGCCGTGAGGCTGCTGGCTGGGGTTTGCTTTGTTTATCCAAACAATGGCTGCTTCTCATGGTGTGTTACTGATGGTGCTGGTGGTGCTAGAAATATGAATGCCAGCACTCTGAAAGAAAATCTAGATGTAATCAAAGCTCAGGGATGCTCAGGGATATAAAACTTTCATAACCATACACATATTGCTAGGGCAAACACTGTTATTATTAAGGTATCAACAAGAAAAATGACTTTGCAGTTGCTAGACTGAGAATCTCTAACCGAACCACATTTTCACGTTCGTTTTTATGATTAATTTCAAAAGAACCACAACAACAATAATAATAACCTTCACTAACGCTTATTGACCTTACTATGTGATGGCTTTGTGCTAAGAGATTTACATAATGATCTACTTAATTTTCATGCAGTGCTCTTTGTTATTGGTTCCATTTTACAGATAGGGAAACCAAGGCGTACAGAGATGAGACGATTGCTCAGTGTCAGTTAGAAGGAAGCAGAACTGGGCCTCAAACACATATAGGCTAGCTTGAGCCAGAGCCACAGCCATTGTGCTATCCTACTGGATTGTTGATTGCATGAGGTTTCTTAGAACTGCAGTTATTACACGATGGCCACATCTTCTCATGTGTTTTTTCTACCAATCCTAAGAGACAGTTCCTCCTGCTTTAGCTATTTCCCAATGAACACCAAGGCACAGAGATGTCAAACAAATCATCACTGCAAAGTTACACAGCCAGTAAGTGGCTGACCCTGGGCTCCAAAAGATACCTGCGGAATCCACAGTCCTCGATCTCCCTCCTGGGGTCAAGTCCCCTGAAATTTCCTCCCATAGCACCACTTACCTGTCAGCCCACAACGGACACAGTTGTCATTTGACACATGCCTGTGTAGTTACTTCATTGTCTCCCCAACTAGAGAGTGAGGTCGGTGAGGGCAGGGTCCATGCTGGGTTTTCATTATCATTGTGTCCCCACTACAAAATAGATGTCCAATTAATATTTGTGGACTGAATGAGCGAATGATGGGTTCCTCCGGAGGCACTGAGCTGGAACAAGGGGGTACAGGGGACACATCCCAGCTCCCTCAGCCCTACTAAGGCAGCTTCTAAGGCTCAGGATGTTGGCTCATCTTGTCCTGACCTGAGGGGCTATAGAAGGATGCTGGAGCCTAAGCCCAGCAGTAGGTGGGAACTGAAATTACTGTTATTGCCCAGAGCCTGGACTCAGTTCTTGGAGTCACAGATAATGTTGATGACCTATGTAAATCCATCCCTCCTTCTTCCTGGCTGGAAAAGACTGTTTTGCTTGGGTCCTTTTTCCTTGAGGCCAAGCACTCAGAGGACAGGGCACTCCTCAGTATTGGGGCATGAGTCATGATTGATCTACGCCAATCATAATGATTATACTCCCCTTGCCAGATATTGGTTTAGCAAAAGCCATGCAAACCAATCCTGGTCAATGGGACCTAAGGGGAAGTCTGATGGAGAGGTCTCCAGGAAAGAGATGCACCTTCCTTTAAGGATGCATAAGTAGAAATGTACTTTTTTTTTTTTTTCTTTTCTGAGACAGAGTCTCACTCTATCACCCAGGCTGGAGTGCAGTGGTGTGATCTCAGCTCACTGCAACCTCCACCTCCTGGGTTCAAGTGATTCTCCTGCCTCAGTCACCCAAGTAACTACAGGCTCATGTCACCATGCCAGGCTAATTTTTTTTGTATTTTTCAGTAGAGACGAGGCTTCACCATGTGGGCAAGGCTGGTCTCAAACTCCTGACAAGTGATCCACTCGCCTCGGCCTTCCAAAGGGCTGGGATTACAGGCGTCAGCCACCGTGCCCTGCCGAAACTGCATTTTTCACTGGACATTGTCATGTCTGCGGATGGTGGCTGGCACTGCTGCGTTCATCTGGTTAGCATGAGGCAAGGCACTGCCAGTGTGGGAAGGAAGCTGACACTGCTTGAAGACATCATTAAGCCACTGAATTTCCAAACCCCAGAACTTAGACTCTTGTTATTACGTGAGAAAATGAACTCCTTATGACTTAAGCCGTATTTAGTTGGGGTTTCTGTTCCTTGCTTGAAGCCTCCTGATGGGCACACGGCAGCCACTCCTGTGACACTTGCTTACTTCTTCAACTGTGTCTCTGTGTTCTTCATTTCAGTGGTGGAGAGGTGGAGGCTGGAGACTAATGTTTGTAAGGTTCTTACTACAAATGCATCATCTCATTTCTTCCGCTGAATAACTACAAGTATGCAAAATAGGTTCTCTTAGTCCCAATTTACTAAGAAGAAAACTGAAATGCAGTGAGGTTATGTGGCTTGTCCAGGGTCACGCACGAGACTCAGTTGCCCGTAGGATAAATATCAAACTTCTTAACGTGGCATTCAGTACTCTTCAGGCTCTCTGATCCTTTCTCTCCTCCTCAGCTTCACATCTCCCCATTGTGTACTCCCCCTCTCACTCCAAGCCCTGGCCAGACCTAAATCGTTTAGTTCCTCTGATTGCTCCTTCTAATCTATTTCCTTTCTGCCTGACTGACTATGAATCTACGATTCACTCTTTTTTTTTTTTTTTTTTTTTTTTTTTTTTGTGAGATGGAGTCTCGCTCTGTTGCCCAGGCTGGGGTGCAGTGGCGCAATCTCGGCTCACTGCAAGCTCTGCCTCCCGGGTTCACGCCATTCTCCTGCCTCAGCCTCCCGAGTAGCTGGGACTACAGGCACCCACTGCGACGCCTGGCTAATTTTTTGTATTTTTAGTAGAGGGGATTTCACCATGTTAGCCAGGATAGTCTAGATCTCCTGACCTCGTGATCCGCCCCCCTCGGCCTCCCAAAGTGCTGGAATTGCAGGCTTGAGCCACTGCTCCTGGCCACGATTCAGTCTTTAGGCATTGATTGCATTATCACATGCTCTCAGAGGCCTTTCTTGACCACCCATGCTGACTTTAGCCTGTCTTTTCTCTGCATGCCTGCAATGCCCTGCATTTCCCTCACCCATCCCTTCTCACACTTTTGTTTTTTTTTTTTTTTTGAGACAGAGTCTCACTCTGTTGTCCAGGCTGGAGTGCAGTGGTGCAGTCTCAGCTCACTGCAACCTCCGCCTCCCGGGTTCAAGCAATCCTCCTGCCTCAGCCTCCTGAGTAGCTAGAATTATAGGTCATGCCACCACGCCCAGCTAATTATTGTATTTTTAGTAGAGACAGGGTTTCACCATGTTGGCCAGGCTGGTCTTGAACTCCCGACCTGAAATGATCAGCCTGCCTTGGCCTCCCAAAGTGTTGGGATTACAGGCATGAGCCACCCGCGCCCGACCCCTTTTCACACTTTCTTATAGTTACCTGGAGTCATGTCTGTCTTCCCCTGAGACTTTGTGCCTCTGGAGCCCTGGCAGGGCAGTGCAGTGCCGTGGTCCAGAGAGTGAACTCTGGCATGCAAGAGTTTGACTTCCAGCTCTATCACTTCCTAAACATGGAACTGGGATGCCTCCTCTCAACTCTGTGTGCCTCACTTTCACTCTTAAGATGGGGATATTTAATAGTTTCCACCTTACATGACTGTTGCAGGAATTAAATGAGTTTCTGCATGTAAAACACTTGAGACGAATGGGGCCTGACATATAGGAAGTACTCAATAAGTCTCATCTATTTTTGTGATTATTCCTGTACTTGAAGCACTTGCTGCCTACCAGACATTCACCAAGTGTCTGTTGAAAGAACGAATGGGGCAGTGGAACTCGGATAACCCAGAATACAACCCCTAGGGCACTGATGTGGCCTAAAGTCAAATATTGCTCCTCAATCAGAGAAACTTGGGCTCCAATCCTAGCTGTGTGACCCTACACAAGTTACTTCACCTCCCTCTATCTCCATTTCCTCAACTGTGAAATGAGTGAACTAACACCTGCCATGAAAGATTGTTACATTCACATGGCACAGAGCCCAGCAGACAGTAGGAGCTCAAATACCTTAAGTTTCCTTCCCTCCCCATCCACGCCGTGTCATTTTTGCCAAGGGCCACATCAGAAGAAGGAATGCTAGGAAATTGGCTTCTTTCCAACTTAAAAAAAAATCTCAAAGGAGAAAGTAGTCTTTGTGATTTTAAAGACCCCCCTCCCCATCTTGTACTGTCCAGATCCCTCGACCATCCAGGGGCCTTTGAACTCATTCAGCTTTGGCAGGAAATGGACCCTCCGCATCAGAGAGATCGGAAGGAGCAGGCCCTTCCGAGAGGAAGCGAGAGGAAGCAAGAGGAACAGGGAGGTCCAGGGCCAGCACGGCGGCTGGGATGCTGGTCCCGACTTGTCCACTGACTCCCTGTGCAGCCTTGACCAAAGCCGGCACCTTTCAGGGCAGCATTGCCCTCATCTGTCCGATGGGGTTGGGTCCACGAGCTCTAAGGTCCTTTCCAGAGCAGACATTCTCTGATGCAGGAAGCGGGACCCCTCTGCTGCCAGGGAGATCAAAGAGTGCTTTCCCAGAGGAGGCCTCACAGCTGCCTGCCCTCTGAGCAGCTCCTGGCTTCCTGTTCTGCACAGAGCCTGCTGTTCAGCCCTGGGAATGGCTGAGGCCTCAGCTGAGGTCGAACATTGGGTTTCCTCACTCCCCCCGGAGTCCCGGGTCATAGATTTGAGATGCTTGACTCTTCTGTGTTAGCCGCCTGTGATGGAGGCACCATGCTGTGTGTTCTTCAAGTTTAATTCATAGGAAGTATCTGTCTGTACCTTAGGACACTTGGGAACTCCTCACTTTACTCTTCTGGAACCGCCCAGGACTCTGCTTGGCAATGGACCATGCTTGTTGTCATCCAGCCTCTGAGGCCCTGCAATACCTGCTTTCCTGTGCTGATTTTTCCTTGCTCTGCTCAATGTTTTCCCCACACCTTTGCATGTGCTGTCCCTGTCCGATCCCACCCCCCAGGTACTCCTGGCCAGACACATGATTAGTGTTTTCCTAGGTTATCTCTCTTCCTTGCGATGCCTCTAAGGGAGACACTATTGCCATCTTCATTTGCCAGGAGGAGGAAACAGATACTTGGTAACAGATATTTGGAAAGGTGAGGTGTCCTTCTGAAGGTCTCCAGCAAACTCCAGGCTAAGCCTAGCCTAGAACCTGGCCTCTTCTCTCTACATCCAGTGCCTTGTTAAAGAAAAAATTACTCAAGGATACTTGCTAAAGCACAGTGAGGCAGACTTTACTTCGGACCGTCGCTATAGGTATAGGAACCACTGCAATAGGATTTTGTAGTGGACGAGTGAGATTGGGCTCAATGCTGAATATGGAATGGGCAAGTGGGAATTTATAGCCCAGAAGCAAGGTGAGGGTCAGTGCATGGAAAATTACTAAGAGGAAACATCAGAGATAAGGAGAATTCTGGCTAAACCGACTTAACAGGATTCTTGCTGAAGACAGGTAAGGGTAGGCACATGGGTGGACCTAGGGGAAGGTTTAGAAGCCTGACTAGAGTTTGGTCAAGCAGTGGACCTTTGTCAGTCCTGTCAATGCTGTTCCTCCCTCCTTCTGTTGGTCAGGACTCTTGGGTTTGCACAGCACAGAAATCCAACTTAAAGAAGCTCAAGCTGAAAGAGAAGTTGCTGATTTATTGGAAGGATGTTGGTGTAGACCTTAGAGGGAGATCCAGGAGCCAGACTGTGGGCGTGCAAGTGCTGACTGTTGCCCCTCCTAACTGTGCAGCCCACAGCAAGTGAGGTCACCTCTCAGGGCTTCACCTTCCCTATCTACAGGATGGGCTCATAATAACACCTCCTTCAATAGGTGAAGGCTGGATTAGTGCAATGAATTAGTGCAGTGACTGCAGCCCACAGTAAGAAACATACTTTGTGTCATCACCCAGTACACACAGAAATCGAAGACAAACGCTCATAAAACAGGCCGGTTGCAGTGGCTAATGCCTGCAATCCCAGTACTTTGAGAGGCTTTGGGAGGATCAGTTGAGGCCAGGAGTTTGAGACCAGCCAGGGCAACATAGTGAGATCCCATCTCTACAAAAAATGAAGAAAATTAGCCCAGTGTGGTGGTGTGCACCTATAGTCCTAGCTAGCTACTCAAGAGACTGAGGCAGGAGACTTACTTGAACCAAGGAGTTCAAGCTACTGTAGCCTCCAGCCTGGGTGACAGAACAAGACTCTGTCTCTAAAAAAAAATACACACACACACACACACACACAATATTTGCCCTTACTACTATATGTGATATACTCTGATAATTTGTGTTCTAGTTTAGTCTAGTCTAGTGCAGTCTATTTTGTTTATTCTTAAAAATGCTGACACTCAATGTTTTTACCACGAAAATAAGATAAGTAGATGAGGTGATGGATTTGTTAATTAGCTTGATTTAATCATTCTACTATATAAACATACATCAAAATATCACATTGTGGCCAAGCACAGTGGCTCATACCTGTAATCCCAGCACTGAGGTGGGCAGACCACTTGAGGTCAGGAGTTCGAGACCAGCCTGGCCAACATGATGAAGCCCCGTCTCTACTAAAAATACAAAAATTAGCTGGGTGTAGTGGTACATGCCTGTAATCCCAGATACTCGGGAGGCTGAGGCAGGAGAATCACTTGAACTTGGGAGGTGGAGGTTGCAGTGAGCTGAGATCGCGCGCCATTGCACTCCAGCCTGGGTGACAGAGCGAGATTCTGTCTCAAAAAAACTCCACAAAACAAAACCACACATCACATCGTATCTCATAAATATATACAATTATTTTTTCAGTTAAAAATAAAATTTAAATTTTTTTGTTAAATGCTGGTATCAACTCCTTAAAATAATTTAATGACTCCTCCCCTTGCCATGGGTTGTGGTTTGAATTACAAAAATATTATCTGTTAAGAGCTTAATGAAGCATCTGGCACATAGTACAGTTTAATAGATGTCAGGTACTATTACTGTTGTTGTTGTTATTGTTGAGAGCAGACTGACCAAGGCTGCAGAAGGACAGGCTTGATTGCAACAGACACTTCTGCGCAGTCAGGACTATCTCACTGGTCTCTTTCTGTGTGTCAGCATCTCTTCCCTACCCTGACCTTCTCCTCACAGTTGCAGCCATGGCTGCAGGCTGCTCCAAGATGACATCGATAACGGCTCTACTACCAGAAAGAAAGAGTGATTTCTCTTTCCCCCTGAAGCTTCAGTAGCTAACATTTGTTGCATGCTTATGTGGACCAGACGCTGTCCTAAGTCTTCACAGTATTCTTCCCCTCAGTCCTCATGATGATCTGTGGTGGAGTTGTTGGCAGAGGATGGCTGGATGTACATCAGACCCACTTCTTCCTCCTGGGCCCATAAGTGAACTGCATTTCCCAGGGCCCTTGTAGCCAGGTGGAGTCATGTGACTAGTTTTGGCCAATGGAATGTGAGTAGAGGTTTCTCTTTCTTTACTCCCTCAGCTGCTGAGGACAGGGACACCTGGAAGGCTGTGTTAAAGATGCTGGAACCACATGCTAATAAAATTGAGCATCTATGAAATCTATTAATCACTTCATAGGCTTTTACCTGCAAGGGCAGAGTCTAACACGGGATTGATAGTTGTGACAGAGACCATATACTCCTTCTCTCCCAAAGTTGAAAATATTTACTATCTAGCCTTTTATTTTAAAAAAAACTGTGACTGGGTATGGTGGCTCACACCTGTAATCCTAGTACCTTTGGGAGGCTAAGGCGAGTGGATCAGAGGTCAGGCGTTGGAGACCAGCCTGGCCAACATAGTGAAACCCCGTCTCCACTAAAAATACAAAAAATTTAGCCAGGCGTGGTGGCAGGCCCCTGTAATCCCAGCTACTCAGGAGGCTGAGGCAGGAGAATCACTTGAACCTGGGAGGCAGAGGTTGCAGTGAGCTGAGATTGCGCCACTGCATGCCAGCCTGGGTGACAGTGTGAGACTCTGTCTCAAAAAAATTAAAATAAAATAAATTGAGATCTCCGCTTCAAACTAAAAAATAAAATCCCTTGGAAAGCCAAGTTGAGCCATGTGACCTTGGCAGAGCCAATCACAATAGCTGAGGAAAGTGAAGCACTGTGATTGGCCAAGCCTGGGTCAGGTGCTTGCACCTCAGCCAATCAATGCAGCTAGAAAGGAAGGGTCATGTAGCCAGAGCCAAGGGAGATGTTACGGACTGAATTGTGTCTCCCAAGACTTCATACGTTAAAGCCCTAACACCCAATGTGACTGGATTTGGAGACAGGGCCTTTAAAGGAGGTAATTAAGGTTAAATGAGGTCATAAGGGTGGGGTCCTAATCCGATAGGACTGGGGTCCTTATAAGAGGAGGAAGAGACACCCCCTGGGTGTTCTCTCTCTGTCTCCCTCTCTCCCTCTTCTTGTGTGCACACAGAGAAAAGGCCATGTGGAGACACGATGAAAAGCCCCCCTCCGCAAGCTGAGGAGAGAGACCTCACCAGAACCAGACCATGCAGGCACGTTGATCCTGCACTTCCAGCCTCCAGAACTGTGAGAAAATGAATTTCTGTTGTTTAATCCGCCCAGTTTATGGCATTTTGTTATGGCAGCCCCAGCAGGAGTGGTTTCCCAGAAGGTGCTGTTGAGGGCATGGGGACTACCAACACAGTGAATGAGCTCTGGGACTACCGCTGTGAGCCAGATAACACCTACTCCATCCCCCAATTTGTGTCTGTGGCACTATTATCAAATACCGTTAATAATAGATTATGATATGCCAGCGTATTTATACTGGACAGAACAGTGGCAGCACACTCACTCTGGTGGGGAGTCACAGACAGAGCTAAAGGTAGATCTCACATTTGCTCTCTCCTGTTCCAATGTTGTTGGCAAGACCCCACACACGGGCCCTAATCGGGGCCACAAATGTTCCCTCTGGGGTCCCCTAGATCATTTCCTGGTACTCATATACTTGTTGGTACATATACTCACATGGCTTTTAAATAATACATAGTGGTACACATCAGAAAGCAGGGAAGTGCTCAAAAGAATGGTAGTGTATTAGTCCATTCTCACATTACTGTGAAGAAATACCCGAGACTGACTAATTTATAGAAGTAAGAAGTTTAATTGACTCACAGTTCTGCATGGCTGGGTAGGCTTCAGGAAACTCACAATCATGGCGGAAGGCAAAGGAGAAGCAGGCGCCTGCTTTGGGCGGGGGGCAGGACAGAGTAAGTGCAAGCAGGGGAAATGCCAGATTCATAAAACCATCAGATCTCATGAGATTCACCCACTATCACGAGAACAGCATGAGGGAAACCACCTCCATGATCCAATTACCTCCACCTTGTCCTGCCCTTGACACGTGGAGATTACAAGGATTACAATTCAAGGTGAGATTTGGGTGGAGACCCAGAACCAAATCATATCAGATGGGAACATGTCAGAAGGACATAGGAACTAACTGAAAACACTCCCACTGGCCAAATCAGGGATAATTTGAAAACCAAAATAAATAATGATAATAACAGACTGTCACCCATTGAAAAAATATAAATCTATGTATCCATACTGACATACATAAGGAAATAAAGTAGGGAGAAGGGAATGCTTTTTCTTACAGTAGAATGCCAACTACTAAATATAGAAATGAGAATTGGAAAATCATCAGAGGGTAGTAGAACCCCCCGGGTGAAAGCCTGATGAAGAACAGGATATTAGTGTGGTCTTACTTATTAGTGACAAAGGGAAACATGTAACTTTACAGGGGACTCCACCTTCATCAAGTGATCAAAGTTAACACAGCCTACATTGGAACAAACTGACAATCACCTGCTTCCTGATATGAGGCATTGAGTCAGTGACATACCAAGGGTGGGAATCATCTGGTCTGGGTGCAGGCAGTGAGTGAATGAGTGGTGTTTTTTTAAGAATTTGAAAGTAGTGACACAGACTAAAATTGAGGTGCTTTTTATTATCACTATGTGCCAACAATTCAGTGAGAAAACAGTCCTCCCTTAAAACATCTGAGCAATTGCTCCCATTGCTTTTAGATGTAATTATATATTCAGTATACATATATATACACATAAACACATATGCATAGACACATACATATGTACAATTCAAATTAGCAAATTCTTACTACTTATCTTTTCATAAATGTTAGGTTCAAAGTGGATGTTTATTTGGAGAATTCCCAGGTAGACATTTTGCCCTGGTATATGTAAACCCTGCAAAATGTATTTGTTTGTTTACAGAGTACATTCATTTTGGTTCTTCCTGTTCAAGCTAACTTTGGTGCAGTTTGCACCTCCAACCCCTGTCATATCCCATATCCCTGTGTTTAAATACTAGATTCAAAACAAGCAGTGATAGCAGAGTGATGGCGAAAAAACTGAACCTGAGTGCGATTCTGACATTCTATGTTATTACCTGGTGTTTTTCCCCCATGTGTGGCACTTTACAGAACTTTGGAAAAAATATACTCATGCTTTTCAATCTCACTTTGCTGGTGCAGACGCTGCAGAATAAGGGTGTGACAGTGGAAAGACTTTCCCATGCAAAATGATTGCACCACACGAAGCTGTGCATGTAGTAGAGATGGTGCTTGAAAAGTGAACCCCAACTTTTGAAGTGCTGGGTAATCCAAAGGGGGAATCTGTTGAGATTGTGCTTTCTGCTGTATATGACAATCCCCCCCCCCCACCTCCCGGCCGAGTCGTCCTTTTCAAGTGTGAAGTTTTAGGTAAGGTGAATCTGACACAAAAATACTTGGAATCAGCCAGAATCAGCCCTGATCACTGGAGAGTAAAATATCAAGCTTTAAAAAATTATGTATGGATTGGGCACAGTGGCTCACGCCTGTAATCCTGGCACTTTGGGAGGCTGAGGTGAGTGTATCACCTGAGATCAGGAGTTCGAAACCAGCCTGGGCAACATGGCAAAACCCCATCTGTACTAGAAATACAAAAATTAGCTGGGTGTGGTGGTGGGTGCCTGTAATCCTAGCTACTGGGGAGGCTGAGGCAGGAGAATCGCTTCAATCCGGGGAGCAGAGGTTGCAGTGATCCAAGATCATACCACTTTACTCCAGCCTGGGCCAAAGAGCTGAACTCCATCTCAAAAAAAAAAAAAAGAAAAAAAATTTGTATGAATAAAATTTTTTACAAAGTTATGTTTACACTAAAATAAATAAGTAAATAAACAAATAAATAAATATTTCTCCTTGAAGATTGGTGTACAGAAATCATGGAAAAGTCCACTAACTGTGCAACAACAAATCATAAAGGAATGAGTATGAAATCTCAAAGAAGAGAGCTGAGAGAAGCAAGAGAAAATACTGGTCTTATGCTGCCAGAAGAAATAAAAGGGAAATGTTAGAATATCTCGCTGTGTTGCCGAGGCTGGTCTCGAACTCCTGGCCTGGAGCCATCCTCCTGCCTTGATCTCCCAAAGTACCTGGATTACAGGTGTGAGCCACCATGCCTGGCCCTGAAATTATTTCACTATGAAAATGTACCCACCCCCAACCTCCACCACCAAAACCAAGCAAGTTAAGCTGGACTCAGTGGTATGTGGGGTAAAGGGGAGAGATGAGCTAAAGATGTCACTGAGCCAACCCTTGTGGGTGAATGGAAGAGGGTGAGAGAGGATGAGAGAGCATCAGTTCAGCAAGAAGAACGAATTCTGGGAAAGGTGATGAGGAGGCTGTGGACATGTGGAATCTCAGATTCCTGAGGGCTGAGCAGGGGGAGGTGTGCAGCAAGCTACTGGGCATGGCGTCCTGAGGCTGCAGGGATGGATCGGGGTGGCGGGGGGAGAATTAACCTTGTGTAAGTCATGGAGGGGATGGAAGAGAGAGCGAGAATGAACCCTAGGGAAAAATGGCCGAGGAAGAGGAACCAGCAAAATGAACAGAAAAGGACAGACCAGAAGGCAAAGGGACAATGCAGTGACCATGCTGTCACAGAAATCAAGGGGATTGAGCATTTTGAGCAGGAGGAAGTGGTCAACGGGGACAAATGCCATGAGAGGTCAAATAGGATAAGGATGAACTTTTAAAGTGGGTTCTCTCATTCCACACTCTCTGCACATAACATCACTTTTTACCCCAGAAATATACACAGTTATAATTTGTCAATAATAAATAAAGTGGAGCCTAGCAAGCAGTTAGTGATACACCCACTAACATACCTGTGAAGACCCGGAAAAAGATAAAAATTCTCTAAGAAAGACACTGAAAACCAGCACTGAACATCAACCCCTGGCCAGAATCAAGACTTCCCATGGATTAGGAAGTGATGGAGGTGGGTTGAGAAGTGGAATTAAACCTCCTGTGGTACTTATTAAGAAAGTGCAAGGTGTAAATATCTCATTTTCCCCTCATTCTCTGCTCCTGGTTCAGAAACTGAAGATATACTGCAACCAGAAAAATGGGCAGTTGTGTTTCTAAGTCATGAGTTCTGTTTTGGACAAGCCAAAGTGTTGCTTCCCCTCCTCCCTTCCCTGTATATGTCCTTAGAAAAACATTCATACCAAAACCACAAGTCCCAGAAAACAGTAGGAGGTGGAGGGAGGAACCTGGATTGTGTCTGAGATTGGGGGATTCTGGTTAATATTTATGTTTTCTTTCTGTTCTATTTTTTCCCAGTGACAATGTATTATAATGAGAGATATTCAAAATAATTATGAATGCTTTTATATTACCAAAGAACCACAACTGTTACGTTATGTTATGTTATGTTATGTTATGTTATGTTGTTATGTTATTTTGAGATGGAGTCTTGCTCTGTTGCCCAGGCCGGAGTGCAGTGGCGCTATCTTGGCTCACTGCAACCTCTGCCTCCTGGGTTCAAGTGATTCTCCTGCCTCAGCCTCCAGAGTAGCCGGGACCACAGGCGCGCCTGGGACCACAGGCACACCCGCCACCCGACTCAGCTAATTTCTGTATTTTTTTTTTTAGTGGAGACGGGGGCTTCACCATGTTGGCCAGGCTGGTCTTGAAATCCTGACCTCAGGTGATCTGCCTGCCTTGGCCTCCCAAAGTGCTGGAATTACAGATATGAGCCACCATGCCTGGCCCCAGATCACCACAACTTTTAAAAGTGTTTGGAGGGAATACATCAAAATATTAGTTATTGTTAAGTGATGGACCCGAAGGAGATTCTTCCTGTTTTCCTTCGACTTTTATGTATTTTCTATCATGAGCATGCATCATTTTTAGAATGGAAAAAAAATGTGTAATTTACAAAAAAAGGAAAAGAAAAATGAGAAAGTGTCCATGGATATGGCGACTGGTGAAAGAATCGTCAGTGGAGGGATGGGATGGGAGAAGCAGGATTGAGGTTCCTTGGAGTAATCACTGTAATGTCTAGAGTACGTTCTGTTTTTCCAAGTGCTTTTACAAAGCAGAGAGCTTTGTTTTTGGTTTTTGCTTCCCCTCTGATTCTCCTTCCCCTTCCCGTCATTCCCAGAGGGGCAGGGCAGGGAGATGCGTGTTCTAGTATCAGGGATGAACTGTTTCCTTATATATCACATGCTCTCCCAGCTCTTTGGTCTTCTGTCTGGGTCTAGGGTTTTGACACTTTAAAGGCCAGATCAGGATGCCTTTGTTGTCTGTGTTATCACGTCATCTCTTCCCTGAGGCACTAACCACCGGAATGCCCTCACTAACTGAATTCATTCATTCAACAAATGTTTATTGAGTACAGACTATGTGCCAGGCACTCTTTTAATCACTGGGCATACTACTGTGAACAAGACAAAGTCCATGGAGGAATGACCAAGGGGACAAGGACATTTTGCGAGGGAAAGCCCTTCAGTTCATATTTCAGAATCCTATCTCACCATGGTGCTAATTGCTCTGATGCCACCCTTTGTGGGGAGGAGAGACTGGGAAGGCACTTATCATGGCTGAGGTGACAGGTACGGAGCTGCCTCAGGCTCCACAATTTACTCTGCTGTGTGGCCTTAGATCACTGGCTTCATCTCTCTGAGCCTCAACAACTTTGTAAAACGGGGATCACGAGAGCTACCTCATAGGATTGTGGTGAGGATTAAAAGGGAGCGGGGGCAAGGGCCTGAGTGTGGGCCTGGCTTGGAGGAGGTACACAGTAAGGAACAGCTATTAATATTGTGTTGGGTTTTTTGGGTTTAATCTCTGGGATTTTCTTCATGGGACTGCCAACCTCATTTTATCAGCCTTTGGATTCCTGCCATTTTACAAGGCTGACAGACTTAGCCAGAGGCTCCAGCCCTCAGCTCTGCAGAAGCAGAAATTTGTTTTTGTCAGGTGCACAGGGTCCAGTCTGGGTGAACTCAGGCTGCCAGGACTCCTGGGAATTTGATGAATGAACCAGGTGTCAGGTGGCTCATTTGTAAGCAGGGCTCCTCCTTCACAGTGGCCTGAGTGCTCAGGTCCACCGTCAAGGCTGGGAAAAAGCTCTGATGTTTAAAGTGTGAGGCTGGGTCTGACCAATGACTCTTCATGTAACACACTCAACCACCATTCAGATGTATGTGCCCCATTTTTACAGGTGGGAAACAAAACCTGGGGCTCAGAGATGGATTGCATTCTCAGAAAGGATTGGAGTTAGTTATTAACATGTTGCTTCAGAGTTCAGGACCAGAACACAGTGAGGAGGACTAATCCATGCCTAATCCTGAGGCATATACGAGGGATTTTTTTTTTTTTGGTTACAAATGACATAGGCTTGCTATAGTGGGTTAAATGGTGCCCCCTGCCCCCCCAAAAAGAGATATGCCCATGTCCTACCTCCCAGAACTTGTAAATGTGACCTTATTTGGTAAAAGGATTTTGCATATATAATTAAGGATCATGAGATGAGATCGGAAGATCATTCTGGATTACTACCTGGGTAGGCATACGACTGTGAACAAAAATCCAGCAGCAAGTGTCCCTATGAGAGATGGAAGGAAGCCAGATGCGGTGGCTCATGCCTGTAATCTCAGTGTTTTGGGAGGCCCAAACAGGAAGATCACTTGAGGCCAGGAGTTTGAGACCAGCCTGGGCAACATAGCGAGACTCTGTCTCTACAAAAAATTTTTTAAAATTAGCTGGGTATGGTGGCATGTGCCTGTAGTCCTAGCTATTCAGGAGGCTGAGGTAGGAGACTCACTTGAGCCCAAGAGCTCAAGGCTGCAGTGAGCATGATCGCTCCAGACTGGGTGATAGAACAAGACTCCATCTCAAAAAGAGAGACAGAGAGAGAGAAAGAGAGAGAGAGAGAGAGACAGCCGTGGGAAGACAAAGGCAAAGATCAGAGTTATGCACCCACCAGAAACTGGAAGCGACAAGACAGGATTCTACCCTAGAGCCTTAGGAAGAGGGAGCATGGTCCTGCTGACGTCTTCTATTTGGACTTTGGCCTCCAGAGAATAAATTCCTGTTGCCTTAAGCCACTGAGTTTGTGGTATTTTATTATAATAGTCCCAGGAAGTAAATACACCTACTCAAAGGGGGATTTGATTGACTCAATATAGCCAAACCAAGGGAAGGGCTTGCAGTTAGGCCCAACTCCGGGGTGGCTGAGATCAGGCAGGGGAATGCTACCTTCTCGTCGTGGGATGTCTCTTCTCTGGGATGGGGTCGTGGCCTTGGGTGTCTCTCAAGGAAAGACCAGGAGAAGGATTCTAATTGGCCTGGCTTGTGTTATGTGATCCGCTGGTCCCCACCAGAAACACCCCCAAAGAAGGGGCCTGGCAGGCAGCACCAATCAATGTTCACTCAG
Organism: Macaca fascicularis; assembly: GCF_037993035.2. Lineage (NCBI taxonomy): Eukaryota > Metazoa > Chordata > Mammalia > Primates > Cercopithecidae > Macaca > Macaca fascicularis. The sequence continues at coordinate 201,751,693 of NC_088375.1, read as the reverse complement.
GCCATGGAAAAGCCCGGGAATTGCTTTTTTCCAGGTCGGTGCAGTGATGAAAGGGGATGCTCACATTGGACTGGTTCCCCAGCTCAGAGGGCTGGGGTCTGAAGTCAAGCCCACCTGAGACAGTACAGCTCTCCCCTTCCCCTGCAAGGGGAGCCTCTGGTATTTCTCTGTTCTGTAGATTTATGCCATTGCTTTGATTTTACAGCAACTTTCCCTTCACTGTTTTGCAGGTCACGTGCAGGAATTTTGTTTTAGTAGATGACTATTATGTTGCCTGCCTAGTGGCTCCTACTAACTCTGTGACTGGCCCCTCCTTCTCTTACTCCATCCCTGAAGTTGCTATAGGCCATTATAGACCCTGCCTTACTGGATATAGTTATTGGTTCAAGGGTGGCTGCCTGGCTCAAGCCAGACCAGTGAGGGTAGGTGCCTGTAGGTGGCTGACACTCTGAACTGCAGGTTGGAGTAACTGCTGGTGCTCCATGTTCCTCACCCTCTGAAGAAAGGTGGAGAAAGAATAAAGCTGATGTTCAAGAGGTGCAGAGAGGAAGGAGGCCTTGAGATGTCCTGGTCTCTGGTTTAATTGTTCCTGAGCCCTCTACTTTTTTCACACACAAAAAGCAGAGATCTCAGGACCTCTGACTGTTCAACCCTTTCTAGAATTAGTAGACTGGTAAACCCATTTTTTTCTGTTTCTTTGCTGGTCTATGGTGGATTTCTATTTCTAGCAATCCAATGCGTGCAAAAATAATTTCCCATTATTATGTATGAACAAAATAAAGCCTAGAACAATACGCTCAGGGCAGGTCAAATATTGACTCTATCTCATTTTACATATGGAGCAACTGAGGCACAAAGAAGGGAGTGAACCACCCAAGCCACACAGCATGTGAGTGGTTTGAGCCGGCACCCAAAATGCAGGGCTGCGGCTATCTGCCACTTGGAGTTGTTTCTTTAAGGACCTTGCCCTAACGCTGGCATTCTGATTTCTGTGTGACTTAAGAATGGCTACCCTTATCCCCCTCTGCCTCAATTTCCCCATCTTGTCCCTATGGGCATTCAATTCCTGGCAAAAGGCTGAACCAGATGTTATGATGTGGGCTGCTTTGAATTCTCAGGGCCAACAAGAGGCTATTATTATTTAATTACTGCAAATGGTAATTATGAGGGAAGGTTATTGTCAGCCCTCTCATTATGGCACTTCTGCCCTTTTCCTCGGCAGCCTCGGGGCCAGTCATGAAAGGGAGCTGGGTCCAGATGTGCTGCGAGGGTCCAGATGTGCTTCGAGGGTCCAGCATGGGAGGATTGTCAGGCCAGCTGGGGGAAAGGCTGTAAGTAGTTGCTGTCATCAGCCTCCCTTTCCGAAGACAATTTATGGATGATAGAGCCCTTCCACACCCGTGAACTCCTTAGACTCAGTAGGAAAAAGGGAGTGAGCAGTCATTGAGCACTGGTTGTCTTTTGGGCACTGTGCTGGGCACTCTCCCTTCTCTGGGTGAGGTCAAGCCCCTCAAAGCCCAGCAAGGTGCCTTGCTGACCTGTGAAGTAAGAATCATTACCCCCATTTTATAAATGAGAAGACTGAGATCTTCCTAGGTCCTAAAGCTAGTGGGAACCAAGATTTGAGCCCTGTGTGTCTGACCTCAAAGCACTAATGCTCTTGCCTTATAACTTGCCACAGGTACTATTGGCCCATTTCAAAGCTGAAGAAATTGAAGCCCAGAGATGCAACACGGCTTGCCCAAGCTCACTCCAGGATTTAACATTGTCAGGATCTGGTGCCCCATGTCCTGTCCTGCCTGGTCAAGGCTCTGCCCTGCTGCCCATCCCACTGCCATCTCCCTCTATCCCATAACCCCCAGCTCACTGCTGATGGTGACTGATGGTGAAAGATGACTAAGACATAGTCTTCACCCTCTGGCTAAGATCACAACTGCAGATCTATGTAACCAGTTGTCACTGCCCATGACAGACATTGCTAATCAGTCACAGCATTCTTCCTGCTGAGAGCCCAGATTACTAGTCCTTTGAGATTTAGATAAAAATGGACTGGAATTTCCTATCTCACATCTTGAAGAAATCCAGTGATGGCCCCAAGATTTCCTCAAATTCCAGTGACTTGCAAAGTTGTGCTTATTTCCAGCCCCAATTTTCTCCTCCCAGCACACCTTTTGTCTCTCCTCTGCTCACCTTTCCTCTCTGCCCAGTGCCAAGCCAGGCAACCCTGTGCCAACTTCATGTTCAGTATGCGGGTTATTTTACTGACGTTGAAGGAGACAGGGGTTGTATCATAGCAAAGTAAAGGGGAGCAAGTTGAATAATGGCTAGTCCTGCTCTTCAGGGTCCTTCAGCCACCAGCGCCGGCCACTGCTCTTCTCAGGCTCTCCCATTTTATGGATCACCCCTACACTTCAAGATGATGCTCAAATATTTCAACCTGTTCATTTTCTGAGACCCTTCACCTTCAAAAATTCAATCTCCATCACTTTTTATTGCATGAAAGAAGAAATATGTATTGAGCTTACAATCTGATGTCAAAGCAAACAATTAGAAATCAGAATGAATAATTGCAGCTTAGTTAAGTCTGCAAAAAAGGAAAGGTAGGTCCATGGAGCTACGAGAGTATCCTGAAGGTGGCAGAAGGTCACCCTCAGGATGTGGCTGTGAGCCACGATGTGTTGGGTGAGGAGGAGCTTACTAGGTGACGGGGCAGAAATGGTGAGGGGGCACATCTGAGAGGAGTGCCTGTGCAAAGGCCCTGTAGCAAGAGGAATCAGCATGCCTTCTGTGAACTCCAGGGGGCTTATGTGGCTGGAGCACCGAGGCCAACGGGGAACAGTTCTGGTTGGGGATGAAAGGGTTGGCAGCGACCATGCCATGTAGAGACTTATAGGCCATTATCCCCATCAGCTTATCATGTACAGCAAGTTAGATCTCCATCTCCTCCTCAGCTCATGGATAGCTTTGGTTTACCCAAAGCTCCATTCATATCTCTGCTTAACAGAGGGCCAAATGATACTCAGAGTCTCCCCAGAGAAAGTGGTAGTTTTCCCCTTCCTGCCCCACTCCCCCAAGAAAGTGGAAAAGAGAGTACAGAGAGATTGAGTTTCACACCGATGTGAATTATGCCACTGCCCTGGGAAGGCAGAGCATCTAGTTTGCGGTTTAAATGACTTTTCATCTGGGTCATAACCTGGGAGGTACAGATAAGAAGGGCTGGAGAGGTTCTTATTGGGTGTGGGTAAGAGAAGGCTGGTGTTCTCAGGGAAGATTTTCCAAGGGAGGCAAGGTGGGAACAGGTCCCTGAAGAACAGGCAGCCAACATTACTCTGGCCTAACCCACACATTCCCTTTTAATACCTGCTCTGTAAAGTAGGTATTTGCATCCTTAATTGGCACAGAGAGGAAGAAACTTGCCTAAAGTCACTGTCTTTAAATGACAAAGCTAGGGTTCAAACAGCTCTCTGGGACTCTTAAACCTAATCTGCTAGCTCAATCTACAGCCTCTTTGAGGGAAATAAAATGAGCAAAGGTAAAGAAGTGAATGGGCCGACAGTCATGTGCTCATTCATTCATTCATTTATTCTCTTGGCAAATGCCATACAGCACCCACTATGTACCAGGCACTGCAGTAAAAGAAACTCTGAACTAGGAGTTAGAGGACCTCAGCTAAAGGCCTGGCCCCAAGATGTAGCTAACCACTTCCCTTCTCTGGCCTCAGTTTTTCCCACTGTGAAATGGGGATAATGTTCCTACCAGCCTCCCTCTCAGGAGTACTGTAGGGGGTCCAAGTAGAAAGTGCATATGTTCAGTAGCAAAGACATGGAACCAACCCAAATGCCTATTAATGATAGATGGGATAATGAAAATGTGCTACATATACACCATGGAATACTATGAAGCCATAAAAAGGAGCGAGACCATGTCCTTTGTATGGACATGGATGGAGCTGGAAGCCTTTATCCTTAGCAAACTAATGCAGGAACAGAAAACCAAACACTGAATGTTCTCACTTATAAGTGGGAGCTGAACAATGAGAATACATGAACACATAGCGAGGGATCAAGACATACTGGGGCCTATTTGGGGAGCAGGGGGAGGAAGAGCATCAGGAAGAATTGCTAATGGATGCTGGGCTTAATACCTAGGTGATGAGTTGATCTGTGCAGCAAACCACCATGGCACACATTTACCTATGTAACAAATCTGCACATCCTGCACATGTACCCTGGAATTTAAAAGTTGAAGAAAAAAAAAAAAAAGAAGAAGAAGAAGAAGAAGAAAGTGCATGTGTTCATGCTTGAGAGCGTTTTTAGTTCTGATGGGAGGTACACCCCTCCTCCTGCAGAACGAGGAGGTGGTTAGCTAGCTTGATGACAGAGAGGGACATTTAAGCCGACATCAGGGAGGAGCTGAGAGAAGTATTTCCAAAAGACAGAATGACTCCATATAGTGAAGGCTATATGGTAAGAAGGAGCTTGCCACACTGAAGGGACAGAAAGAACAGGGAATCTGGAGTGGAATGAGGTGGGATTGCAAAATGACACTGAGGGCTGGATGTCCCAGATGAGTCCAAGGTCAAGGTCCCACGGTGAACATGCTGGGGATACAATATAATGGAGCCAGCCTTGTGCTGGGCACTATGAGGGCTACAAAACCCGTGAGTCACCTGGACACCTCCTGCTTTCTTACTCCCCACATCTATCAGTCACCGAGTCCTAGTAGGGCTGATTCCTTAATAAATCCCATGTTTGTCCACTTCTCTCCACCTCTGCCAATGCCAAGGTCCAAGCCATTGCCACCTTTCACCTAGAGGGATCTGAAAGTCTCCTCACTGCCCCCAGCACCCCCACTGCTTCCCTACTCTGCCCCATTCCAGTCCATTCTCTCCTCAGCAACCACACAGGCCTTTTGGAGAAAACTCTGCCCATATCACATCTCTGCTTAACTCCTCCCCGGGACTTCCTTTACCCTTTGGCTAATATCTTAAACCCTTACCTATCTGGGCCTGCCTGGGACATCCAGCCCTCAGTGTCACTTCACAGCTCCCTTCTCTTTTCTGGCCCTTCAATGTGTCAGACTCCTTCCTGCCCCAGAACCTTCACATAACTGTTCTCTCTGTTGGAAACACTCTTCCCTGGTGCCAGCTTAAATGTCCCTTACTCTGGGAATCCCTCCCTGATCTTCTCTCAGATGCTCTCCAGACACTTCCAGCCTCTCCTTTGTAGCACTTATGAGACCTAATTAAAGCATTACTTCAGTAATTATTTGCTAAATTCTTTCTCCTGGGACAGACAGTGGAAGAGCTCACCCACATCCAGTCTATTCTCTTTCCAGAGGAGCACTGTATTTCCCAGCCTCCCTTGAAGCAGGCAGGACCATGTGACTAGTCTTGGCCAATGGATGGTGAGAAGGGGTGTATGTGTCACCTCCAGGCAGAAGCAGTGAAAAATCCATGCCTGAAAAAAAAACATCCATTCTTGGCTGGGCATCGTGGCTCATGCCTGTAATCCCAGCACTTTGGGAGGCTGAGGCGGGCAGATCACCTGAGGTCAGGAGTTTGAGACCAGCCTGACCAACATGGAGAAACACGTCTCTACTAAAAATACAAACTTAGCTGGGCGTGGTGGCATGCGCCTGTAATTCCCAGCTACTTGGGAGGCTGAGGCAGGAGAATCACTTGAACCCGGGAGGCGGAGGATGTGGTGAGCCGAGATCACATCATTGTGCTCTAGCCTGGGCAACAAGAGTGAAACTCCATCTCAAAACAATAACAACAACAACCAGAAACACCATCCATTCTCTTTCTTCCTGCCATGGTAACTGAGAAGGTCACAAGTTCCAGTGGGTGCAGCTCCAAAATGGAAGGGACTCCTCAGCCTAGGTCTCTGAAGGAGAGGAACCTAAAGCAGAGGAACCATGATGGGCATGTGGCACAAGTGGGCAATAAATGACTCTGGTGCTATGTCACTGGGATTTTGGAATTCTTTGTTACTGCAGCATAGTCTGGTTAAGACAGTGCTCTATTTGTGCAAAGCTGGGGTCTTCTTCACTGCTGCCTCTCCAGAGCCTGGGACCCTAACTGAAACATTGGAGTAGGCGCTTTGTAAATACTTGAATGAGTGAAAAAACAGAAAATGTGAGACATGGTTCCTTCCTTAAAGAATTTAATCCAAGAGATTAATTCTTACACACACAATAGTTAGAATACAATTAGGGGCTAACTGCTAAAAAAAGAAAGGGAGAGGGGCTAATGGGCTGGAGCCGCCAGGGAAGGCCTCCTAGAGGAGAGTAAAGTTTTGCAGAATTGGAGAGGATGACAGTGGGCTTGCTGTCCATCCATTCAGCAAACATTTATTCCGATGCAGCATGATGAGTGTGTTGCCAGCAGTGTGGCTGGAGGACCATGGACACCTTGGGAACCAGAGGAAAGTGCCCTTTCCATGTGAAGGATCTAGAATGGCTTCACACAGGAGGTGATGCGTGAGCTAAGACTTGACATGCAGGTGTTCACTACAGAGATAAGAGATGAGGAGAAAAGGACTAAGAATTCCAGACAGAGGGAACAGCATGAGCAGAGGACAGGCATCATGAAGGTGGATGGTGTGTTCAAAGACAGGGCAGCATCTAGTGTGGCTGGATTTGGGGGGAAAGGGGGATGGGTGCCAGTGGCAAAGAGCTGAGCTCAGTTTCTCCATCCCTAGCTTCCTGCACCTCACCCCAACTGCCTCCATCCAAATCATATTCATAGCATCTTGGAAGCTTCTGGAAGGCTTTTAAAAAATGTCTAAGCTAAGACCTGAAGGATAAATTGAAGGTGGTCAGAAAAGGTGAGGCGAAAGGGCAAGGGAGGGTGTTCCAGGCAGAGGGAACAGCATTGGCAAAGTCCTCAGAAGTGAGATAGCAAGGCCTTAGATGGCAGCTCACTTTGGCTGGCTGGAGCACAGCTTTCCAGGTGGTTAGGGAGGAGACTGGTGGGACAAAGGTGGGCCAGCGTGTACCCTTCCCCCATAAATTCCTTCCAAAGGCTCCAGCTCAGCACTCAAGGCCTTCAGGATCCTGTCTCCCACATGCCTCTCCATTCTAAATTTCTGTGCCTTTGCATGTGCTGTTGTTCTAAGTGCCTAGAATGATGATGATAATGATGATATTGATGATAACATAACTTTAGAATGTGTTAGGTGCTATTTCATTGAACCGCTCAGCAATGCCATGATTAATACCTTTTAAAATTAATTAAAGCCTTAATTAATTAAAGGTATTAATTTTAAAATTTATAGTAGACTTTATTTTTTAGAACATTTTTAGATTTATAGAAAAATTGAGACGATATTACAGAGAGTTCCCATATACCTCCTCTAATTTTCCTATGAGTAATACCTTATGTTACTATTTGTTATAATTTGTTACAATTCTTGGTATATACTTTCCTTGATACATTATTGTTATTAATAACTAAATTCCATAGTTTATTTAGATTGTTTTTACCTAATGTCTTTTACATTTAGTAGTTGTCTGTCTTTTGTCTTTTTTTGGGGGGGGGGGCAGAGTTTCGCTCTTGTTGCCCAGGCTGGAGTGCAGTGGCGCCATCTCAGTTCACTGCAACTTCCGCCTCTGGAGTTCAAGCGATTCTTCTGCCTCAGCCTCCTGAGTAGCTGGGACTATAGGCACGCGCCACCATGCCCGCTAATTTTTTTTTTTTTTTTCTTGAGACGGAGTCTCGCTCTGTCACCCAGGCTGGAGTGTGGTGGCCGGATCTCAGCTCACTGCAAGCTCCGCCTCCCGGGTTCACGCCATTCTCCTGCCTCAGCCTCCCGAGTAGCTGGGACTACAGGCGCCCGCCACCTCGCCCGGCTAGTTTTTTTTTTTTTTTTGTATTTTTTTAGTAGAGACGGGGTTTCACCGTGTTAGCCAGGATGGTCTCGATCTCCTGACCTCGTGATCCACCCGTCTCGGCCTCCCAAAGTGCTGGGATTACAGGCTTGAGCCACCGCGCCCGGCCTGTTTTTTGTGTTTTTTTTTTTTTTTTTTTTGAGACGGAGTCTCGCTCTGTCGCCCAGGCTGGAGTGCAGTGGCCGGATCTCGGCTCACTGCAAGCTCCGCCTCCCGAGTTTACGCCATTCTCCTGCCTCAGCCTCCCGAGTAGCTGGGACTACAGGCGCCCGCCACCTCGCCCGGCTAGTTTTATTGTATTTTTAGTAGAGATGGGGTTTCACCATGTTGGTCAGGCTGGTCTCAAACTCTGACTGGGTGATCCGCCCGCCTTGGCCTCCCAAAGTGCTGGAATTACATGCGTGAGCCACTGCGCCTGGCCGTGTCGTTAGGCTCCTCTGGCTGTGACGGTTTCTCGGACTTTTCCTTGATTTAGATGACCTTGATAGTTTTGAGGGGTACTGGTCAGCCAGCAATTCTGTTGGATAGCCCACTATTGGAGTCTGTTTTTCTCACAAGGCTGGGGTTATGGGTTATTGGGAGGAAGACCACAAAGGTAAAGTGTCATTTTCATCACGGTATCAAGCACATATCAGCATGATTTGTGGCTGTTGATCTTGGCCTTGATCACTTGTCTGAGTAGCAGTCATCAAGTCTCTCTCCGTAAAGTTACTCCTTTCCCCTCCCTTTCCATACTGTGCGCTTGGGGAGGACGTCACTATCTGCAGCCTACTCCTAAGGAGTAGGGAGTGATGCTCCCCCTCCCTGAGTGTCTACATAAATTATTTGGAATTCTTCTGCACAGGCAATTTGTCTCTTCTTTCCCCGTTTATTAATTTATTATCTCATTGAATTTCTCAACAATGGGTTGGTCCTTTGATTATCATCATTTCTGGAAACTGGAAGGCCTTCCTTTCTTCCCCACCTCGCTCACCCCAGAGCCAATTTCTGAAGCCCTCTCCACCTCTCTGGGAAAAAAAGTGGCCTCCCGCCATGCTTTAACATTCCAACTAATTCACGCCACACAGGTTTCTTGTGCCTCTGCTCTGTGCCAGGCACTGTGCTTGGGGCTTGAGAACAAGCAGCCCCTATGGGCCCTGTCTTCCAGTTGCCCACAGTGTTTGCCATCCTGTGCTAGAATAGAATCTTGGTGAGGGCAGGGGCATCATCCAGTTTTTTAATTGCTATGCTCCCAGCCAACCAGCACAGTGTCTGATGTTTAGTAGGTCCTCTATGAATATTTACTGAATTTGGAAATGCTTCCTGGAGGACAAACACCGGCAGATGATTGTTTATCTGTGTGCCCTTGCCTGGGGACTGTGCGCTCCCTGAGGGCAGGGCCGGCCTTAACCATCCTGGCCCAGCGGTCGGGTGGTGGTGGATGTCATAGAAATCTAAGCCAGTGAAGGGATCCGGGAACCGGCTGCCTCTTCAGGTAGAAGTGAAGTTTGGAAGCTGACACAGCTCGGGAGGCCGAATCAGGAGGACTTGGTGACTGATTGGCTGGGGAGGGTGAGGCGGGAGGAGGAGTCATACAGATGGCTCTGAGGTCTGGAGCCGGGGGACAGCCGGTGCCACCTCTGATAGACTCTACGAGAAGAGCCGCTGCCAGCTTCAGGCCGCCCCATCCATTGGGGATTCGGCCTAGGGCGAGGGAGGGGTGGCTGGGCCTGTGCAAACTTCTACTCCCCACCCCTATGTCCTCGTCTTAAAAAAAATCGGCCTGGATTTTGAGCACGGTCGTTTGTTATCAGGGGTGAGGGTCCATTCCGGGGGTCCCCTCCAGGCGGCCGTCTTCGAGGGAGACCCCCAGGGGCAGCCTGGCACCGCACGGGCTCGGCCTGGTCAGGGCCGTGGCCCGCCAGGCCCATGTACCCAGCCCGCCATCACCCGGGAGTGGGGTGGCGAGGCAGCCGCCGGGCCTGGGCGGGACAATGGCCGCGGCCGCCGGGGCCCCGGGAGCCCCCGCGCTGGGGAAGGGGCTGTCCTAGGGCCGGGCGCCGGTGCCCTCCCCGCGCGGCTCAGGGGGGCGGAGTGGGGGCGAGGAGTTCCTTTGTGGCTCTGCCTCCGGCGCGGAGCGAGCGGGGGGGCGCAGCGCAACTTTGCCAGGCGGCGGCAGCGGCGGCGGCGGCGGCGGTGAGCGCGAGACGAGGCCCCGGGGCCCGAGCGGGGACCCCAGCGCGCGGCCCGCCCCCGCCCCCCGCCCGGCCCCCTCCCCTCGCGCGCAGTCGCCAGCGCCCGGCGCTGCCCACTCGCGGGAGGCCCCGGGGCCGGACGGGCTGCGCAGCCGGAGAGGCGGGGGCCCGACGCGGCCCCCCCGGAGCCGGGCGCCTGGCGCGGGGGCTCGCCGAGCGCACGGGGGGCCGCGCGGCGCTGCAGACCCAGCCTCCCGCCGCCGCCGCCGCCGCCGCCGCCTCGGCGCTTGCAGAACCCAGAAGTGAACAGCAGGCGACCCGGAAGGTTTGCGCGCGGCTCCGCAGCGAGCCGGAGCCGGAGCCGGAGCCGGAGCCGGAGCCCGAGCCCGGAGCCTGAGCCGGAGCCCCAGCCCGGCCCTGCTCGGGCCGCCGGGCGCGGGGCTGCGGCCGCGTCCCGGAGGCGCCGCCAGTACAGCCAGGTCCGTGCGGGCCCGGGGCGCGCGGGGAGCGGGCCCAGCGGCGGCGGGCGCCTGCCCGCGGGAAAGTTGCGCCGAGTTGCGGGCGGGGGCCGGGCCGGGGCGCGGGCGCTGTCAGCGCGGGCCGGGGCGCTCCGAGGGCCCGGGGCCGCCTGCGCCTCGGGCCCGGCCCGGAGCGGCGGCGGCGGCGGCGGGGCGCGCGGGGTAGGAAGTGTCTCCCGCGGCGTGTCTGGGGCTGGTCTCCGAGTGTGTGTGCGTGTGTGTGTGTGTGCGCGCGCGTGTGTGTGTGTTTTCTTAAGCCGGGCTATTCAAACCCTGCTGCAATTCTCCGGTAAACAATGATTCATGGGGCTTAATGCAAATAAACGGATTGCAAACGGCGCGGTTCGCGCACTTTGCAGCCGGCCCGGTGGAGCGGCCAGTGCCGGATTTCTCCCTTTTTTTGCAGATCTGCAGAATATGGCGTCCCTGTCCTGTTTTAAAAATAAGCCAGGCTGCCATTTTTGTTTTTCTTTTGTCTGAAAATTTTAATAAAACTGTCTGAGAATGTGGGAGAGGCGGCTGGAAGCAGAGGGGGCACCCGAAGGGTTGGCTTTTTTCCTTTTCTTTGGAGAGAGCCGCGAGCCTTTCGGGGAGGTGAGACACAATGCAATTGCACTTTAAAGAAAAAAAAAAAGGGAAGCTGCCGGGCGATTTGGGCGGGGGGAGGGCTGGGAATTTAAAGTTAACTCCGAAAGTTTGCTTTGCTTTGCTTCTCTTTCTTTCTTTCTTTTTTTTTGGAAGGCGGTGAAATGCCGCGAAAGGATCTCGAGGCCCATTTCTCCCCCAGCCAGCTGCCTTTGCAGGATTTTTGGGAAAAGTTAACTGCCGGTTTCCTCAGAGCTGCGCGGGATGGGGGGCCGAAGGGGGGGCAGATGTGGAGGGTTGGGGATGGGAGTTTTGGGGGAACTGGGAAACATTTTTTGGAAGGGGCTCTATAAACATGGCATTGTAAGGAGCTAGATCCTCAGATCTGGGGGAGAGGACCGGCAAGAGGGGCTCAGAGTGGGCCCAGCATTTCCAGCAAAGACCCCTAGCATGAGGAAATAATCCTGCTGTCCCACCACCCTGTCCTCGAGCAGTGTGGAACCTTTGGGAGCTGTGTGTGTGGCAGTGGGCCTGTCTCCTTCATGGGTGGCCAGGACCCCCCATGTAGGCTGGAATCCTGCCTAGGCCCTGGGGTGACCCTTGGACCCTGAGGCAAGTGAGCTTGGCCCTTTGCAGTTGGAGAGCCCCCTCCCCAACCTGGTGGTCCTCCTGCCCCCAGAGGTGGCAGCTGGTGGTAATGCCTCCCCGACCCCACCCTATGATGAACTTTTGGTTGGGTGCAGGCCTGCAGCCCAGTGGGTCCTGTCTGAGGGGAGGGGCAGGAAAGGTAATCTGGTTTGCTAGTCCCCCTCGGTGTGAGCCTCACTCCTGTGGTATGCTCTTATTCCTTTCTGCCACTCCTGCCCTACGCCCTGGAGGTAGAAGCACTTTGGACTTCGGTTAAGTTCCTGAAGTATCTTGCTGGACAGGTCAGGGCCTGCTGGCTCCGCAGGCTGCCGAGGGGGATCTGAAGGCCAGGCCCACAAGGTCTGGGGTGAATGACTGGCGCTGTCCAAGGCACTGGGGGCAGTGTTGGGCCTGGCCTCTCATCTGTCCCCTACTCCAGCATTTCTTGGAGGGGAGACCCTTCTAGTGTCACTCCTGGTTTGTGTGCTGGATCCACTAGACAGAGTGAGCTCCCAGAAGACAGAGTTGGGGGTTGAAAGCTGGGGTTAGGGGTTCAGGGCTGTGGAACTTGGCATGCCTTGGCCAGAGGGTACCAAGTCAGGTGATTTTTAGATGGAGGAACTGAGGTCCAGAGAGAGGAAGTGACTTGCCCGAAGTCACGCTACCAGGTAGAAGGAGACTGAACCCGGGACCTGGGTGTTAAGGCTTCCACTGCTAGGCTCCCTCCACTGTTCTCCATGGGGGGCCTGGACCCCTGGAAGATCTGTTTTGAACAGAACTGGACTAGAATGGGACAGCATGATCCTTTCACCCCCTCCTACCCCCTGCCATAATAATCCTCCCTGAGAGAATTGAACTTTACAGTTTGCACAGTATGGTGTGGTGGTTATCACATCAGGTTCTCGCAGAAACTCAGTTGGGGTTAAATTGTCCTAGTGGGGATTATGAACTTCATTATAAGGAAAACAAGACTCAGAGAGGTTGAACAGTGGCAGAGGAGGCTTAAACTCAGGCCTGCAGGCTCCTCGTCTGGTCTTTCCCCAGGTGGACTTTGGTGCTTGTGGGAAGGACTCTTCTAGGTTTTGGGCTAATTCTTCTGCTGAATCCAGTGACTGTGTAAAAATCCAGAGGCCCACCCCACCCAAAGAATGTCAGAGCTGAAAAGGCTTAGATGTCAGGAGGTCACCTGGGCCCAGAGAGGGGAAGCCGCTGGCTAGAAGTCAGTGATTTGGGTCTCAGAACCGGACCTTGATCTCCTGCCTCCCTTCCTCTGTGACACTCAGAGGGACAATGAGCCTCTCTTCCCATTCCCAGGCTGCATGGGCTCCAGGATGGCAGGAATTGCTAGTGGGTGGTGGTGCTGGTGATGGTGTCATGGAGTAACAGCCAGTGCTCCATGGAGACATGAACTTGTCCCAGGGACTAAGGAATAGGCTATCTGCAGGCTTGGGGACGGAGGCAAGCTGGTCCCACATGGAAAGGAGGAAGCAGATGTGTGGGTGAGGTGGGGACTGGGTCTGAAGCCAGGCTGGCCCTAGCCCTTCCCTGGGCAGACACTTTTCTGCCTTGTCCCTCTGTAAAATGAGGAGCCATTCGTTCCTTCTTCTGCCACGGGCTATTTTATTCATTCATTTGTTGCCAGATCATTCCTTTATTTTTTCATTATCCATTAATTAGTTTATTGGTTAGTCATCTCAGTAATCTACCCATCTGGTCTTCTATGCAGTCCTTAGCTCACCCAGCCCACACTGCACAGACATGTGAGATACAAGTGTAGTCCTCCAGGGCTCTAAAGCCAACAAGGAAGAAGGGGTGAGACTGCAGGTGCATGAAGCACTAGCCAGGGCAGTGTTCGCTGGGCACCTCCATGAGTCCCCAGGGTAGGGCTCTCAGAGAATGGAAGTCTTGAAAACACCAAAGGAGTCCCATAAACCTTCATAGTGGTAGACCTGGGTCCTGAGATTAGGTCCCATTGTGTCACATGGCTTCTGTGACTTTGAGCACATTCTTTCCCTTTCTGAGCCTCAGTTTCCTCAACCCTAAAATGGGGTACTTTCTGTGAATCTCTCATGGGTTGTTGGGAGTGATATCAAGACAGTGTATGACATGTCTCCCCGTCTTGGCCAGGCATGTGGTGGGAGCTCAGTATGTACCCACTGAGTTATAAGGATTGCTGATTACTGTCCTAGGCCCTGCGATGATTTTGAGAATGGCGATGGTGGTTTCAGAATGAGGCACATGACCTGGGCACCCTGCAAGCCCTGGTCTGCTTTGTCATTCCCCTGCTGAAACTCTTCTAATGTTTCCTAGACATTTAGAAGACAAAATATCCGAAGTACTTTCTGGACCTACAAGGCCCTTAATAGTCCAGGCTCTGCCCACCTCTCAACCTTGGCTCCCCGCGTTCCATCGCCACCTCCAGCCACACACTAGTTTCGTTCCGCACCTTGAATTCACAAAGCCTGGTGGCAGGGCCTTTGCACATTTCCCCACCAGGACAGCTTTTCCCTGAGTGTTTACATGACTGGCACCTTCTTGTTTCACAGGTTTCTACTTGAATGTTACCTCCTCAGAGGGTCTGCTTGGATCACTTGCTCTAAAATAGCTTCCTACTCTCACTCTCTCACATCAGCCGCTTTTTCTTTTCTCTTGTGGCTCTCACCAGTATCTGAAACCCTCTCATGTATTTATTCACACTTCTTGCCTGTCTACACCACTAGAACATGCTGAAGCGCCATGCGTGTGAGTGAGCAGGTGGTTCTGGTGTGGCGTGGCTGGGGCTTTTGTAGAGGTGAGGAAATGCTAGGAAGTCCAGGTGTGGCAGCGCATTGCCTGGGAGATAAAGTTACACCGAGGGCTGTCTTCTCCTTCTCCCTCTGGGAGACTCAGGGCTGTTGTTAGGAAATAATGAGATGATTAAATCATGGAATCTAAGAATCCAAGTCTCTTCCAATCTCAGAGCTTTAGCATCTGAGAAGCTTTCCAGCTGAGAACCTTTGACACTTGGAATCTTAGCACGATAGCATGATCCAGTCTTAGGTTTAGAATCTTACAAAGTGGACTTTCACTGCCTTATTTAGCATCACAGAGTGCTCAATTTGTGCCACGCCATGTTCTAAAAGCCTTTATAAATATTAACATAGTTACAGGTGAGGAAGCTGAGGCACAGAGATACTTAGGTATCATGGAGCAGTTGCTAGGATTTGAACCTAGCACTCTGGGACTCCTTAGAATCCCTCAACTGTTGAGGGGAAGCCCAACCTCACTTGACCCTTGCACAGAGCAGGAATCCCTTTCCCACCCCCTTGTCAAAAGGGCCTCTGGTCTGTGCCTAAACCCCCCCTCCAGTGAGCTCCCTCCTAACCAGCCACCTAGCTTCCTGTTGTCAGAAAGTTCTCATCGCTAGTAAGATTTTCTTCTTTACAATGTGTAAAGTGCTGCACCTCCCTTGTGTGTAACACCTGGGAAGTGATGTTAGTGTCATGGTTTCCCAGTGCCTTTGACCTTGTGGATTCCTGGTTTCAGTAGCCTCTTTCTTCCCACTGGGTTGTAGGAAGAAAGGCAGACAGCCTCAGTGCATTGTTGAATGTAAGAATGAATGAATTGATGCACAAAGACCACATGAACCCTCAGGATTTCTGAGTTCCTCTCTCTCTAGCCTGGTGCTCGGCACTCATCCGGGGTAATTGGTCAGGCTTGGTGTACTCAGGAAAAGGAGACACTGTTATCTCTCCAATAATGTGTGTATCTGATGACATTTATACGTGCAATTCTTGGAGAATCATGTGAGGTCTAAAATCATGCACTATTAGGAGCGAGGTGGATGTCCCAGATTATCTAGCCAAACTTCGTTCTACCCGTTGGGGAAATTGAAGTAGGAAGGGAGAGGAGCAGGCCTTGTCCAAGGCCATGTGCATCTCTGTCTGCTCCCCAGAGGCCAACAGGCTGCCACAGTATCTGCTTTGGGGTTCAAAGGCAGGGGAAAGCACTCGATGGGACAGCTGCTCCTTCTCTAGTGGAGAAGCAACCCCTGTACAATGGGGGCAACATTTTTGGATGCACAGGGTGCACCTGGCACTTGGGGGGAGATTGAGGAAGCCAGCTGCATTGAGAGTGGGTTGGGGCCATGGTGATGGGGATGGCTTTCTAGAACCGGGGCTGGAACTAGGCTTTGGAGGTGGCTGGAATTTGGGGGAGGTGGCTGAATAGTGTCTTTAGTGGATAAGGTGTGTAGGGAAGGCCGAGGAATTTGACTTTGGGGCCTAAGAGGTCCTGCTTTGTTCCCTGCCTCATCCATGTGGCCACAAGGATACCGTTGGTGGGGTCTCCACCATCTGGGTCCCTTTCTGAACTTTGGGCGAAGGCTTTAGGATTCTTTTTTTTTTTTTTTTTTTTTTTTGAGATGAAATCTCGTTCTGTTGCCTAGGCTGGAGTGCAATAGTGTGATCTCTGCTCACTGTAAGCTCCGCCTCCCGGGTTCACGCCTTTCTCCTGCCTCAACCTCCCGAGTAGCTGGGACTACAGGCGCCCGCCACCACACCCAGCTAATTTTTTTTTGTATTTTTAGTAGAGACGGGGTTTCACCGTAGTTAGCCAGGATGGTCTCGATCTCCTGACCTCGTGATCCGCCCGCCTCGGCCTCCCAAAGTGCTGGGATTACAGGTGTGAGCCACCACGCCCGGCCAGCTTTAGGATTCTTAAGGGGACAGTCTAGGCAGCCATTCCAGGTTCTGCGGCTCTGTGGGGGTGCACCTGCCTGAGAGGGGGCACAACCCTTCAACACACTCAAATACATTCATACATATTCACACTATTGGCTTTTCCATGACCACCCCGACCCTACCTCCTGCACCATCCTTGCCAATGTGGAGCACTCCTCTGCTATTTCAGAAATACCACCACAGATGTCCTAAACTGGACCCCTAGGAGCCAGGAGTTCAGGAAGCATGTCTGCTGGAGTGTGCCTGCACACACGGTATACACATCACACAGGAGCACATGCATGCTCTCTTGCTACTGGTAGGACCACATACCAAAGTGCACTCTCCTGGGAAACAGCACTCAGCCACATGCTTGATATCTGCACATTCTCCCACACGCATGGTGTTCATCTGAACACAGCTCTGCTCACTCAGGCCTCCTTGTGCACACGTGTGTTTTTACATGTAGATGAGTCTTGCATGCGCACACTCGTTTACACTTGAGATAAGATAGCCTCAAATTCTAGGCCTTGTGCAAGCATGTCTCATAAACACCCTTGCACTCACGCCTGCACCCACACCTGGCCTAGATCCGCTGGAAATGATGGAGCCGGCAGCTCATTTCCATCTCCTGCCTTCATTCACTAGTATTTCTTGAGCGTTTACTATATCCAGGCCTTGTGCTAGATGCTGGGGATAGTGGGGAGGAAAACTGATGTATATAGGTCCCTGCCCTAGCGGAGGTAGACAGGCACTGTAAAAAAGATCACACAAATGATGATGATGATTTTTTTTTTTTTTTTTGAGATGGAGTCTCTGTCACCCAGTCTGGACTGCAGTGCACAGTCTTGGCTCACTGCAACCTCCACCTCCCAGGCTTAAGCAATTCTCCTGCCTCAGCCTCCAGAGTAGCTGGGATTACAGGCGTGTGCCACCATACCCGGCTAATTTTTGTATTTTTAGTAGAGATGGGGTTTTGCCATGTTGGTCAAGCTGGTGTCAAACTCCTGACCTCAGGTGATCACCCACCTCAGCCTCCCAAAGTGCTGGGATAACACGCATGAGCCATGGTGCCTGGCCACATGATGATTAAGATTAGAGATTTTGGTCACTATGATGACTGATGATGGGGGAGAGGCAGAGGGAACGGCCTGGGTGGAGGCCCCGAGGTGAGAAATCCAGGGACAAGGAGATGGTGGTGGCACTGGGACCTAGGGAAGGTGCAGGGGATGAGGCAGCAGGTGAGGCTGAGTCTGGTGGGGCCTGTAGCCAGTCTTCCCTGGCCTGTTCCCCCAGAGCCATTTGTCCACCCCATACCCTCCCCACTCCTTTCTCTCCCCAGCCCAGCCCAGCCCTCCCTTTGCTGCTGTGGCCCGCGTGGGGCCCGCTCTGTCTGCTGGCCTGCACCCCAGCTGGAGGCCTATTTAGCCTGCCCCACAGGCTGCCTGCCCTGGAGGTCCTGGGATATAGCAGGGAAGCAGGCTTGACTACCTGCCAGGGGTTCCCTGTCCAGGACCCCTGAGACCTGTCTCAGAAGCTCCTGGGGGCCGGGCCAGAGCCAGGGCCCAGCAGTTGGCTTTCCTGTTTTCAGTGAATCTCAGACCTGGATCTTTGCCAGTCAAAAGAATGGTCCCTGTGGGTCCTGAAGGCCGCCCAGAGCTACTGCCACTCCCCACCCCCCAGATGGCATCACTGGCTGGTCAGATTTCCATGTGGGTCTTTGGAATGTTGGGAAAAACTCCCTTAGGCCTTGGAGAACCTAGCAACAGCAATGGCAGCTGACTGTTCAGGAGTCCTCACTGTGTGCCAGGCAGTGTTCGAAAGATTTTATCCATATTAGCTCACTTAGTCCTCCGTACAACCCATGGAGATACCATGATCATCCCCAGTTTACAGATGAGAAAATTGAGGCTTGGAGATGTTGGTAACAATCCCAAGGGCCTGGGCTGGGACTATCTGCCTCCAGAATCCAGACTTTTAACCCTCGAGCTGTCACATTCCCCTTTAAGGGTCCAGGAGCCCAGGCTATGATTTGGTTGAACCCCTTCACCTTACAGAGGCAGAAAAGGAGGCCCAGAGAGAAAATGGACTTGCCAGAGTGTTCTGTTACCTCTGCCTGCACCAGATGCATGGCCTTGGGCAGGTGAGTGACCTCTCTGAGCCTCATTCCTGACCCCAATGAAGTGATGACCAGAGAAGCTTGGAGGACACATGGGGACTGAAATTGAGAAAGGACCCGGGGTGAGGGCTTCTTAAGTCTCCTGATACTTGCTTTATAAGTCATTAAGCTGTTCATGTTCTAAGCATCTTTCTGAATATATGTTATATTTCAAAACACTCACAGCATCTACCTCATGGGGTCGTTAGGAGCCAGAGTGAGAAATGCTTGTAAAGTATCTTAAGGTGCCTAGCATGGAGGAAGCAACTATTATTATTACCATCATCATTTCATGCCAGCAGAAGGAGTTCCCTGTGGGGATAGGAGCTGGGGGTCCCCAGGAGAAACAGAAGTAGGGAGGGGGGTGTGTTCCAAGCCTGTAGAACATTCTCTCAGAACTGAGAGGGTGTCATGGCCCCTTCCCTAGATGAGGGCACTGAGGCTACTAGAGAGGGTCAACCACCCTGGGTGTCTCTGGGTAGCTGGAGGTGGGAATGGGGGGCCGAGAGGGTGAGGGTGTTGGGGAGGGGGAGTGCCAGTGAGGGGAAGGGGCAGGCTCCCAGCTCCCACTGACCTGGGCACAGACAGCAAACCCTCCGGCTCTGATCAACCCTGCCGTCACAACGAAAACAGCCCTTCCCAGCCCCATGGGGCTGCGGAAACCCAGCCTAATTGGATCCAGGACCCTGGGAGCCTCTTTCCTTCCAGGGAAGGAAGTTCCCAGGAGTGTGTTTCTGGGGCTGGCCAGGCCTAGCCAAGGTCTTGAGGGTGGGGTGGGGTGCAGCATCTGCGGCTCAGGGTTCTAGCTGCATGGAGTGGCAGAGGGCAGAGGGGCCATGGGAGGCAAACTTCGAGCATGTCTCAGGAGCCTGAAAGATGGGAAGCCTCAGTTTCCCTCTCCTAGACCATCTGCTTATTCCCTCCAGGCCATCCTTCTGGCCGCATAACGGCTTATCCATTGAAGACCTTGGCCATGGCCCTCCCTTGCTCAGGGACCTCCCACGTCCCCTTCCATGTTCTTTCACCAGAGCACCTTAGCCTGGAACTCTAGTCCTTTACGAATGGCTCCAGCCACCCCACCCTTCTTCCCTTGTGAATTCCTGCGCTATACCCCTGACCCACGTGATGCCATGTGCTTTCCTGCCTCGGGGCCTTTGCACGTGCAGTTCTTGCCACCTGCCATGCTCTCTGGCATCTCCCTCTTGCAATTTCCCCTTCCCCCTTCAGTAAGTCCCACCTGCCTGAAGTCTGTTCTTCCCACAGTGAGATGAGTTCACCCTCCTGAGGATGCTGCCACTACCCTCCCTTCCCTCCCAGCCCGACTGCAGCAGTAGCTGTTGCCCCTCTCTGGGGACAGGGATTATGTTTGAGAAACCTTTACTGTCCCAGGGAGTTAACAGTTTTCCAGCCTCTGCACACGCTGCCCTTCTGCCGCAATGGCTCTCCTGGTAAACTCCCACGTCTTTACGGCTCGCATGGAAAAACCCCTCCTCATCAATTCCCTCAGTGAACATCTGTTGAGTACCCAGTGTATACTAGACACTTGAGGCCCTACTGCATGGCTGGCACTGGGCTCTGGGGCTGCAGCAGTGATGGCTGATGGGGAGACAGGCCTAAGGCATATTTAGAGGCGTGGTATTAATACAAAGGTGGGACAGGGAGAAGGCAGAGGACCATGGGAGTGTATACCAGGGTAGCCCAATTCCTATGTGGGAAACATCAAAAGTGACCTTTAAGTTGAGACAGGAGTGGAGACCTGGGTGAGCTGTAGGGCTATGCTGGGGTAGGGGTTGTAACTAAGAACCAGACCGAGCCCTGCTTTTGGGGAGCCCACAGTCTACTTGAGGGACTGGACAAATAACCAGATAACCAGACAGTTCCCCAAGGCAGTGCCAGCTGAGCAGAGTTTTGAAGGCAGGGTTCCAGCTGGGAGGTATGGCCCCCAGGTGGAGGGGCTCAGCCTGTGCAGAGCCGTGGCTCATCAGGTCACCTTGTTCTGGGGGCCCTGATGCTGGAGGGATGGTGCCAAGGGGCACACCTGATGAGATGAGTGTGGCCAGGGGACCTTCTTGGTGAAAGCCTGAGCGTCAGACTGTGGAGTTTGAACTGTACCCCAAAAGTGATGGGAATCCAAGAAGGATTTTAAGCGGTAGACTTAGTGCCCTGGGCAGGCTCTCCTTCAGCTTGGTCCTCCCTGCTGGGGCCCCGGATGGGACCAGGAGTCCCTTCGTGTCTGCTCTCCCCCACCCACTGCTGTCATGGGTGGGGCTGGAGGCTTTTGCTGTGGGACTTTGAGCAGGCCCCTGTCCCTCCCTGAGCCCCACTCTCCTGGGTAAACTTGCAGGGCCTTAGGCCAGAATCCTATGTGGGGCTGTGGGCTGGAGTTTGGGGTATCTTGCTGTGTCATACCTTGCTTAACTTTTGGTTTTATTAAAAATATTCCCTTAAAAAGTCACATAACAATACTCTTCCAGGCCTATTGCCCCATTAGCTGTGACATGGAGAAAAATTAGAAAACAGGGATATGAAATAAGTAAAAACCCACCTCATCTCTGCCCCTGCTCCAAGCCAGAAACATCACCACTGTTAGCCTTTTGGTGTTTCTTCCCCTCTTTTCTCTCAGCACCCAGTTTTCATATAGATATCCTTGCTCTATCTATACATGCAGTTTTAAAAAAATCTTCCCATTTCCCCCCTATCACAAGTGTTTTTTAAATGACTGCAGAGTGGTTTCAATCCTTCCTTTTAATGGATCCAGTGTCAGGGTGGAGAGGATGGGCTTTAGGACCTGATTGTCTGTATTCAAATCCTACACTTAACTGCTTGACTTTGGGCAAATTTACTGATCTCTCTGTGCCTTCAGTTCCTGACAGGCCAATGTGAGTGTTAAATGAGTCATTACAAGGCCAGTAACGTTAGCTGTTATTAACGACCGTAGACTGTGTCACCAAGTAACATGACTTACACAGAACCTATTTAAAATTTCGGCTGTTCCAGGTTTTTGCTGTTGTAAAAAACCACTGATGCAAACAGCTTTGTACATATAACTTTTTCTCTATTTTTCTAGGGATGGATGACCAAGAATGGGATCACTAGGCCAGGAAGTTTGGACATTTTTAGAGCTCTTGACAAATTCATGCCAGATTGTTTTCAGAAATGATTGTTACAATTTACACTCCCACCAATAATACATGAGCGTGCCAATTTCACCATACCCTCACCAGTATTGGGTGTTAGCATTTCCTTATTTCTTACTGCTATTTTGATAGGTTAAACTCATTGAATTTTCACTGCTATGGAAGCAGAATCATTTTCTGTGTTTATTAGCTGTTAACATCCTTTTTGGATCGGCTAGTCTTTAGAGAACATACATAGCCCCTTCTTGGGTCAATTAGGAAGACAGGACTTAGATACAGGAAATAGTGAACAGTGTAACAGAGAGGGACAGCACAGTGCCAGAGTGGGTGGAGGGGACTCGGAGGAGGGGGAGGGGGCTTCCTTCTATCCGGGCCACAGCCCTTTCAGTTCCCCCCACCTGATTATTAAGTAATTGATTAATTAATCCAAACCTTTGTCAGATACTGTGCAGGGTTTAAAAGATAAATGATTCAGCCATGATCCCTCCCCAACGGAGCGCATGTCTGGCAGCAGAGATGGATGAGCAAACAGACAGAACATGGGGTGAGAGAGGTTCTGATGATGGAAATGCAGGGTACAAAGGGAGCAGTGAGGAGAGCACGCAGTGCAGCCCGGGCATGGAGGCAGAGTAGTCCCCGATTGCTTCCAGGAAGAGGTGGCCTGTAAGCTGTGGCCTGAGGGATGCATTGGAATTCACTAGTGACATGGGGAGGGCAGAGAATACCAGGGAGAGGATGCAGCCTGTGGAAGGTGAGAAGGGAAGCAGAGCCCTGGGGGAACTGGGAGATGCTCAGTCTGGCTGTGCAGTGCAAAGTGGAACAGCCAGAGAGATCGGCAGGGGCTGCACACGTAAGGCTTAAGCAATCCAGACATTGTCTGGAGGGAAGTAGGGAGCTATGGAGGGTCTTAAGAAGGACAGGGTTGGGATCTTTTATTTTATTAAAATTACAGTGACTGCAGTAATGGAGTGGAGGATGGAGGAGGGGGGGAACCTGTGAGGAGGCTCTTACAATAGCTGAGGCCAGAGCTGAAGGGGGCCTGTATCAGGGCAGGGGAGGTGGTGCAGACCCTCTTCTCTCCCCACCCTGTAGGATCCTAATCAGCTTCATGGTGCAGATGGAATGCCACCTCTTCCAGGTAGCCCTTCCTGACACCCACCCTCCAAGTCATGCGCGCTTTGAGGCTGGGGCTGTGCAGGGCCTGGCGTGCAACAGTCAACTGCCTGCCCACCAGCAGCTGACGCTGACCTCCCACTGCCCCATGCCTCTGGACCCTCCATCTGTTCCCCGCACTGGGCTACCAACTACTTTCGTTCATTTTTTAAGAATAAATTTATTGTTTTTGTTAAGAAACGGAACAGCATTACAGAGAATTTGGAAATCAGAGAAACAAAGACAAAGACCAAGATTGGCCCCAGCTGCCTCTTGCCTTGCTCCCAGCCTCCCTCTGGGTGTGGCTCCCTGAAGCTTTCTTTTTCTGACGCAGGTTTTTATTTTTGCCTCCTTTGTAATCATAGTATCCGGACAGTTTTGGGTCCTGCTCTCTCGCATTTGCTTTGTGAGGAGCTAGTTCCCATGTGGGCATGGGGTCTGGGCAAAGTCTCTTCTTTTTAAAGACAGGTTCTCACTCTGTCACCCAGGCTTGAGTGCAGTGGTGTGATCATGGCTCACTGCAGCCTCAAACTCCTGGGCTTAAGCGATTCTCCTGCCTCAGCCTCCCAAAGTGCTGGGATTATAGGCATGAACCATGCCCAGCCCAGCCAAGCAAATCTCACTTTTTAATGTCTGTGTGTTGGGCTGGGGTGGGAGGTGGGGGGTGGCCATAAGTTGCTTTACTGAACCCCTCTGCCTTGCAGTGGGTGAGTCTCGTGACATTCCTCCTGGGCTGCCTGTCCTCTTTGTGTCCATTCGTCTAGGTCTGAAAGTCTCCAGGTGGCAGGGCCTGGCACCTGATGTACCCCTTCCTCAGTACCCCCTCCCTCAGTTCCCCTCTGTGGAACTTGCTGGGCTGGCCTCAGAGACACCCTTCTGGGACAGGGTGATAAACAGACCCAGTTTCAAGTTCAGACTCAGCTCTGTGACCTAAGGCAACTTGCTTAACCTCTCTGGACCTCAGTTTCCTCATCTGTACAATAGGTCTATTGTGAGAGTAAAATAATGGCTGTAAAATATCCTGACACAGTCCCCAGTCCATTGGAAGTGGCCACCTTGGGCTAGAGGCTGGCAGAAATGAATGAGCACCAACCCTACTTGTGAAGAGTTTGAAGTCTGGTGGGGAGGACGCCCGGGAAAATATAACTGCCCTGGAGTGCAGTTGGCCCTGTAGTGCTGGCTCAGTGCTGGGCATCCTAACTCCATCACTTACTAGCTGTGTGATTTGGGGCAAGTTGGTCGATCTCTCTGTGCTGCACTTTCTTCTGTTAATTGTGCATCTCACAGAGTCATTGGGAAGATTCAGTGACATGAATCATGACATATTCAACACATAGATGTTAAAATCAATGGTAGCTGGCACTTTATTACTATTATTATTGTTATTATTGTTATTGTTATTCCCATATACAAGGTGCTGTTGGGAACACAGAGGAAGTGACTGGCTGGGGGTTCAGGGAAAGCTCCGTAGAAGAGGGAACACTTGAGCTGGGTCTTGAAGGATGAGTAGAAGTTCACCAAGTGGGAAAGGACACTCTAGGTAAGGAGCTTGTGATTCCAGGTTGCACTCTGTCAATGAGGGTTTGTTCTTTGGGGGATTAAAGCATTGTGTTCTTCCCTGAGTGCTCCTACTGCCCCGCTCTGGGTCTGCCCTGGGGGAGGTGTGTGCTTACCCTCCTGTAGTGGCCTCCTGTGTCGTGGTGGCTGTGGGTTCCTCCTCACGGCAGCTGCTGGGTCCCCATCAGTCCATGTTTGGGGCCACAGGTCTGTATCTGTCATGTGTGTCTGGGTTTGGTGCTGTCTGTCCGCATGTTCCTATGGCTGTGTTTGTCAGCATTGGTATACAGTGGGCCCCCTGGGCTCCACTGTGGGGGGTACTTTGCATGCTTCCTTGGCCTCCAGCTCCAGGCCTCTTAGGCCGCCCTCCTCCCTGGCCCAGGTGCAGCCCCTGCCTCTCTGCTCTGCTCCCCAGGGGCTTCCCGCTGCCTCTTCTCCTGGCCTTTCTAGTCCCCTCTACACTAGGCACTCAGAGGGGCCTTTCTCAACCACAGATTCTGTCCCATCACCTACTGCTTCAAGTCTAGCCTTCAGGCCTAGGAATCAGGGAGCAGCCTTTTAGGTCTGGCCCCAGCTGCTGGTTCCAGCCTCATCTCCCATCTGCCAGGCAACACCGAACATTCGTGGCTCCCCTCACACACTGTTGGGCTCCTCGCCTGGGGGGCCTTTGCTCAAGCTGTTGCTTCTGCTGGGAATGCTCCCACCCCTCCTCTGCCTACCTAACTCCCACTCATCCTTTAAGACCCAAGGCAGGCATCACCTCCCCTGGGAAGTCCTCCCTGATCCTCTCCAGGCTGGGTCAGGTCCCTGGCTCTGGGCTGCTAATCCCTTCCATGGGGGGTAGGAGCAAGTGCCTTGCCCAAGATCACACAGCTGGTGAGTTGGAGTCAAGATTGGGATCCGGGTATGTTGGGCTGCAAACAGAGCGGGCTGTTCCACAGTCCCGGTGAGGCAACAGTGGCTGGGACTGTTGGAGAAGAGTGGGTGGGCTTGAGAGAGACTTTGGAACTGGAATCCTGAAGACATGGCTGAGATGGGTCTGAGGTGGGTGGGGAGGGAGGGCAAGTGCGGTAGATCACTGTGTGTCTGCAGGAGCATCTGGGCAGGTGTGCGGTAGATCACTGTGTGTCTGCAGGAGCATCTGGGCAGGTGTGTGTTAGATCACTGTGTGTCTGCAGGAGCATCTGGGCAGATGGGGATGTCCCACTGTGAGGGGGGGATGACCAGACCAGGTGCATGGCATAGGGAAAGACGAAGTTCAGCTCAGGCCCGCAGAGTCTGAGCAGCCCAGGAGTCGGCCAAAGGGACTGTCAGGGAGAGGCCTAGCTGGAGGTGGGGACTTCGGGCTTGGCTGGTCTTGAGATTCTAAAATGGTTGGGCCACCCAGGAACTGAGGCTGGTGGGAGAGAGGGAGCTCCCACTCTATCCTGAGGAGCTGAATTGGTGGGGAAGAGAGGCTAGGGACTATAAAGGAGGCTGAGAAAGTGAGGAGCCAGGTGTCATGGCACACAGGCCTTCTCCGAGGGGCCAGGTGGCAGGGAGGCCATGGAGGACAGGACTGGAATGTGGCCCATAAGCTTTGACCTCAGGGCGGCTACTGTGCTGTGTAGGTAGTCTCATAGGTCGGAGTTCTTTGCAGAAGCTTGTGGGCCACTTGTCTGCTTCCTCCACTTAGCTTGGGGCTCGGGGAGGGCCGAGTTCTTTCCAGTTGGCTAAGGCTCCCCAGCACTGGTCCCAGTTTGGCCCAGAGGATTTGTCCAGTATGAATGGATGGACAGATTGATAGATGGGCCAGCTGCCATCAGCAGGCCGTATTTTGGAAGGGGTGTTTCATTCATCCGTCCATCCGCTGTTTTTCACCTTTTAGAATAAGAGAAACAAAATGACATTTGCTCCCCTGCGAGGATCAGCCCTGTGTCTTGGGGCTGACAGTAGAGAGTCTTGGCTTTTGTCGTGCTTGAGGCCTGGCCACCAGCGTGTTTCCTCTGCCCATTCTAGCATGCACACTCAACCCCCGGGTGGCTGCTCTGTCTCCACCCCCAGCCCTCACCAGGTCCTCAGATAGTCACCTCCGCGTCACTGCTCCCCTGGCCCAGCATGCTTCCTGCCGCCTTCTCACCACCAGCATTCCAACCCAACATCTTAGCGTGGCATTCAGTGCCCTGTGTCTCCCCACCTCTCTGCTCTGCAGCTCTCTTTAGTGCCCGTGGGTGCTGTTCACTATCCCAAGCCCGCCTTGTGCTTTCACATCTCCACGCCTTTGCTCAAGCTGTGACCTCTTCCAAGAATGTCCTTCTGCCTTGTCCCTCTGTCCTGAACACACATCTGACCATATCTCTTTCTGGCTTCAAGCCCCTCCCTTAGGCAAGATCTGAATGGCTTGGCCTGGCCCTGGCTACCTTCCTCCCTCACCTCTCGCCAGGGCCCACCCTCTTGTCCAGGTCCCAGGGCTGCACAGGGGATACCCACCTCAAAGGCATGTTGGGAGTCTCACATGAGATGCGATGCGTGTGACACGCGGGAAGAGCTCAGGAAATGTTTGGCCCCTGCCCTGTGTTCCCTGTGCCTGTCACACAGTAGGTGGACACCAGGACTAGGGTCACTGACTGAATCATTACTTAGAACCAGCCAGAAAATGATGCAGAGAAATCAGGCAGAGGTGGTGTGGATCAGATGAAGTGATCTGGGGCTCAACTAGGGTGAGGGGTGGCCCCTGCCTGACCAGGGGTCTGATAAGTGGCAGAGAGGATGTTCTAGGCCAGCTGTGGTACCCTGGGCAAGGCCCCCTCTTCCCATGGCCCCCTGACCAGTGTAGTGGCGCTGAACTTGGCACTGAACTGAACTGAAGAGGAGGAAAAGACGGATCTCCTAGAACTGTCTGAGAAGCAGCGAGGTGCAGTGGGCAGAGTCCTGGGCCGGGGCCTGAGTGAGGCAAGGTAGCCTGTTTCACCCCATTTTACAGAGGAGGAAACCTGAGGCTTAGAGAGCTAGCATCCAGCATCACAGCACCGTGCTGCTTCCTGTTTCTCATGCATGTGGCCTGAGCAAGGTGCCTCCCTCCTGGTGCCCTCGTTTCTTCCTCCGTGAAATGAGAGTGAAAATTCTTCCTTGCTTGCCATCCTCCTGAGGTTCTAATGAGAATGTTGGTGGGCACAGAAGAGCTTTGTAAACTGTGAGCAGTGCTAGATAATTGTATGGGATTGTCTTTAAAATCATTCTGATTATTATTACTTCATTTATTCATTTCATTATGCAACTCACATTATTGATAACCTTTGGGCCTCGGTGCTGGGGATACCCAGATGAACAAGACAGGTGTATCCAATGTCCATGCTCCCTGCCCCTAGCCGTGGAGCCTCTTTACCCTGGCTTTACATCTCAGTCGCCTCCATATTTCTCCCTGTGGACAACAGCAGGGTTGGGACAGGTCCTGAGACTGCTGTGTGAGCAAGTGCTCACCTGTGGGGTCGCAGCCATGTCATCCTAAGGTAGGGCTTATTCACAAGCCTGTGGTCAGGATGCTTTGTCATTCCCCTGAATAGGTAAGGGACTGATGAACTAGACTTTGGAGTCAGGCAGATTAGAGTGGGAATCTCAGCTCTCTGCTTACTTGCTGTGTGACCTTGAATAAGTCACTCCACCTCTCTGAATTCAGTGTCCTGAGTTGTAAAATGGGAATGATAAGAGTACCTACCTGCCTTTCAGTGTCATTGTGCCTGGCACAAGAGAGGCACTTGGTAACTTGCAGCCTCCTCACTGTAATTATTGTTTTGAGTTTGTTCTGGGAAAGGAGAAGTCCCAGGGGTCTGGAGCATTCAGGGAGAACTCCAGGCAGGAAGTACTTCTTGTGTTGGGCTGTAAGGGATGGGTGGGCAGAGGGAAGGGCATCTTGGTGCCTGTGGGTGGAGGATGGAGGGCAGGAGCTGCCCCAGCCGCCTCAGGAGGGTGCTCTAACCCAAACTGGCCCTCAGGCTGGGAGTGAGGGGTAAGGATGTTTGCCTATAGATATTGAGCCATTTGCATATAGGCATTTGCTCTACCAAAGACTAGGGTTTGCAAAGCAAATTCCCCAGAGGAACCAGCTTGAGCAAATCTGATTTCTAATTTTGACTGTGGCACCTTCGCCTTGTGGCCTAGGACAGGTTTCCTCCTTCCCTTCTCTCTGAGCCTCAGTTTCTTCACTGATAAAATGGTATAATAATACCTCTTGTGCCTGCTTTCAAGTAAAGATCACAAGAGATAATTCATCTAAAATTTCTTTCTTAAAATATTGAGATTAGATCGTGTCCTTATCGAGGGTTTTCTCTCGAAACCTTATAGCTACCATTCCAATAGGGGCTTTTCACGCTCATAGGATGAGGAAAAGAGGTTGAAAGTGCTTCATTTTGGTCTTTCCTGTCAAAATAAACAATTTCATTTAAGCAACGATACCAGTTAGGCAAGTGATTTCCATAAGCGAGAGATAAGAGAAACTTGACAGGGAGCAAGGCTTAATGGAAACCCTCTGTGAGGCATGGTCCCTGTAAGTCACTTCTTGACTTACTCTAGGGTCGCAGGAAGACAAACCTTCTGGAAGACTGAGATAGCCCTGAAGGCCCATCCTTCATACTGCCCTGGTTGAAAAGGCCTTCTAACCGCACAGGCCTGCCATGGAACTTGCCAGAGGTGAGGGCCACCAGTCTGTCACACACTTTTACCAAAGAGCCCCAGACTGCCCTAGCTTCAGGCCTCTTCGGCCCCTCCGTGACCACAGCGTTCTCGTCCACATCGTCGTGGGCCAGGTGTTGCACGTGGCATTGAACAACCACACGTGGCCTGTTAACTTTCCAGAAGTACAGTTTCTTGAGTCAAAAGGCAATAATCATTTGGGTCACTGTAAATTGTCCTGCCAAACTGCCCCTCAGAAAGGCTATATCTGGTGACCCCATGTTGCCCCCTGATTTTGAGAAGGATGTCTGTACTCAAAGGGACAGGGGGCAGAAGGGCAGGGATCAGGGATGGGCATTTACAAATTTGCTCCAGTCCGCCCCAGTTTGTCTCTGGACTCGGGGGCCCTTCTGTGTGGAACGCATGGGGTTGGCACAGCAGCCTGGGGCCCTCCTGGGGGATGGAGATTGGTTGGCCAGCAATTGGGGTGACAGGGGTGGGAGCTGGTCGAGAGTACTCCAGTCTGGATGTGACGTTTGCCCTGTGGGGCCCACTAAGGTGGGGGGTGTCACCCAATTCCAGGTTTTTCAGCCTGGAGATGTGACTCCCTGGGCCAGGTGGGAGGCCTGCTGTGCTGTGAGGCTGGGGGACCCATGGGGACATGGATCCCAGACACTGGCCCCGACTTGAGTGGATGCAGCTAAGGGGTGCTCGCCCCAGTCTGTGGGGAGGGCTCTCTTCCCGGTGACAGTCGCTCTCTTCCCGCAGGATGGCCGAGCCTCGATTTAACAACCCCTACTTCTGGCCCCCTCCTCCCACCATGCCCAGCCAGGTAAGACTGACGTCGTCCCTCCGGATGCCCTACCCTCCTTGGAGCTGCTTCGCTTCGCCCTGGGTTTTGGCTGTGCCTTGTGGGGCGAGGGGTTAGGAGCGAGGGGCGCGGGTGGACCAGCGGGCCTGGGGAAGGCGCGGGACGCGGTCCAGACCTCCTCAGCCCGTCGTCTTACGCCCGCAGCTGGACAACCTGGTCCTGATTAACAAGATCAAGGAGCAGCTGATGGCGGAGAAGATCAGGCCGCCTCACCTGCCGCCCACGTCGGCCTCGTCGCAGCAGCCGCTGCTAGTGCCGCCGGCGCCCGCGGAGAGCAGCCAGGCCGTCATGTCGCTGCCCAAGCTGCAGCAGGTGCCGGGGCTGCATCCGCAGGCGGTGCCGCAGCCCGACGTGGCGCTGCACGCGCGGCCGGCCACCAGCACCGTCACAGGTAGGCGGCGCGGGCGGGGCCGGCGAGTGGGCGGGGCCGGGGAGGACTGGGTGGGAGGGGGCGGGCGTAGAGGGGACTTGGTGAGGATGGGACCCTGCTAGGTGAAGAGCAGGGCGGGCAGGGCTTGGGGGTAGGGCGCAAAGCTTGGGGTGGTGGGGATGGCCCCGATGAGCCACAGCACCCCGGTACTGGAAGGACCCTTCTCCCCGCAGTGGACACGACAGGAGTGTGTCACTGTCCCATGGGGCTCACCAGGAAAGTTAGGTTCCCAATATAGAACTTTGGAAATCCTGAGATTCTTTGGGAACCCAGAGAACGACCAGATTTGAGGGGTAAGAGCCGAAACGCAAGGAAAGGTTGGCAGCAAACCAGGGAAATGGGACAGGAAGAGGGAACCGCACATGCGGAGGGAGTATGTGTGTAGGAAGCAAGAGAAGGACAGACCGTCTGGGGTGGGAAGGCCTAGAAGATGGTGATGATGATGGTGATGGTGGCAGCTAGCTGCAGTCGAGCGCCCATGTCTGTTCACCAGTGTTCATTGTACTCCCAGCAGCCTGTGAGGTGTGTGCTGTTGGTATTAGGTGGAACACGGGACCGTTTTGACTTAGAAAAACAGCAGTTTCATGCAGTTCACCGCAATGTCTCTATTCAACAGATGAGGAAACTGAGGCAGAGAAAGGTAAAGCCACTTGCAACCACGGTTTACAGCTAGTAAGAGGCAGAGGCCGGCAGTGTGGCTCCAGAGCCCGTGTCTTCACTCTGTTTCCATGCTCAGTTCTGCTGAGGCTTTGAGGAAGCAGGGACCAGATTAAGAAGGGCCCTGTAGGCCACAAAGCAGTTTGGACTTGACCCTTGGGCAGTGGGGAACCACTGAAGGTTTTTAAGTGGGGGAGAAAACACTCAGATATGGGTTGAGAAAACGGAGTCTGGCTGCTAGGTGGAGAAGAGGTTGTCAGGGGGTAAGCATGGAAGCAGGGAGATCTTCAGGAGTGTGGTGACCTGGGCAACGCAGTGGTAGTGGGAATAGAGAGAAGTGGACAGATCTGAGATACATTGTGGGAGACGAGAGGACAGGATGTAGGAGTGTGAGGGGAGGCAGGAGGTGAGGGAGACTCCTGGGCCACTGCCCTTGTGATGAAATCCCTGGAGAAGGAACAGGGTTGGGGAAAGATGTGAGCTAAGTCTTGGATAGGTTGAGGCTGGGGTGCCAGGGGGACATCCTGGGGTAATGTCAAGGGGCTGGAGCCACCGGAGGCCCTCCTTGGAGCCTGGTGGATAGGCTTTCTTGGGAGACCACAGTGGCTGGGCCTTTGTTCCTCCCCTGTCGCCTCTGCTGCCAGCCAGGTGATTCTGCCTCTTTCCTTCTCTCCTGCCTTTTCCCAGAGTCACCCAAGAATTACAGGGCCTGGTAAACCTATCCAGGCCCCAGCCGCACTCTGCATATCCCCTGTTACTATGATTTTATTAAATTTATTTTTTCCATTATAAAAGTAATATTAAAAAAGTAATATAAGCATATTAAGGGAAATTTGGAAAAAAGAGAAACTAGCAACAAAAAAATCATTCATAATCCCCAGCTCCCAACCCAGCAGCTCAGAGAGGCTCTTGGTCCATTTCCTTCCTTTGCCATATTTTTTGTTTTTCAATATTCGTGTGTGTTTTGCTGAGCTTGTGGTAGGGCTGTACCCATGGTTTTAACTTGCTTTTCCTACTCACCATTCTGTCATAAACATATATATTCCACTTTTTATTATAAAAGTAATACATAGTCATTATAGAAAATTTGGAAATTGCCAATAAGCTGAAAGGAGAAAAAATAGCCTTAATCCTACTATTGTGAGAATTTTCATGTTTATAATTTATTTTATTTTGTCCTTTAATCACAGATGTTAAAAATGGATAAATTCACCAGGTAAAAGATTCAAATAATATAGAATCAGACAAAGTAGGAAAATCTCCTTTACCAAAAAATTCTTCTCTTTCCCTAGAGAGAACCACAATTAGCAGTTTGATGTGTCTCTTCTCAGATCTATTCCTGTGCGTTTACATATGCACATATATCTTGTCCAAACTACATCTGTAGTTTGAGTGTGTGTTCTTTAAAATAGATGACCTCCTATGTCTGTGATTGGCTTTTTTCACCTGACAGCACATTTCGACCTTCTCTCTCTGTCACTGCATCACATCGATCTTGTTTTAGTGGCTGTGCAGTTCTCCCTAATGAGAGTGGACCACAGCTCTTTACAAAGCTCATGCTGAGGACAAACAGGTTGTGTTCAATTTTATCTGATCACAGTTTTGTATGGACTTGTATACACGTCTTTGTGCTCATGTGGGAATATTTCTTTATTGTAAATTTCTAGAAGTAGAATTACTCGGCCAAAGTTATGTACATTAAAATTTGTTTAAATTAATTATTATTATTTTTTTTAAGAGTAGGGTCTTGTCCTGTTACCCAGGCTGGAGTGCAGTGGTGTGAATATGGCTCACTGAAGCCTCCACCTCAGGGGCTCAAGTGATCCTCCCACCCCAGCCTCCCTAGTAGCTGGGACTACAGGCACATGCCACCACACCCAGCTAATTTTTGTAATTTTTGTAGAGAGACAGGGTTTTGCCATGTTGCCCAGGCTGGTCTTCAACTTCTGGGCTCAAGCAATCCTCCTACCTCAGCCTCTTAAAGTGTTGGGATTACAAGTGTGAGCCACTGTGCTTGGCCATGTTTAAATTTTAATGACTGTTGCCAGACTACCCTTCATTAAGGCTTTGCAAATGTATGCTCCCACCACCAGTGTGTGATACAAAACATTCTCCTGCTGACTTGACATTATCTTTTTCAATGCACAAATTTTTAGCTTTTTTTTTTAAAAGAAAAAAAAACGTAGTTAGAACCACACAATAGATACCATTTTCATCTTTTTGTCTGCTTCAGTTGATACTATAAATGTGTCTAGTCCTCTCATTTTTAAAAGAATAACTTTTACTACAGAAGTTTTTAAAGCTCTCATTGTCGAATCAAGTACAGTTAAGCTTCTTTTTTTTTAAAAAAATTACTCCTAGTCTACCATCCATATCACATTTTGGCACATTCTTTCCTACTTATTTTTTCTGTGCATACGTATGTAGTTTGCTTAAACAAACATAACCTCCTTTTCAATGGGCAGCTGAGGCAATTAATCGCTGTTTACCGAACCCCTTCCTAATGTTGCATATTTCAGTTGCCTCTAAAATTTTGCTGTTATAAATAAGACAGCAGTGAACTTCTTTGTGCCTCAGTCGTTTTCTATAGTTTGAATTTTTCCAAAGTGCCTCTGTTATATAACTCAATTTAATCTTAAGGTGCCTAAGGCATCTTACACATGCACAAGGTCTCATTTAGTTACCCCTGGGTAGCAGCTTACGAACGTTAAGGGGATGCTCGCCTGCCAAAATCACATAGCTGGGTGGGCAGCCGAGCTGGCCTCTGCAGCTCCCCTCACCCCTACCCCCACCCGCGTGTCTTCGCAGGTCTGGGGCTGTCCACCCGGACCCCGGCTGTGAGCACTTCTGAGTCGAGCGCGGGCACAGGCACGGGCACGGGTACCAGCACCCCGTCCACACCCACCACCACCAGCCAGAGCCGCCTCATCGCCTCGTCCCCCACCCTCATCTCAGGGATCACCAGCCCCCCTCTCCTGGACTCCATCAAGACAATCCAGGGCCATGGCCTGCTTGGCCCCCCCAAGTCCGAACGCGGCCGCAAAAAGATCAAGGCGGAGAACCCGGGGGGTCCGCCTGTCCTTGTAGTCCCCTACCCCATCCTGGCCTCGGGCGAGACTGCCAAGGAGGGCAAGACGTACAGGTGGGGGTCTCGGCGGGATGAGGTCCGAGTGGGCTTGGGGCTGGGGCTTGAGCCAGGGCTGCTCCAGGAGCCCAGCAGTGGGGCTCAAACGGACCCTTTGGGCCGAGGGGGCAGGGCTAGGGTCCAGAGGGGCGGGGCCTTCTGGAGAGCCCCACCCACATCCCGGGTCCCGATTCGGGCAGGGCTGCTGGGTAGGGTAATAGAGCTTTGGACCCTTAGGTGTGGCCCGTGCCTGGCAGCCGCCCCCACAGCCTGGGGTTGTGAGAGTCGGTTTCCTCCTCCCTTTAAGCAGTGTTCTCAACCCTGGCCACCTTAGAATCACCTGAAGAGGCCGTGCACGGTGGCTCATGCCTGTAATACCAGCACTTTGGGAGGCCAAGGTGGGTGGATCACCTACGGTCAGGAGTTTGAGACCAGCCTGGCCTGCATGGTGAAACCTCATCTCTACAAAAAATACAAAGTTAGCCGGGCCTGGTGGTGCGCCCCTGTAATCCCAGCTACTCAGGAGGCTGAGGCAAGAGAATAACTTGAACTCTGGAGGCAGAGGCTGCAGTGAGCTGAGATCGGGCCACTGCACTCCAACCTGGGCGACAGAGTGAGACTCTGTCTCAAACAACAACCACCACCACCAGAATTTTAAAGAATCACCTGAAGAGCTTTCAGAAAATGCAGATGCCAGGGCTGCATCTCCAGGAATTCTGAGTTAACTTTTTGAGGGCAGAGGGTGTGGAGGGTGGGGCAGGCATTGGTATTTCTTAGACGCTCCCCAGATGATTCTAATGAGCAGCCTGGTTGAGAACTACTTCATGTGGTAGAGCCTCCTCCCCAGAACCATGGGATGTAGCCCTGGGCAAAGCCTCACCAGGATCAGACCTGTCTTCCCTATGAGGTATAACCCCCTGCCCCGGGCTCTGTAATGTTCCCCCAGGCAAGAGCTTCCCCCTCCAGATTTTTTTTTTTTTTTTTTTTTTTTTTTTTTTTTTTTTTTTTGGAGACAGAGTCTCGCTCTGCCGCCCAGGCTGGAGTGCAGTGGCCAGATCTCGGCTCACTGCAAGCTCCCCATCCCGGGTTCACGCCATTCTCCTGCCTCAGCCTCCCGAGTATCTGGGACTACAGGCGCCCGCCACCTCGCCCGGCTAGTTATTTTTTTTGTATTTTTTAGTAGAGACGGGGTTTCACCGTGTCAGCCAGGATGGTCTCGATCTCCTGACCTCATGATCCGCCCGTCTCGGCCTCCCAAAGTGCTGGGATTACAGGCTTGAGCCACCGCGCCCGGCCCCCCCTCCAGATTTAAGGGTGCCCAGGCTGGGAGACTGTGCCCTGTCTTTCCCAGGTGGGCCTGTGCTTCTTGGGCTCCTCACAGGAAAATACTGTCCCAGGTGCAAGCTCTCTCTGATGCGGAAGAGCTCCCCTGAGATGGACAGGCTGGGAGGGTCTTCCCGCGTGTCAACCTGCCTCTTGCTCCACAGGTGTAAGGTATGCCCGCTGACCTTTTTCACCAAGTCGGAGATGCAGATCCACTCCAAGTCGCACACAGAGGCCAAGCCCCACAAGTGCCCGCACTGCTCCAAGTCCTTTGCCAACGCCTCCTACCTGGCCCAGCACCTGCGCATCCACCTGGGCGTCAAGCCCTACCACTGCTCCTACTGTGATAAGTCCTTCCGGCAGCTCTCCCACCTCCAGCAGCACACCAGGTGAGTGACCTGCCTGCTGCCCTGCTGCAGCCCAACTCAGCACCTGTGGCCTGGCACATGGAGCCAGTGCAAGGAGGGGCAAGGACCTTTTCCAGGTGCCCATTGCCCTCAGGGTCACGGCCCTTGAGGACCTCACTGGCCTCAGCTGTTGTTACTGCACCCCATCCCCACTGTTTCTCATCTCTATGTCTTTGTACGTGCTGTGTCCTTTACCAGAGACACCCTCCTCCCACTTTTCCCTGTTTCTCTGGCCATCCGCTTGTCATCGCTCAGTCTAGCTTCCTCCAGGAAGCCCTCCCTGATTGCTCTAGCTAGGTAAGGGACCCGACCTCTGTGTCCCCACAGGGCTCTGTGCATGTCCATCATAGCAGTGGTAGGCTGTCACGCCCACATCTGTTTATCTGCCCACCTCACTCAGTCTCCTGGGAGTTCTTTTTTTTTTTTTTTTTTTTTTTCAGATGGAGTCTGGCTCTGTCGCCCAGGCTGGAGTGCAGTGGCCGGATCTCAGCTCACTGCAAGCTCCGCCTCCCGGGTTTACGCCATTCTTCTGCCTCAGCCTCCCGAGTAGCTGGGACTACAGGCGCCCGCCACCTCACCCGGCTAGTTTTTTTGTATTTTTTAGTAAAGACGGGGTTTCACCGTGTTCGCCAGGATGGTCTCGATCTCCTGACCTCGTGATCCGCCCGTCTCGGCCTCCCAAAGTGCTGGGATTACAGGCTTGAGCCACCTCGCCCGGCCCTCCTGGGAGTTCTTGAAGGCAAGAGCTCAGTCTCCTCCATTTCCACATCCCCAGTTTGTGGCATAAAATAAGCAATTATTAAATATTTTGGAATAAATATAACTGGTTTTTACAGAGCATATGATTCATCTGTTTAACAAATACTTACAGAAACTTTTACTCTATGCCAGATACTATTCTAGATGTTGAGGATACAGCAAGGAACAAAATGGATGAAAATCTCTGCCTTCATGGGGCATACAGTCTAGTTGAGTGTGTGAAAGGGAGATTCAAAGCTATAAATGCTTTAAGAAAAGTTTGTGGCTGGGCGTGGTGGCTCACGCCTATAATCCCAGCACTTTAGGAGGCTGAGGCGGGTGGATCCCCTGAGGTCAGAAGTTCGTGACCAGCCTGGCCAATGTGGCGAAACCCTGTCTCTACTAAAAATACAAAAATTAGCTAGGTGTGGTGGTGGGCACCTGTAATCCCAGCTACTTAGGGGCTTAGGCGGGAGACGCGCTTGAACCCAGGAGGTGGAGGCTGCAGTGAGCCGAGATTGCGCCATTGCACTCCAGCCTGGATGACAAGAGTGAAACTCTGTCTCAAGGAAAAAAAAAAAAAAAAAAAAGGAAAAGTTTGTGCAGGAGGGTATAGCCATCAGAAAGACTGGCTCACAAAATAAAAATACCATTGGTATTTTTAAAAACGAGCCAAAGATTACCAAGATTGCAGTTCGTCTGCTCAGAGGGGAAGCAGCACCATTTTCTCACATGTGAGAGATCATCTGTGTGAGCAATGTCACGTGTTTGCTAATATCAGCATTGTAAAAGTCAGGGATAAAACTGTTTTTTGTTGTGGAGTTTGTGGAGTTTGTAATTTACAGAAAGAACTCAAGGTTTTTTCTGTTTTGAGGACCAATACTATACAGAAGGGCTCTTTTTTCTTTTTTTGGGGGGCGTGGGGGGACAGAGTCTCACTGTATTGCCCAGGCTGGAGTGCAGTGTCGTGATCTCGGATCACTGCAACCTCTGCCTCCTCAGCTTCCCAGGTAACTGGGATTACAGGCGTGTGCCACCATGAGAAGGGCTCTATCTTTTATTTGCTTTTTTTGTTTTTGTCATTTATTCGTTTATCTCCATTGTCTTTGAATCCTTTATCCCTGGGTGCAAGATGTTTTACCTTGTCTATTTCTCTGACTTTGGGACATGATGTGTGAGTATGATAGTAAGAATCAAGTGGCAGGCTGGGCTCAGGGGCTCATGCCTATAATTCTAGCACTTTGGGAGGTTGAGGTGGGTTGATCACTTGAGCCCAGGAGTTCGAGACCAGCAACATAGCAAAACCCCATCTCTGCAGAAAAATACAAAATTAGCTGGGAGTAATGGTGCATGCCTGTAGTCCCGGCTACTTGGGAGGCTGAGGTGGGAGGATCAATTGCTTGAATCCAGGAGGTCGAGGCTTCAGTGAGCCCAAGTTGCACCGCTGCACTCCAGCCTGGGCAACAGAGTGAGACCCTGTCTCAAAAGAAAAAAAAAAATAAAAGAATAAAATGGTACAGTGGCAGCAGGGCCAGGTGTCAGTCTGTTTTCTCGTTGCCGTGCTTCCCAAGGCACAAATCTGACCACATAAGTTTGTTTCAGAAATTTTTGATTTTGTTGTTACTTTGATTTTTAAAAAATTTGGCCAGGTTTATGTACAGAGATGTATGTAACAAGGTATTGATTGATAAAGTCCTCCCAGTTGTATGGTTCTTAAAATTAGAGCATGCGATAGAAAAGCTTGAGAGTTAACTCTGTTAGGAGACTTTGTAAGGCCCCCAGGCCAGAATTGCGTGTGTGTGTGTGTGTGTGTGTGTGTGTGTGTGTGTGTGTGTGTGTCGGTGTGAAAAAATTTTATATTATTAGAGATCAGGAACCTAGAACCATCCAATTCACCTCTGCCAGATTGTGCCTATTCAACGTGTAATGTGGGGGATACCCTGTTTTTGGAGAATCTTCGTTTGTCAGTGTTTCTGGACGTGCAGAGATTGATGTCTTTTCATAACCTTAAAGGCTGAAATTCCACAAGCCATAGAGCAGGTCCAGTCCGGTTTCCTGGAGGCCCAGGGAGGCCTCATTCCCACTTTTGAAGTGCAGACCTTGTTTCTTACTCTCAGACTTGTCATGCCTAATTAAATGAAATTCGTCTCTAAATGTGACATTTCTGGCACAGCCATGGTTACAAATTTGATTTACCCAATTATATCCTGTTAGGAAGGAGGACGGATTCTTACAGATCCTGTTTACAGAACTAATGATCGTAAAAGAAAAGGGTCTCAGCAAAGATACTTTGAAGAGTTTTTAGCAATTATTCCAAGTAGGTTTGTAGATAAGGCCAATTACATTTGTTGTTTTCAGTAGAATGATTATTTCAACATTTCCTTGATGATTTATTATTTCATATCTGTTAGGTTTTTATAGTCCCCCTCCCACCCTCACCCCCAGAATTCTGAAGAGTTAGTTGGAAGAAGGCACCATTTTAGGAATATTTTATTCCAGTTTATTGAATACAGCCTCCTAAATTGAGGATTAGAGACAGATTAAAGAAAAAAAAGCCGGGCACGGTGGCTCAAGCCTGTAATCCCAGCACTTTGGGAGGCCGAGACGGGCGGATCACGAGGTCAGGAGATCGAGACCATCCTGGCTAACACGGTGAAACCCCCGTCTCTACTAAAAAATACAAAAAAAAAAACTAGCCGGGCGAGGTGGCAGGCGCCTGTAGTCCCAGCTACTCGGGAGGCTGAGGCAGGAGAATGGCGTGAACCCGGGAGGCAGAACTTGCAGTGAGCTGAGATCCGGCCACTGAACTCCAGCCTGGGCGACAGAGCGAGACTCCGTCTCAAAAAAAAAAAAGAAAAAAAAAAAGACTTGGAAAGTTAGAACATTAGTAGAACATGAAGGGTAAAAGCAGTTTCATCCAGTCCTGGGGAATAATCCCTGTTCCTCTGATCGTGGGTTAGTTAGCCCGCTTTCAAAGTTATCTACTTCTGGACCAAGGACTCTTGGAGTCCACCTTGGCCTCTGGCAGTGTCTGGTCAAGAAGAGGATGTCAGCGTGGCGGCCTGTATGCATTTGTCTATTCTAGCTCGAAGCAGAGGCCTTTAAGCAATTGTGAGGGTAAAAATCAGACCTGTTGATTAGACCAAATGATTCCAGTTAGTTAATTGTAATAATCAACAATATCACAATGGAGGACAATAGAGTCTTCTATGAAGGTATAATACATGATCAATTTTTCATATTAAAAACACATTAGGCTGGTGCGGTGGCTCACGCCTGTAATCCCAACACTTTGGGAGGCCAAGACAGGTGGATCACTTGAGGTCAGGAGTTCGAGACCAGCCTGGCCAACATGGTCAAACCCTGTCTCTACTAAAAGTACAAAAATTAGCCGAGTGTGGTGGTGCATGCCTGTAGTCCCATCTAATCGGTAGGCTGAGGCAGAAGAATCACTTGACCTTGGAGGCAGAGGTTGCAGTGAGCCAAGATTGTGCCCCTGCACTCCAGCGTGGGTGACAGAGCAAGACCCCATCTCACCAACAAAAAAAACATGTCATCGGCAGCAAGCACATTGGCCCATCTTCAGGGTCTTTTAATCCCATAAAGCGTTACCACTAATTGTTGAGGGCATTTTAAATCTAGAGACAAAATCTTTTTAAAGAAATGTCTTTGTTGATGCTTTTTATGCCACCCTCTGTGCATTAGATTAGGTTTTTTTGGTCCATCTTAAAAGTACACAAGAACATATATTACACATATTATATGTTTATGTATGTATAAAATTAACCCAGGGAGGTTGAGTTTCTCTTTTTGTCAACTTTCTTACGCTACAGACTTCATAGGGCAGCTATCACTCTAGTGTTTGGCTAATTAAAAATATGGAGAATATATAAGCCAGGTGCCGTGGCTCACGCCTGTTATCCTAGCACTTTGGGAGGCCAAGGTGGATGGATCACTTGAGGTCAGGAGTTTGAGACCAGCCTGGTCAACATGGTGAAACCCTGTCTCTACTAAAAATATAAAAATTAGCCAGGTGTGGTGGCGGCTGCCTATAATTCCAGCTACTTAGGAGGCCAAGGCAGGAGAATCACTTGAACTTGGGAGGTGGAGGTTGCAGTGAGCTGAGATTGCACCACTGCACTCCAGCCTGGGTGACAGAGCAAGACTCTATCTCAAAAAACAAACAAACAAAAAACAACAAAAGAAGAATACAAAACCCAATCATTGTAAGCATCCCTCCTTTTGTAAAGCAAGGAAGCAAGTCTTTGGTGTTGCCCAGCAGCCATCTGGAAACACCAAGAGCATTTGCATTTGCATTTGCACCTTGGCAGTTTTATCTTTCTGAATCGGGGACCGGATCTGAGAAAAGCGACAGCACAAAGTTGAGGGAACAGGCAAGTGAATAAACACAGGAGCAAGTGATGATAATGATGAAGAATTCTGTTTTTTTTTTTTTCTTCAAGAAGTAGACTTTGTTTAAAAATATTATTTAAGAACATGACCAAAAAAAAGCAACAAAAAATTAACAGGCCTTTGAAGGAGAGGAGAGTATTTTGCCAGAATGTTCTTTGACTCAGGGATTATTCTCCATTCCTGAGGGCACAATTTTTTCCCCCTCCTCTCTCTCTTTTGGACTAATTTGAGTTCATAATGGCAGGAAACCAAACAAACAACAAAAGAGGATTCTATCAGCATTTGGAAGATAGTTTATAAGTCACTAGGCGCTGGCACATATAATTAAACTGATGTGTCCTAACTCAGTGGCAAAGAGGCGAGTGTCCCACATGCCCAGAACTCCCAGGATTCTCTAGACAAACAAACAAAGCCAAAGCTGAAGAAGCAACCAGATTCCAGATTCCTTGTCCTCTATTTGAAAGAGGCCCTTTCCTACTTGTTTGTCCCTTGGCAGAGAATCAGGCATCAGATCATATAATCAAATCCATCTTCCCAATGTTACAGCCACTATTGAAGGGCATAAAAGAAGGTCATGTCCAAAACAGAGCCAGCCCCGGTCAAGCAATAGAGGTAGAGTTGGTAAGAGGGCAAGCAAGATACGCCCTAGGAGTTGAGAAGGACGTGCTTGGGAGCACGGTCGGAGTGAGGCGGTTGAGTGGCACTGGAGCATCTTAATGGGCCTGCAGCGTGAAAGGAAGGCACAAGCAAAGTGAGGGACTTGCGAAGTATTGCACAAGTCCAGGCTTCAGAAGGATCAGCCCTCTACATAATAAACACCACATGGATTTATAGAGAAAATAGAACATTTTCTGTTCTTGTTAGTCCGATCATGGTAGAAAACCAGCATTGTCTTGTGCAGTTAGTGTATGTATAAGGGTCGTCCGTACCGGCAGATATCACAGTGCGGGAGTCAGGGATAACATTGTTTTGGGCTTGAGGCCAGGAGTCTGAGGCTGGCCTGGGCAACATGTTGAGACCCCCATCTCCACAAAAAATTAAAAAGTTAGCCGAGTGTGGTAGCATGTGTTGTAGTTCCAGCTACTCAGGAGGCTGAGGTGGGAGGATTGCTCGAACCCAGGAGGTAGAGGCTGCAGTGAGCTGAGATCGCGCCACTGCACTGCAGCCAGGGAGACAGAGATCCTATCTAAACCAACCAACCAACCAACCAACCATTGTTCTGGGAGGAAGTTAGTCAGTTATAGGAAATGGCTGAAAGTTCTATCTATTTGTGAGCTAGAGCTAGACAGAGTGACTCTGGATTTGTCTGTTTGTTTATTCAGGGTGCAAAGTGGTTTTGTTTTTGTTTTTCTTTTCCTGGTAGGGCGATGTTATGTACCTGCCTAATGATCATTGCAGCAGAGGAAAGTGTCGTTTTAGTTTTTTCAAGTCTGATAAGAATGCTAATAACAATGACAACTATTCCTTGTTAAAGAACTTCTGTGTGCCAGGTCCTGCTTAAGGTGTTTTAATATACAGGATGTCCATAAAATCCCTGTGCAGTGTGAATTTGTTATTTCTTCGTAAGAGATAATGAATTTGAAAAATGCCACAGAGGGGGAATCCTCTCAAGGAATATTTAACTTTCATATATCTACGGCCTTTGTTTTAGTTAAAAAACACGGCATGCCCAAAGCCATCTCATGGCTGAGAAATAAAAGTGATAATTCATGAATCCTTAATAATTTTATTGAAACATTGAATATATTTCCTCTTTGTTTTCATAAGTTGCTTAACTTAAATAGAAATTAATGTATTAAAAACTAACACTGCAAAAATATTTATGAACACCCTTTAAATTCTTAAATTTCTTTATTATTATCCCCATTTTAGAGAGGGGGAAACTGAGGCTCAGGGAGGCAGAGTCACCTGCCCAAGGTCACCCAGCTAAGAGGGGGCAGAAGCAAGATTCGAGTGCAGTGCACCAAGGAGCAGTCCAGTTCAGAAAGAAGGAAGGGGCTGGGGCATCAGGCAGAAGAAGCACATGGGGGTGGCGGTGCCAGGCAAGAGAGCAGAGCAAGTCTTTAGAGCCCCTGGGTGGGACTAGGACAGTGGAGGGTGGAGGGGCGTAGTCCAGGGCCACTAGCTTCAGCTCAGCTTCCTTGTGCTGCCTAAAGAGGAGTGACCACCAACCGGGCACTGTGGCTCATGCCTGTAATCCCAGCACTTTGGGAGGCTGAGGTGAGCGGATTATTGAGGTCAGGAGTTCGAGACTAGCCTGGCTGACATGGTCTGGAACCATAGTGGTCTACTAAAAATACAAAAAAATTAGCTGAGCATGGTGGCACAGGCCTGTAGTCCCAGCTACTTGGGAGGCTGAGGCAGGATAATTGCTTGAACTGGGGAGGCAGAGCTTGCAGTGAGTGGAGATTGTACCACTGCACTCCAGCCTTGGCGACAGAGCGAGACTCCATCTCAAAAGAAAAGAAGAGTGACCACCTAGAGTCGGTGGACTTCCTGTCACCACAGACGTGGGCGCTGGGGCTGGGTGCTCCCCTATGGGAAGATGCCTTACAAAGAGAGGATTCTGATGTTAGAATTGAGGGCTCAGGCTTGACTTGAAGTTCAGGGACTGAAGACAAGAGGTTTGTGGCCAAAAGAACAGGCAGCATGGTCCTTCCTTATCCAACAGTTGCTCCCTGAAGCTTTTTCTGAGCCAGCCGCATGCTGGGTGCCATGCACAGGGACACAGGAGCGGGCAGAGGCAGGCCCCTGCCACTGTGACCCGGGAGGATGGCAGATGTGGAA
This sequence comes from Macaca fascicularis, assembly GCF_037993035.2. Lineage (NCBI taxonomy): Eukaryota > Metazoa > Chordata > Mammalia > Primates > Cercopithecidae > Macaca > Macaca fascicularis. The sequence continues at coordinate 201,707,795 of NC_088375.1, read as the reverse complement.
ACTTCCTTGAGAGAGGGAAGTAGGAGGTGGAGGTTGGGGGGGATCATCTGGGTTGAGTACGAGGGGTCCGCAGCCCTCCCCAGTTGGAGGAGGAATGGCATGAGCAAAGGCTCGAGGCCTGCTGGGGGGCTGCATCTGCATGTGTGTTGGGGGAGGTTGGTAAGATGCTCCTCCGGGGAGCACAGTGGCAAGAGAAGGAGGCTTTAGAAACCAAGGCCAGAATGTGAAGGGCCTTGCAAGCTGGGGAAGGGGATATGGACTCTGTCCTGGAGAAAGAGGGAGGGAGACCGTGGAGGCTGCCAGCCTGGGCTGTGAACAGGTCAGAGCCCTGCAGCTTCAGCCGTGCCGAGGCCTGGCGGGGAGAGGCTGAGGCTGGGAGTCCTGGGGGAGGCTGGGCACTTGTTGCACTTGCACGGGAGGAGGCCGGAGAGGCAGCTTGCTGGTCGAGAGGGCTTGCCTGGTTCCTGAGGAAGGACCCAAATCCGCTGGAGGACTGTTGGTCAGTCAGTCAGCAAACCCTCACGAAATACACTCCGGGCACGGAAGTCGCTGATGATGTGGAACCTATTTCTCTTGTCAATGATTGACTTCAGAGAGAAAGAACTTGCTTGCCTTCATTCAGTCTGTGTCTATTTATGGAATCCCCTCTGTGCTGAGCCCATGTCAGGCGCTGGGGTGATGGTAGGGAATGAGCCCAAGGGAGTTCCTCTGAAGGAACACAGTGACCAGACATGGAGAAAATAAGTACCCATGCAGAGACTTCTGGGAAGCCGATGGCGTTGTTGCCTGTGAGGTGGGCCGCAGGGAGCCTGACCTGGTCTAGGGGGTCAGGGAAGGCTGCCCTGATGAAGGGACTTTTATGCTGAGAACAGGAGTTGGGTTTTAGCCAGGTGTTAGCTGAGGGACAGGTGTTTCTGGTAGAGGGAACAGCTTGGATGAAGGATTGGAGGTGGGAAAGGCCTCAGTGCTGGAGGAGCTAGTGCAAGGCCACTGTGGCTGGGTTTCAGGGCAAGGGGAGAAGGGGTTGTGGGGTTTAAGACAAAGGCAGCGTGAGTCCTGGGGACCCTTAGGGGTTAGGTGACGGGGAGCCTAACTAAACGAATTTCCCAGCTCTAGAGGGAATGAGGATGGGGTGAAGTGAAGAGGATGCTGGCCTCAGGCAGAGTTGGTCCAGATGACCCTTAAGGTCCTTCCACTGTAGAGAGAGGGTGCAGTGGCCTGGGGTGGGATCCTGAAACGTGACACCCAGAAATGTGCAGGTAGAACAGGGGTGCTCAGAACTGCGTCAGCTCAGCTTCTGTTGGCACAGCTATTGTGGAAGGCCAGACCCTGGGCCTTGATCCTGAGACTGGGGCCCGTCCCTGCCCTCGGGATTCCCCAGCTGGCAGAGAAGTCTGGGCTGCCTCGAGGGTCCAGTGGGGTTGGCTCTGTGGTGAGGAATGTGCTCTGGAAGCCTGTGGAGTGAGCAGTACGCTCGGGAGATTCCGCAGAGCCCCACTCGCCAACATATCTAGAAGGATGAGCTGACATTTACCGGGCCAAAGAGCCAGGGAGGTCCCAGTGCTGAGGATGCAGACATAGCCGAGGTGTGTGGAGACTTATCAGACACGGCTGGCAGGGAAGAGTCATTCTCTGACCAGGACATAGGGTGCGTACGAGCAGGGAGGGGACGCTGGACCACCTGGTGAAGGCTTGAATGACATATAAGGAATTTGGACTTTGTCAGTGTTTATAATGGCAGCCAATGGGCTTATTGGTAGCAGGGAATGTTTCTTACTCAACCCTGTGTCCCTGAGTCTAGCACTGGGCCTGGCCAGAGGGGCTTTAGTTTCTTTGATGAATTTGTTGATGGGCTGATGGCAAACCCAGTCAGTGAGAGGGGCTGGGGCCTTGGAAGGAAGGAGTGGACACCCTTTTGGTAAAATCTGGATATTCCCCTCCACTTTTGTTCCTCAACAAATTAGGCAAACAAGGTTCAGGCCCAGCTGGCATTTCATTGCCCACCTGCTTGGTACAGCGGATTTGCCCAAGTAGATGCTTGAAGACACGCCCAGGAAGATGGTGCAAAGGCATGAGTGCAGAAAGCAGGGAAGCCCACTATTAGTGCATGCCAGGCTGCTGAGCTCCATTTGTGGACATCATCGCCCAGTCCACAGCCCCATCCTCACCTGGGCTGTTGGGCAGGTATAGGGTCATCAGCTCTCAAGTCACTGCCCCAGTGTCACCTTCCCCATGGGGCCCTTACCCCCATTTAAAACTGTACCCCTTCTTCCCGGCATTCATGGTCCCCCCATCTTGTTGTTTTCCCCACAGAACTTACTACTTTCTACATGTGATTTACTTGTTTATTTCACACTTGTTGCTTATTTCCTCCAGGCAGTAGCTTTTGTCTGTTTTGTTCATGATACATTCCAAATACCTAGCACAGTCCCTGGGGCATGGGTACCCAATGTGATGAATGTGAATGAATGAGTAATGATAACTGGCAAACGTTGAGTGCTTACTTTGTAGCAACACTAGGCTAAACCCTTTACATGCATTATCTGATGTTATCTTCACAAAGCCCGATGAGGTAGGGACTGTATTTTTATACCCATTTTGCAGATGAGGAAACTGATGCTCAGTGGTTTGTCCAAGGTCACCCAGCTGGTAAACAGCCAGGATGAGAATCCAGGAGTGGCAGGGACAGAAGGAACTCCCAGGAAGGACACAGAGGGGCTGAGCTTCAGGGCCGTGTTGTCCCGCATTCTCCCATTTACTGGGGTGACCATGTAGCTGTCACGGACATGTGCCTGACATAGGGTAGGGACAGGAAATAAGTGTCTGGGACCAATTAGAGGGAGATGTCTCCTTCGTCTTAGGGAAGGAGGCTGGGTGGGCAGGGAAGGTCCCGACAAAGCCGTGCATCTGTGTTCTTTGCATTGTGTGGTCTGTAGTGTGGGGTTTTTGAAAGAGAGGGGCAGTCAAATCAGGCCCCCTCCAACGCCTGCACTGGGTTGCTACCAGGGCTTTAGTGGTGGGCTGGGGACAGCAGGGACCTATGGGAAGCGGGAGGCTCTAGTCAGACTGGCAGTGGAGGGCAGAGAATGAAGGAGGAGCCATAGCCGCTGAAGTCTCCAGCTCTTGCCTGGGCTCACTCTTGGTCCTTGGGGAGCATGGGCAGTGTAGGGACTGAGAGGCTTAGGGGCCAGAGTAAGGACTTGGGGACTGGAACGGTCTTGGGGTGTGTGTCAGGGACTTCGACCTTACTGGGCTGCCCATTGCAGAATCCACACAGGCGACAGACCCTACAAGTGCCCACATCCTGGCTGTGAGAAGGCTTTCACTCAGCTCTCCAACCTCCAGGTGAGTGCCTGCCTGCCTCCTGCCCACCAGGTGGCCTGGTGCCCCCACCACCCCCACAAGGGAGCGTGGGAAGGGGGTGGGGCAGGGGAGCCCTGTTCCTCTCCTGACCCCCTGCTGTGCCCCCACAGTCTCACCAGCGCCAGCACAACAAGGACAAGCCCTACAAGTGTCCCAACTGCTACCGGGCCTACTCGGACTCCGCCTCCCTGCAGATCCACCTCTCGGCCCATGCCATCAAGCACGCCAAGGCCTACTGCTGCAGCATGTGTGGGCGGGCCTACACCTCGGTGAGTGCCAGTCAGCCTGTGCCCTGCCCCAGGGGAGCCACTTCCTCTTCCAGGCCTCAGCTGCTTCCCCCTCTTTAGATCTGTGCCGACTCTTCCCATTTTCCAGACAAAGAAATTGAGACCTAGGGAAGGGAAGTGACGCCCTGAGATCACAGGGAAGAGTAGAACCAGGGCTTTTGCTTCCCACTTCTGGTTTCAGCTACCCCAGGCCAAGCCCCTAGCCTTCTGCTCACCTTTAGCCTGAGTCTCCAAGGCCCTGGAACACTCACGGCAGTGGCAGGAGGCTTTTCACCTGTTCTGCAGAGCTACAGAGAGAGAAGGGCCTTCCTGTCACCCAGGAAGCTGCAACCACCATTACGGCCACAAGGTGGCGCAGTGACGTCCACAGCCACCCTCATCTCAGGAAAGGCCTGAGCCGCCCAGAAAGCTCAGAGCATTCAGCCCCCATCCCTGGGTGGGAATTTCCCCAAACGAGGGCCTTTCGGCACCCAGAACTACCATTCACCCCCAGGTGAGTCGCTTGAGTGTGGGCTTCTGGTCGATTTAATATTCTAGTTCACAGACCCCATATCCCCAACATAGAGGTCACTGAGCCTCAGTTTCCTCATCTGTCAAATGGATGAACTCACAGGGCTGTTGGCTGGCACAGTGGTGCCAAATCAACCTGAGCTAGTACCATTATTTAGTCACTCAGTCTTTACTAAACACTTCCGCCTGGTGCTTGGGCATTGGGATGATGAGCCAGACAGACCTATTTTTTGCCCCCGGGGAAGTTAAGAACTACTGTTGGAGACAAGTATTAAACAAGTGCACACGTAATTGTTTGATGGGAAATTGTGTAACTGCTGTAAAGCAGAGCCTCTCGGCCGGACCTTTCCACTGTAGGCGCTGGCCTGCGCGTGGCAGGGCTCTGAGCAGCATTCCAGGCCTCCACCCACTAGATGCCAGTAGCAACCCCTCCCCAAGTGGTGACAGCCACAGAATGTCTCCAGGGAGGACACAGAGGGGCTGAGCTGCAGGGCCATGCTGTCCTGCATTCTGGAGTGCTGCATCCTGGGGGACAGCATGGCCCTGAAACTCTGCCCCTCTGTGTCCTCCCTGAGAACTCCTTCTGTCCCTGCCACTCCTGTGTTCTCATCCTGGCTCTTTGTCCCTGGGGGGGAAAATCGCCTCAATTGAGAACCACTGTGATAAAAGTGTGTTTTGAAAGACAGCAGGGAGGACTCAATGGAGCTGGGAAGGGGGGTGAGTCCAGATTGACCACCTGGGGGAGTACCACTTAGATGAAGCCTTGAAGGATAATTGGATGAGGAGGAGAAAGAGGGGAAAGAAGCTTCCATGCCCTCAGAGGGGAACACTGAGTGCAAACCCCCTGAGGTGGAACAAACTTGGCATGTTACAAGAACTCAAAGGAAATTAGGTCAGTTGGGGCCTTGCGGCTCTGTTAGGAAAGTTTGGATATTTTTTGAGGTGAAATGGGAAGCCACAGGGAGGGGACTGTCAGGGAGGTTTGTTTGTTTGTTTGTTTTTTGGTATATTTTAGAGACGGGGTCTTGCTATGTTGCCCAGTCTGGAATCAAAATCCTGGGCTCAAGGAATCTTCCTGCTTCAACCTCCAGAATAACTGGGGCTACAGGTTGTGCCACTGTGCCTGGCAGGGAAGGTATTTTTGCAAGGTCACTCTGGCTGGAGGGAGTTCATGGATTGTAGGTGGGGTCGTTGGCAGTACTTGTCAGGTGCCAGTTAGGGCTGCCACTTGCTAAGTGCTGAGTCTGTAACATGTATTCTTCCCTGAAGTTCAAAGGGCAGAGGAGGATCAAGAGGCAAAGAGGACAGAATCTGCAGGGAAAAGGGCTCCAAAGGGGTGAGCGGGAGCCCCTGCTTGGCTAGCTGATCTCCAGTCAGTCCCTGCCTCTCTCCAATGCTCAAGTTTTCCATAACCTCCTGTACCATCAACCAATCCTGCCTCATCCATACTCCTATTTTTTGAAGTACAATCCAGACATCATACTATTTCTAAAAATTTCACTTTGTCTCTAATGACAAAGACTCCTTTTTTGAGCATATCCACAATACCTTTGGAATACCAAAAAGTAATTAACCAAAGTCCTTATCATCAAATACTCAAATAACCATTCAGCACTGACATTTTCATTTGTCTTATGAATGCCATGATTGGGTATATTTACATTATTATTATTTTTTTAAATCGAGATGGAGTCTTGCTCTATCCCCAGGCTGGAGTACAGTGGCGCAGTCTCGGCTCACTGCAACATCTGCCTCTCAGGTTCAAGCGATTCTGTCTCAGCCTCCAGAGTAGCTAGGAATATAGGCACATGCTACCACGCCCGGCTATGCTTTTGTATTTTTAGTAGAGACAGGATTTCACCATGTTGGCCAGGTTGGTCTCGAACTCCTGACCTCAGGTGATCTGCCTGCCTTGGTCTCCCAAAGTGCTGGGATTATAGGCATGAGCCACTGCGCCCGGCCTACATTATTCTTTTTAGGTCAAGATCCAAATAAGATTCCTACATCATAGTGGGCCAGTATATCTTTTAATCTCTAGGTCCCCTTACCCCCACTTTTTTTGTTATTCAACTGAAGAATAGTTTCCTAGCTAGGAATTTGCGGGTTGCCTCCCTCTGGTATTAGATAGCGTGTTGCCACCACATTTGAGGGCTTCCTCTGCTGGGTTCTGAGCATATTGAGGTCTGAAGTCAAGGAGCGGCAGGTGGGAGTACCGCCTCTGCGTCTGGCAAAGGCAGTTGGAAGGACGTGGCTTAGTGTGAGAGCTTCTGGGCCTGCAGTGAGCCCTGGGTCACAGCCTCACCTGCCCAGTCCTGGTGCCTTAGGTCAGATCCAGCAGAGCCAGTGGAGGACATGATAGTACCCACCTGTAGTCCCAGCTACTCGGAGCGCTGAGGTGGGAGAACTGCTTGAGCCCAGGAGGTTGAGGCTGCAGTGAGCTGTGATTGTGCCACAGCATTCCAGCCTGGGCGACACAGTGAGACCTTAAAAAAAGAAAAGGAAGGAAAGGAAATGTAGAGACTAGGGCAGGAGTGGACCTTCAACCCTTACTCCATGCTAAGGGCTTGATCTCTTGTCACCAGAGCAACCTGTTGAGGTTGTTCCTCCCCCATGCCTGCTTACAGAGGAGGAAACAGGCTCAGAGAGACACGATGACTTGTCCAAGTTCTCACCACTAAGAAACAGCAGAGCTAGGCTCATGCCCAGTCCTGCTGCCTGACTGTCACTGGGATCACCAGCCAGATGCAGGCACTGTGCTCCACTGGGCCGACAGGGCTGAGGTTCAGCCAGTATACCCAGCTACGGCCCGGTGGCAAGGGGCTGGGGACCTGGCCCTGGGGAGCCACAGGTGGGCACTGCTGAGGGGCGAACTCTCCAGCCAGCACTCACCCTTGGCAGCAGTGCAGTGTCTCTAGAACCAATGGCCGATGCCCGACTGACCCTGCGAAGCTGTGGCTGTCCTCCACCCTCTGGACCGCCTACCAAGAGCCCTCCAGTGGCTGCTGGTGGGAACTGCAGCCTCTTCTCCCTCCCTTGCTGGTGGTTCCCTGTTCTGAATCTCACCCCTGCCCACAGGAGACCTACCTGATGAAGCACATGTCCAAACACACGGTGGTGGAGCACCTGGTGAGCCATCACTCACCCCAGAGGACGGAGTCCCCCGGCATCCCGGTGCGAATCTCTCTCATCTGAGCCCACTGGAGGCGCCGCCCCACCCGGCCCACTGGCAGACACAGACCCAGGCAGCACCAGGCCCCAACTCCCTCCAGGGGCCCTCCAGGAACCACCAGGCTCTCTCACCACCTTCCCAACCTTCCAGAAAGCTTGGTCCGCAGAAGCCCTGCCTGGTCCAGTCCAGGGGCGGCCAGGCCAACTGCAAGATTCTGGACTGTTTTGGTGGCATCCAAAGACGATCTCAGAGCACTTTGAACCTCTCTGTTGAGTTTTCTTTTTGTTCCCCACCCTTCACTTGCTTCACTGTTTTTTTTTTTTTTTTTTCGTTTTTTTAAGTTTGTTTTGGAAATAACAGAAAAGATATTTATTGGCCAGGAAGTTGGTGCTGCTAAGACCGAGAAATTTAAAGAATCGGACAGATGGACGCAGAGAACCAGAGGGCAGTGTGGGACCTTCTCTTGCCATGGCCTCAGGTCTTGAGGGAAGGCTCAGGCCTGGGTTTCTGGACTGCAAAGGGGACCCCCAGGTGGGAGGGGCAGGAAGCAGCCGGAGTGAGCCCTTCGCCCCTGAGTGCTTGGCTCGCACCTCGAGCTGTGCCCCGGGCATCACTGAGCAGAGGGGTGCGGCAGCTTCAGGAGGCAGAAATGAGAGGGGCGGGAGATCCACAGGACCAAAGGGTGCAGTGATGGGCTGGGTGGCGGGCCCAGGGAAACGGGGTGGGGATGGGCTGGGTAAGACCTGGCCCTCCCCTGCTGCCCTGAAGACCACCCCAGTCTACCTCGGTGCTGGCCAGGAAACCTTTCGGCTACCTCTCCCACCATGCCAGACTGTGGGCAGGGGGATGGGGAGGGAGTGGGCCTGGGGCTGGGACCTCCCTCCAGAATTTCCTCCAGATGGGGGCAGTGCCCAGGGAGGGGTTATTTGTCTTCCCTGCCATGGAGTGGGAATCCCCAGCCGAGGCCCTAGGCCCCTCAGCAGGGAAGGGATCCTCGGGGAGGCAGGTCCCAGGAGCAGACCCTGCCCCCAGCCCCCACAGACACACCCCAATCTGAAAGCCATGCGTGTCCGTGTATATAGGAACCATGTACAGAGCCCGGAGAAGCCCCCTACGTCCCCCCGGGAAAAAAAAAGAAAACTAGACAGAAACTCATCTATATATTCTGTATCTGGAGTTCCGTTTTGAATATTAACTGTGTTATTTTTATACACTTTTTAAGCCTTAACTCGCCATTGATTTACCAGTTTAACGTTTCCTGGGGTTTCTTTTCCCATGGGGTTCTCTGCCCCCACCCCCAGCCCTTTGTTTGACTTGCGTCGTCTGATACTCAGTATTGTAGCTTTTTGTCCGCATGTTACTCCCTGTAAATACGCTGTTATACATACTGTTAACACCCCTTTGCTTTTTCTATGGGACCTCCAGGCCACCATATTTAGAACTAGTTACCTTATTAAAAAAGAAAAAACAGTCTGTTGGCTTCTCAGTCTGCATCTTGGAGGCAGGGAGGTGAGGGCAGGTGCCCCTCAGACACTTCAGGAAGGTAGTTTGCATTCTATTTAAAAAAGGGGGTGGGGAGCAAATGAAAATCAAATGTAGGGGGAAAACACTAAAGGGGGCAAGAAACAAAGGAATTACAAACCCTCTGCTCTTTGTATTTCTCTGTTGTGAAGAATAAACTGTACCTGCACCCGGGTGGCAGTGGTGTTTGGCGTGCTCTGTGCGAGGGCAGGGCTGGGGGGCACCTTTCCATTGCTCCTCTCCCCTCCCCCGCCCCCCAGACTTGGAGAAGGAAGGAAGTGGCCTCCCTGTGGGCTGGCCTCACTCCAGGTGCTGAACTGAGTGCTTTATGTTGATTGCCTCACAACTCCCTAAGAAGTGGGCAGCAAACCAAGAGAGGCTCTTTGCTAAGGATCATGCTGCAGTATAGTGGCAGTGATATAAATTGACCCAGCATTACCTAGTTCTGGAGCCTTTTTGGATGTACTAGGTCTACCAGTATGTCTCACTTCCACTGCTCCCTGAGGGGCACCCCACCCATCTATGGGGGTCCATCATGAGTGCCTGATTTGTGGAAGTGATTCTAGGGATTAGAGGGGAAGTCCAAGACGTCCTTGTCATATATATATTTTTTTCCCATGTGGGTCAATGTTTTGACTGCCTAGGAAGGAAATTTAGTAATTAATTCCCCAAAAGTTTATCAAGTCTGGCCCTGTGGAAGCACTGTGAGGGAGAGAGAAGTGACTACCATGGAGGTCATCATCGGGAACTAATTTCCCTGAGTCCTCACAGTCCTCATGTGTCCAGACTTGGCTGCAAAATGATAGAAAGTCCAATCCAAACAAGGATGTATTGGTTTATGTAACAGGACAGTGGTCAGGCCACCTTCAGGGCTCAAAGGATGTGTCTCTAGCTCTCCACTCTGTTCTGAGTCAGCTTCAGCCTGAGGCTCCTGCGGGGTCAGCAGTTCTAGTCTTACAGTCCCCAGAGTTCCAGCAATCAAGCCTCTGTCTCTGACAAAAGCCTCAGTGTCTTCATCCATTTTATGCCGCTATAACAGGATATCACGAACTCGGTAATTTATAATGAAAAGAAATTTCATTCTGTTCATGATAAATTCCAGTCTCATAGTTCTGGAAGTTGGGAAGTCCAGGAGCATGGTGCCAGCATCTGGTGAGGGCCTTCATGCCATGTCATCTCATGCCAGAAGGCAGAAGAGCAAGAGAGGGTGAGGCCAGGCTTGGTGGCTCATGCTTGTAATCTCAACACTTTGGGAAGTCAAAGCAGGAGGATCACTTGAGTCCAGGAGTTTGAGGCCAGCCTGGGCAACATAGGGAGACCTTGTCTCTACAAAAAAACCAAAACCAAACAAACAAAAAAACAAAGCCAGGTATGGTGCTGCATGCGCCTGTAGTCCCAGCTACTTCAGAGGCTGAGGTGAGAGGATTGCTTGAGCCTGGGAGGTCAGGGCTGCGGGGAGCCGTGATTGCACCATTTGCACTCCAGACTAGGAGACAGAACAAGATCCATCTCAAAAAGAGGTTGAGAGTGAGAAAAATGGAACTCGAAGCCTCATATCCTTTTATAATCAGCATTAATCCATTCATGAGGGTGGAGCCCTCATGACCCAACACCTCCCACTAGGCTCCAGCTCCCAGCACTGTTGCACTGGGGGTTGTTTCCAACACGTGTTTTTTTGGGGGGCCACATTCAAACCATAGCGCCCAGCAAGTCTAATTGGGTCTTCCTGGTTCTAACTGGATCATGTTGTGTGCTTGTTTTGCTTGGGTCTAGGGCCCATGCTCTCAGCCTGGAGTACAGGGTGAAGCCCTCACGTGCTTCACTTTCTGAAGCACAAGAGGTTCCACTAAGAGGAAACCAGAGTGTGTTACTAGCAGAAGAGGAAATGAATGTGTTGTAGCCAAGAACCAGCATATTTTCAGTAATGTCAGGGGCCTCATCTCTTTCTCTGAAATTGACCTCCCATAGCCTGCTTTGCCATGAAAGGATGGGCTCTGGCAGCCATATTTGTGTCACATGACCCCATTGTAGCCACAGCCGATTGGCCAGGGTGGACACCTGACTCAGAGACTTGATACATAGGTGCAGCCAGTGGTGCATAATAGCTGTCCTGATTCATGTGAGAAAATTGTGCACACCTCTTCCAAGCTCTGCATTCAGTGAGTATGGGTAGCTTGAAATCAGCCACGGTGGGATTTACACCATGGATATTGGCAAACACTACAAATCAGGGCTTTCTTTTTCCCCAGTCAACTGCTAGACATATACCAGCACACCACTGGATGGAGCTGACCCTCCTGTGAGATTCTCTATTCCATGAATTAGGAACAAGTTAGGAGATGGTGGGTACCTTAACTGGAAAACCCTATAGACTGCGGTTTGGGGTGACTGTGTTGAGCTGGATACAAGCAGAAGAACAAAGCCAGCAGAGAAAGAGCAGAAATGGACCAAGGAGACCAAGAGCTAGTGGTAACCTCTGTTCCTGTCAGTCTTCATCCTCTGGCTATGTTTAATTTCCTGTTTGTTCTCACTTCAGTGAATTTAAGTTGCTAGTGGTATGACATTGCGTTAGTTACTAAATCTGTGCCTGATTTCCTCATATGTAAAATGAGGTAAACAGTAGTAACCAACTTACAGTGTGGATGTGAGTATTAAATGAATCAATACCTGTCTAATGTTCAGAACTGGCACATTGTAAGACCCAATATATGTCCATATCGTTATTGCTGTTATTTGCCTTCGCCCTAAGTGATCTATGATCCTTATGATCAATGATCCCTGACTAAGAGAGCTGAAGATGTTTGGGAATTCCTAGGGGTGGCATTTGAGCTTGCATGGCAAGGTGGGGTGGCTGGGACAGGTGGAGATTTTGCATGTAACAGTGATGCTCAGGGGACTGAGTCTGATTTTCACCTGCTCACGTGGGGAGTGTGTGAGTGCCACCGTCCCTGGGGGAGCCTCAGGATAGGTGCTGAGGACAGTGTTGATGGTAATGGAGACAGCTGCAGAAGGAGCTTTAGCCCTCTTGTTATTCCTGCTTCAGATCCAAGTCCCTCCGTGCCCACCCCCGCAACCCCTCCTTAGGTCTCTGGGTGCACTAGGAGGGGAGCCATTCCCAAGGGTTGCCTGCCCTGCAGCTTCCCGGAACCCCTCCCTCCTCAAGAAGATCTCCAACAGCGCAAGGCTGCCTCCAGCCCGCGCCTTGGAAGCTCCTGAGCACTCCATTTATTCCCCCTTTAAAACAGAAATGACTGGCTGGGTGCAGTGGCTCATGCCTGGAATCCCAGCACTTCGGGAGGCCAAGGCAAGTGGATCCCTTGAGCCCAGGAGTTTGAGACCAGCCTGGGCAACATGGTGAAACCCTGCTTCTACAAAAAACAAACAAAAAGCCTGGTGTGGTGGTGCATGCCTGTAGTCCCAGCTACTTGGGAGGCTGAGGTGGGAGGATCACCGGAGCCCAGGGATGTTGAGGCTGCAGTGAGCCATGATCACATCCACTGCACTCCAGCCTGGGCAACAGAGTGAGATGGTGTCTCAAAAACAAACAAAAAGCAGGAAATGACTGTTCTTTGGCAAATCCTTGGCACTCTCTGAACATGCTGGAGAAGGGGGAGGCAGGGAGAGGAAGGCAAGTTACGTTTTCTAGAGCACCACCACAACCCCTGCAGGGAGGGAGACGGCATCCACATTTCACGCATGAGAAGACTGAGGCCGGCAAAGGTAAGGAACTTGTCTACCCACACACAGAAGAAGAGCCAGTTCACATCATCTCTTACTGGCTCATGCTCAGGTATTGAATGGCCCAGCGATTGTCAGGGTCTGCAGCAATTGTCAGGGTCTGCAGCAATCGTTAGGGTCTGCATGTGTGGCCCTGAGTGAATGTTGCAGGGTAAGGTGAAGGACACACATCTTCCCCAGCTCACAGTCAGAAAATAGCCTTTTTTTTTGAGATGGAGTCTCGCACTGTTGTCCGGGCTGGATGGAGTGCAGTGGCATGATCTTGGCTCACTGCAACTTCCGCCTCCTGGGTTCAAGTGATTTTCATGCCTCAGCCTCCCGAGTAGCTGGGATTACAGGTGCCCACCGCCACACCTGGCTAATTTTTGTATTTTTAGTAGAGACAGGGTTTCATCATGCTGGCCAGGCTGGTCTTGAACTCCTGACCTCGTGATCCACCCGCCTTGGCCTCCCGAAGTGCTGCGATTACAGGTGTGAGCCACTGTGCCCGGCCAGATTGCCTGTTCTGACACACCTGGCCCATTCTCATCTCTAATCCTGAGTCCAGAAGGCCTTCTGGGTTTTGCTAATCTAGTTTATATGAGAGACATTTTGAACTGCTTTTGAGAGGACAGATCTCTCTTACCCTCAATGGCTGGGCCTGGTAAATAGCAAGAATTGCTGCCCTACCTGGGAGTGGAGGCTATTAAAATGATAATACTACATAAAAGATTCAGGAGAGCCAGGGTGAACTCCCAGTCTCCCAGGGCCCCAGTTTTCCCAAATGTCAGACAAAATCTCAGGGACTTCAGCAGCTACCTTCCCTATCTCCTTGGCTCTGTGACCACCTTCCTGGGAGGGTCTGACGCCTTCACACTCCTATTCAGAGCCTGTGTTTCCCCACTGGGGATCAGAAGTCTAGACAGCTGCCGTGGATGTGGAAACTTCCCTCCCAGATACTATGGCTGAATGTCGCCCTGTTATAGCCCCGAGGCCAGAAAATGTCATTTTGGACTTTGACTGTCTAGGAGAAAAGGCCACAATAACAATTTGGGAATGTTAACTAAAGAATAAAAGCAAGTTTTTAAATAATTAAAATTAGTGTTATTTAGAAGTCTTATTGAGGACCATCGATCAAGGCCTAAGGCTCAGGAGGAGCTCTTTAGAGAGGTTCTATCAGACGCTTTGAATGTAGTATTTTATTTATTTTATGGTGACAAAGTCTTGCTCTGTTGCTGAGGCCGGAGTGCAGTGGTGCGATCTTGGCTCACTGCAACCTTCGCCTCCCGGGTTCGAGCGATTCTCGTGCCTCAGCCTCCCGAGTAGCTGGGATTACAGGTGTGCGCCACCAACCTTGCTAATTTTTGTATTTTTAGTAGAGATGGGGTTTCATCATGTTGGCCACGCTGGTCTCAGACTCCTGACCTCAAGTGATCTGTGTGTGTCAGCCTCCCAAAGTGCTGGGATTACAGGCATAAGCCACTATGCCCAGCCTGAATGTGGTATTTTAGTTTAGATATAGGTGGTGAAGCTTTAGTATGCGTAAAATTGTATCTAAGTTTGTGTGTAAGAGTGTATCTGGTTATAGTTTATAGAAGCATGATCACTAACCCCGATTGACATTATCTTATATGGAGATATATCTAGAGTCACTTATTTTTTCAGGGAATATAGTGACTCCGGCAAGGGACGTGGGGAGCTGTGTTTTTTGTTTTGACATCTATATGCTGTCCCAGTCAGGGTTTTGTGAAATTATGCTGGCAAAGGAAAGGAGCAAACATGGCTTCTTATGTTTGCTACTTTGTCTCACAGTACAGGAATAATTTATCATAATATTACTGAAATATGTACAAACCATGCTTATGGGCAGGGGAGGTAAAAGGGCAGAGCCAATGACGGGGTGCCACCTGTATTTCTTCCTGTGGCTCCTGCCCAGAGACAGCCCGAGGGGCCAGCCACGCCTCTCCAGCCGCTGACATCACAGGGACTCAGACCCTCTGTGTCCTTGGGCAGTTATGTTTCCTCTTTGTGTCTCAGTCTCCTCATTTAAAAAGTGGGGGTGCAGATGGGACTAAAACATCTCCAGAGGCACCAGCTGCATTCTGCAGGCTCAGGGGTGAAAGGTCTACAGGCTGATCGCTCGAGGCATTACTGCAGTTGTGCCTTGCTCACTGCTAAGCTAAGGGAAGGGGATTTTTCTCTTGAACCGAGGAGCTCCTCCTCCTACTCCCACTCCCACGGACGGGCACACACGAAGCGGGTAGGGCTTTTGCATCCAGTATCTCTCTGCCCTCCAGAGCGCCATCAGCGTCCAGAAGGGCCCTGCCCGGTTTCAGGATCTCTTCCTCTCGTGACTCCCACTCCATACCCTCCCCAGGCCAAAGACGCCCGGAGCGGGAGCTGGGCCGGGCCGGCTGGGCCCGCGGAGGAGTCGGAGGGCCAGGAGCCGGCGGCGGCGGCTCTAGTCCCGCAGCAGCCGGTACTCCTTGGGCGCCCAGAGCAGTCGTGGGCGGCGGATCTCGGCCCGCCGGCCGAGGTCCGGGCTCCAGCAGAACTCGGGCGACAGCACCTTGGCGGGCTTGTGCAGCCAGAAGAACTTGTTGAGGTGGCTCTCGTCGTGCCAGCGCGCCTCCAGGCCGCGCGCGCGGTCCCAGGCCAGGCCCCGCGCACAGTGCGCCGTCAGGTCGCGCAGCGCCGCCACGCTGCCGCCGAACACCGCCGCGTGGTAGTAGAAGTCGCCCTCGCCCCGCGCCATCGCGGCGGCCGAATGCGCGTCGCGCTCGAAGGGCAGCAGCCACCGCGGCCAGTGGTAGTGCCAGGAGTGCAGCTGCGCCACCGACTCGGCCAGCGCCTCGGGCCCAAAGGTGCTGCTAAAGTGCTGGTCCACGTCCATGCAGAACACGAAGTGCGCCTCGCGGCCCAGCCGCCCGCCCAGCGCCGCGTGCAACGTGCGCATGCGCGCCATAGACACGTCCTGCCAGCGCTGCTCGCGCACCACGAGCTCCACGCGCAGCCGCCGTCCCGGGCCCAGCGCCACGCGGGGCACCGCTCCGGGCCGCTCGGTGAACACGTAGTACACCACGCTCTGGCCCGCCATGAAGTGCTGCTCCGCCGTCTCCAGGAAGCGCTCCAGGTACTTCTCCAGGTACCTAAGGGCGCGGCGCCACGGTCAGCCTGAGAGTGAAGCGAGGAGGGACCGGCTTCCCCACTCTCACCCCCAGCCCCACCCCACCCTCACCCCCACCCCACCCTTACCCCCACCTCATCCCACGCCGCCCAACCCTCACCCCCACCCCTGCCCCACCCAGGTCTCACCCCACCCGTCACCCCTACCTCACACCACCCAACCCTCACCCCCACCCTAAAGTCACCCCACTCCAGCCTCACCCCTACCCCTACCTCAGCCCACCCAACCCAAGTTCACCCCCGCCTCACCCCCCCCGCCCCACCCAGCCCTCACCCTCTTCTCACCCCACCCAACCCTCACCCCACCTCACTCCCACCCCAACCTCACTTCACCTCACCCCTACTGCACCCCAACCTCACCCACCTCACCCCCTCCCCAACCTTACCCCCACCCCACCAGTGCTGCCTGGTCCTCCCCACACCTGGCCTTGGAACTCCAGACCCTCCAGTCCTAGCATCTTTCAACTTAGATGGGGCAGGGCGGGTTGGACTGAAGATGCTTGCAAATTGCCTGCCAATCCTGCCTCATACTGGCCCTTTGGAGGACTGGCAGCATTTCTCTCTTTAGAGCTCTGAGCCTCCATTTAAAAGTCCCAGAACTTGGGTGCTGCCGTGAGTGAGGAAGCCCAAGCTGGCCCCATCAGTCTTCAGCAGTTGGTCTCCCAGCTGAGACCCAGGTATTTGGGAGCATGAGAAGACGAGCCCTTCCTGCTGAGGCCTGTCTGAATTACTGACGCACAGAACTATTATTATTATTGAGATAGAGTTTTGCTCCTGTTGCCCAGGCTGGAGTGCAGTGGCGCCATCTCAGCCCACTACAACCTCTGCCTCCTGGCTTCAAGTGATTCTCCTGCCTCAGGCTCCCGAGTAGCTGGGATTACAAGTGGCCACCACCATGTCCGGCTGATTTTTTGTATTTTTAGTAGAAGTGGGGTTTCACCATGTTGGCCAGGCTGGTCTCGAACTCCTGACCTCAGGTGATCCACCTGCCTTGGCCTTCCAAAGTACTGGGATTACAGGCATAAGCTACTGCGCCTGGCCTTCCAAAGAATTATTTTATGAGCCATAATAATAAGCTGTTTTAAGTCACTGTCTTTCACTGTATAGATAACGGGGCCGCCTGGAATACTGTATGAACAGACCTTGGGATCCTAGCATTTTAAAATAATAGTAATAGTGCCTAATAATACTTTGAACTTTTATCGTGTGGCAGCCACTGCTTTCTAAGTCAATGTGCATTGTCTCATCTAAAGAGCTTTAGAAACTTGTATATGCCATTGGTAAGTGCTTGAGCCAGGATTTGAACCCAGCGTGGCCTTAGAACCTGTACTTTTACTTGCACTTGCTCTATTCCTGGTGACTGTGGGAAATGGGAATCAGAGACTTAGGCAATCTCAGCATCTAGGAGTGTTGGACTCAGAATCTTGGAGCTCAGGACCTCAGTATCCCAGAATTTTCTGTACCTTGAGATTGTCTGACCCCTAGGGCTGGGGCAGGAATGCCCTAGTCAGCATGGGTGATGGAAGTGGGAGCACCAAGGCCCTGGGAGAGGTCAAGGCCCAAGTAGCCCAGCAATTCTGCCCACCTGGTCCACGGATCAGCCCTTGGTCCTTTTCAGCCCCTTGCCTGTCAGTCGCACTCCTCGCTTTCTCTCCCTTGTAGGGTGTAGGGGACAGAGTTCGAGGAGCCTTGAACAGTTGTATGGGGTATCTGGTGACAAAATTCCTTCCCCATCCTTTTGAGTATCTCTTCCTGAATGGGAGGTTCTCACCACCTTCCCAAAGCAACTAGTTCCATTTTTAGAAATGCTTCTTTTAGTTGCCTGAAACTAGGTTATGGGATCTGACTGCCACTGTCAGCCAAGAGTCCCCTTCGTGTCACTTGAGGAAGGTGGACACCCAGCTTAGACACTCCCTGTCATCCGTAGTGGGGAGGTCAGTGTTCCTGCCATTTCTTCTCTTGACCTCCTTTCCTGTAGTGATTCTGTCCTGTGCCCTCCACAGTCAACTGTTCCCTCCAGTCACCTGTTCCCATGGCTACTCCCTGGACTTGGTCTTCACCAATGTCTGTCCCACTCTGTAGGGACCTCGTTCTTCTAGCTCACTTACTGTGATTACCATCCCCAACCCAAAACAGTCCTACCTCACTGAATCCACTAATCTGGTGACCCTGCCACTTTCTCAGTATTTGTCACCCCCCTTCCTCTCTTCACTTCCCTCTGCCCAGTTCAGATTCACTCCCTTGCAATCCTTCAGCTCCCCAGCCTCTCTCCCTTCATCAGACTTGCTTGGCACCTGCCCCCCCCTCAAATCCTGTGTACGTGCACCTGAGCTGCTGACCTCCAATGGGCCCCTACTGCAGTGAATCATCCCTTTACTTACCCAGTCACACTCCCCTCCTCTCACCACTCTCACCTGAAAGACACCATCATTTTCTCACTACAAAACCAGTGTCTCCAGATGGATCAGCCCCAGCCCCTAGGCAGGTCCCTTCCAGATGTGGTTCTAGAACAGCCCTGGCTGCCTGTGTTGGGTGGGCTCTATGGTGTTGGTGTCCAGGGAGGAGGAGAAGGGTGGTCGGTCCTGTGCTCACCTGGGGGTGTGGGGCAAGAAGTGCTGTCTTTGCTTCTCGCTTCACTTTGGGATCCCATGGCACAGGGGAGCAGGGTCCCCGCCCCCTCCATCACATGCACACCCTTCCCACTCACAGCCTTGACAGCACTGCTCCCCTTCCCAGGCCTTACCTGCCTACAGCAAAGACAGTCAGCCCAATGGTGAGGTTCTGCTGTGTAGCCTCTTGCTTGGCCACATCTGGGTCGAAAATGCCATCCCAAATAATGGGAGCCCCCCAGGGGGTACAGGTCAGAACTTCAGGCCGGGCCCTGGCCAGGGCAGGGATGGGAAATAGCTCCATTCATCCACCCACTTGGTGCATGTTCACTGCCACCTCCCCAGTGCTGAGCCCTAGGGACCCATAGACCGATGAGACCTAGTTGCTGCCCCTGGAAGCCTCCAGCTCAGAGCAACACAGAGGACTGGGAGACGTGTGGCCCGATGGGGCTGCTGGGCTTGGTGGCAGAGTGCCTGGCTCTGCTGGGGTGGGAGATGTGTGGAGGGCAGGAACATGGGGCAGAGCTCTGTAGGGTTTGGGGGTGCCCTTGGAGTAGGAGGGATGGGAGCTTCTTACCAGGGACGCAGGGCACCTGTGAAGTTGTCTCTCAGCAGGGACATTGTGGCGGAAGGGCAGACGCCCATGGGGATGAGGGCTTCCAGATGCCTGTGGCGGTGGCGGGAGGGGGGCACCGTGAGAAGCATGTCAGCCTGGCCAGGAGCCCTCTGGCTTTGCTTCTTACAAGGAGAGAGAGCTCACCAGGACACTTGAGGTGAGCTAGCTTCTGCCCTCCATCCCTCAAGGAGGCCCTTAGACAGTTCCCCTTTAAACGTGACTCTGTGGTCCCACCTCAAGTGCTGGGGAAAGGGGCTTGTACCTGAATTTAGGGAGGCCATACAGAAACAGGCCTAAGAGGCCAAGTGCAAGTAGGATCTGCCGCCAGAAGATTCTCTTCCAGGCCCTGGGGGCGGGAAGGGGGCATCAGTAACTCATTTGTATTATAGACAAATGTTTATATGCACACATACATGAAAAGTCTTTCCTACTTCTGGCCACCCAGTTCCTCTGCATGAAGGTAGCCAGTGTTACCAGTTTCTTGTGCAGGGGATGAACTTGGGCAGGTTGGGGGGATAACAACATTAGGGATTGGGGTACTTCTCCTGGGTGGAAGGTGGGACTGACCTTGGACAGGAGAGGCCAGGAGAGGATGCACAGGTGTTTGTGGCTCCGTGACTGGGAGTGGTTTGTTTGTTTGTTTGTTTTGTTTTTTTTAAGAGACAGCCTCACTCTGTCACCCAGGCTGGAGTGTTGTGGTGTGATCACAGCTCACTGCAGCCTTGAACTCCTGGGCTCAAGCTCTCCTCCTGCCTCAGCCTCCTGTGTAGCTGGGACTATAGACACCTAATTTTTTTGTTTTTTTTTTAAGAGATGGGGTCTTGCTATGTTGCCCAGGCTTGTCTCCACCATGGCTCAAGGAATCTTCCCGTGTCAGTCACTGGGAGTTAAGAGCTGTCTGGGACTTAGAGAAGAGTTACTGGGCTGGCTGTGGTCAGAGACCATGTGTCTGTGGTGGCTGCAGTCACCAGGCCAGGTGAACTCCTCCAAGCAGAGCTCAGCAGCCCACTTCCTGGCTCAAAAGAGGTGGGCTTTGGGATTTGTCCACAGTTCATTGTTTTCGGGGAAGGGCCCCAAATGCTGAGAATCTTAATAAGCTCCTTCTGGGGAGCTCGCTCCTCTGTCCTCCCACCTTCCTGAGTACTCACATATCTAGAGCAACTGCAGCCACACAGTAAGGAGCACAGACACAGGAGCCAGAGCCCTGGGTTCGAATCCCAGCTCCACCACTCATTAGCTGTCTGACCCTGGGGCAAGGTCTGGTCCTCTGCACATCAGTCTCATCTATAGGATGGGGTAATAACACCTGCCTTAGGGCTGTCATTGCCTTCACACAAGCTAATTGATGAGAACAAAGGTCTCTCGTGTTGCAGTAGTTCGCTCAGCTTTAGTTAGTGATGACCATTCTTCCTGAACACACCCTGATCATCCCCTGGGCAGTCTCCTCACTCCACTCCCATCCATCCTTCCTTCCTCCCTTCCTTTTTTTTTTTTTTTCCTGAGACGGAGTCTCACTCTGTAGCCCAGGCTAGCGTGCAATGGCACAATCTCAGCTCACTGCAACCTCTGCCTCCTGGGTTCAAGTGATTCTCCTTCCTCAGCCTCCCGAATAGCTGGGATTACAGGTGCCCACCACCTTGCCTGGCTAATTTTTCTATTTTTAGTAGAGATGTGGCTTCGCCATGTTGGCCAGGCTGGTCTCAAACTCCTGACCTCAGGTGATCCACCCACCTCGGCCTCCCAAAGTGCTAGGATTACAGGCATGAGCCACCGTGCCTGGCCTACAAATCCTTTTAAAACCTGGCTCCCCTGGTCTGTTTCAAGAAGCCTGCCAACCTCAGACCCTCCTGCCCCTGCCTCTCCTGCTGCCCCACGTAACTGTTCCTTAGCAGGTGTGTGTAGTTAAGAGTGCTGCGAACTGCCTTGCAGGTGTGTGGATCCACCTGGGCACTGTCTCCGAGCACAGCCCCCCTCCAGTTCACTGCGCCAAGCCAGAAACCTGGGTGCACCCTGACCCCTCCTGCTCTGCACCTGCTGTCTGCTTTCAGTCCCAGGTTGACCTGGTCTCCTTGATCTCTGCTCCTCCTGCTTTTCCCCGTGCCCCACAGTGACCCTGGCCTGCTCCTCTGTCACAGGATCATTGCAGCAGCACTCTTCATGCTCCTGGTCACTTCCTCCACAGCCCCAGAGTCATCTCATAACAAGTCAACCTGCCTTAACAGTTTCCACGTCACACAAACAGGTAAATCCTCCAAGAAGAAGTGCATTTAGTAGGCAAATATATGGAAAAATGTTCACCCTCACTGGTAATCAAAGATATACAAATTAGAACAGGGTGGTGTGTTTTGCCTAAAAAATGAGCACTTTAAAAAAAAGACATAATGGGGCTGGGAGGGGCTTGTGCATGTAATCCCAGTGTTTTGGGAGGTCAAGGCAGGAGAATTGCTTGAGGCCAGGAGTTCGAGATCAGCCTGGGCAGCAGAGCAAGACCCTGCCTCTGCAAAAAATTAAAAAATTAGCCAGGGTTGGGCGCAGTGGCTCATGCCTGTAATCCCAGCACCTAAGGAGGCCAAGCGAGTGGATCACGAGGTCAAGCAATCGAGACCATCCTGGCCAACATGGGGAAACCCTGTCCCTACTAAAAATACAAAAATTAACTGGCCGTGGTGGCGCGCATCTGTAGTCCCACCTACTCGGGTGGCTGAGGCAGGAGAATCACTTGAACTTGGGAGGCGGAGGTTGCAGTGAACTGAGATTGCGCCACTGCAGTCCAGCCTGGCGACAGAGCAAGACCCTGTTTCAAAAAAAAAAAAAAAAAAATTAGCCAGATGGTATGCACCTGTAATTCCAGCTCTTCAGGAGGCTGAGGCAGGAAGATCACTTGAGCCCAGGAGTTACAGGTTACAGTGAGCTATGATCATGCCACTGGACTCCAGCCTGGGTGACAGAGGTAGACTCTGTCTTGATTTAAAAAATAAAAGGCATAATGAGAATAGCCAAGCTGCAAGAATGCAGTGAGATTGGCACTGTTACACTTGCTGGTGGGAGTGTAAATTGCTACAGCCTTTTGGAAAGCTACTTAGCTATGGGAATTGAAAGTGTTCAATATTCATCCACTTTGATTCAGTAATTCCCAGCTTCTGGGAATCTGTTCAAAGGAGATAATCTTCAGAATGAGAAAAGTTTATGTATCAAGATGTTCATCAGTTTCTGTTAAGTCGTGCATTCAACATCTATTTGTTGGACACAAGCTCAGCATTGAGCACTGTGCTAAGTCAGGGATTCAGAGGGGAATGGGACACAGACCCTGTCTTCAGGGTGCGGAGGCAGAAAGATGTGGGTGTAGTGGGTGAGGGAGTGGGTCACATGACAGACTGAAAACAGATGTGTGGAACACGGCACAATGAATGCTGTGATTGGGAGCAATGCCGGGTGCTGTGAGGCAAATTGGAGGGTAGCACCTGAGCCTTGGTAGATGAAGAGGTCATTGGGGCCTCCTGGAGGAGGAGTTACTTCTAAGCTAGGACCTAGAAAATTATTAATAGAAGTTCTTCAGGTGAAGAAGGCATAGAGGGGGAAGAGAGGTCCGTGGAAAAGAAACAACAGTGTGCAAAAGTGAGGAAGCCTCACTCCTGGAACGTCTGTGGAACTGCAGGGTGGAGGGTAGTAGCAGATGAGAAGGGAGGGATGAGGCTGCAGAGGTGAGCTGGGGCCAAGTCACCCGGGGCCCGCATTTTAGGCCCGGGGAATTGGACTTCATCTTGAGGGTCATGGGGAGCCCTGAAAGGTATTTCCTCTGGGGAGTGAGTCAGTCAGATTTTTATTTGAAAAAAAAAAAAAAAAAACCAAAACCACAAACCCTGAAGTAGTCCAGCTGAAATCTGGAGCCTGGCCATGGTGGGGTGGCAGGGAGGAGACTGCTGGAGGCAGGAAGATGAGTTAGGTGCCAGCCCCTGGGAGGTATTAGGGGCAACACCAGGGAGTTGGCAGCTGGATGGAGAGGAATAGGTGGCGAGGGGCTGTCAGGGAGGGCACGTGGGCCAGACTTGGCCATGGATTAGAGGGACGGGGCTGGGGGACCAGAAAGGAGAAGATGCCTGGTTGTCTGGTTGGAGGAAGGGGGCTGGAGCCCAGAAGGCAGGCAGGCTCAGGAGAAAATTCTGGGATTTACCAGGAGGGCAGGGATGTCATGGGGGAGAGGGAGAGAGTACAGAGGGAGAGGAGGCCAGGGCCCAGGTGGGAGTGGGAGGAAGACTGAGCAGGTAGAGGACTTAAGGACAGGCACATGGGTTGGGTGGGAGTGGGGCTGTCTTTCCAGAAGTCGGGCTGTAAGGAGGAAAGAGATGGGGTGGCAACTGGAGGGGACGGGGTGGTTGTATGGATGGGTGCGTGCTTGTTTCCCTTACACAAGCAAGACCTGAGCTTGGTCGAATACTGCCTGGAAAGCACCCATGGAGAAGGCGTTTTGGGTCACAGGGAGAGGCATTATCTGAGCTGCTCAAATATAACTGAAGAAGGCTCTAGTGTCCAGCCAAAGGGACTGGCTAAATAAATGTATTAGGAAGACTCTGCAGTCACATAGAAAAATTCTCACACAGGAACATTAAAGGAAGAAAGCAGGATCTAAAATTGATGTGCACTCTGATTACAATTAGCAAGAATAAAAACATGCACCAGAAAATAAGACTAAAAGGAAGAATGTTTGTGCAATAAAATTAGTTTCTTATTTTCTCTCTAATTGTCTTTAATGTATTTACAGTATGTTGCTTCTTTAATGAAGGAAAAATTCAAAGTTAGCAATTTACACACACAAAAAATTTAAGTTGTTTTGTGGCTTCTTGCTGACTGCAGTACACCGTCCACATCTCTTAACCATGCCTGAGAAGCCTTCCAAGTCCAGCCCCTTCGCTGTAACACTCAGTGCCCACAGCCCCTGGCCAGCTTGCCTGCAGTTAGGAATGGAGACTCTACGGTGACTAGTCCCAGGATGTTCCTGTTGCCTTCTCTGAAAAAGCAAACTAATGCAACAACCTCAGGGTTCGTTAGTAGGGAACTGGACGAATGAATTAGGCATATCTGTACAGGTTGGTTATCCTTTATTCAAAAGTTTGTACCAAAAGTGTTTTGGATTTTGGACTTTTTTGGAGTTTTGAATATTTGCATTGTATTTACTGACTAAGTATCCCTAATCTGGAAATCTGAAATTCTGAATGCTCCAGTGGGAGCATTTCCTTTGAATGTCCTGTCGGTGCTCAAAAAGTTTCGGATTTTAGAGCGTTTGGGATTTCAGATTTTTGGATGAGGGGTACTCAACTTGTGTAATGGAGATCAGCATGGCTATTGAAAAGGGTGAGGTAGATTTATATGTACTCTCTGGAAAAGAGACCCTAACGTGTTAAGGTGAAAAGAAAGGAACAACTAATATGGAGAGGCAGACCTTGCTTCTGGCAGGGGGTAGCACCTGTGCCTGTGCACCCGAGCCTTTGCAGTCATGTATGGCCGCATCTTTCATGATGTGTAGGAAGAGATCTGGAATAGCATCATCCAGTGGAAGTATAATGTGAGCCACATATGTAATTTAAACATTTCTAGTAGCCACATTAAAACAGTGAAACAGGTGTAAATTTGGATGTGCTGGGTTAAATAAAAGTATTGTTACAAATAATTTAATTCCCTGCATGCAGTCCATCGGCAAACCCTGTGGGTGCTCCCACTCACTGTCCTCCGTCCCCCCACTCACTCTTCCCGCATCCTCCCATTCACTCTCCCCATCGTGTGTTCTCAGCGATTGATCCCAGTGAGCCAAGTGGGACCCTTGCTTTCTCTCCTGACAGCCAACTTGTTGCTTTTGCCTCCTTCCTAGTGCCCAAAACTCCCCTCCTGGCCTCCCTCACTGTCCTATTCATGCCTCCTTGTTTCTAATCTGGATTCCTATAACAGTCTCCTGACCCTGCTTCCCAGTCTCCATCTTTTACTCTCCACCATGACGTCTCCTAGGCGTCCCCACCTCTGTATTCTGCTCTGATTGCTCTCTTCCTCCCATCAGCCAACAAGCTCTGCATCATTCCTCAGCACCCAGCTTCCTCCTGTCTGAAGCCGGCCTCGACATCTCCTCCTCTTAGGTCCCTCCCCCAGGTTGCGCCTCTGTCGCTTTCCCAGACCTCTCCTCTAGTACCTGCCAAGCGATGCTAGGGACTGTCTGCCCCACTAGGCTCCAAGTTTCTCTGTTTTGCCAGCCTTTGTATTCCTGGTGCCAAATTCCAGAGCCTGCCTCATAATTCATGCTATTGATAAGTATTTGTTCAGCAAATGAATGAAACAAGGAATGAGTTATTTGTATTCATTCTCTCTTCCAAGTGAACTGGTGCTCCTTTGCTGAAAACTCCGTTTTCTTCAGTGTTAAGTCTGCACTCCTTATGCATAATGCCAGACACTCACTGACACGGATACTTGGCCAAATGTATTTTGTGCCCGTCCTGTTAAAGGCACACCACAGCCCCTTGAAGGAGATGCTGTACTTATCTCTACTTTACACATGAGGAAACTGAGGCTTACAAAGGTTAATTCACTGGCTTAGGGTTGCAGTTGCTCAGGGGAGAAAGCAGGGGTCCATTTGGGTCACTGGGATCAACCGCTGAGAACATAGAAGGAAAGATCAAGGAAATGCAAACTGTAGCTTGAGAAGCACTGAGTCGGGACAGCCAGGTGAACACCGATGTCCAGGGGACACACAATACCTGAGGGCAGCACTTAGCAAGGGGGCTGGGCCAGGGTCACTGTGTGAGAGAGGACGCGCAGAGGCCTGGAGCGGATCTCAGTGACATCTCACCTCTGCAAGGCTGGGTGGCCTCATTGGTGTGAATCAGATGCACCACATCTTCTTTTAGGAGTAGGTTTGGTTCTCTCCCTCTTTGCTACACATATAACTGATTCAGGTGGGGCCTGGTTTTCATTTTCTTCCATAAAGGGAAAATTAAGGTCCAGAAAGTGAAAAGAACAGCCCAGAGTCCTGTAGGCCAGTGGTGCGCCTGCACTCCAGCAGCAGGAGAGGAGGCAGCACATGGGGGGTTCGTTCTTGCCTGCGGGCTCCCCAGGGCTCACTCCCCAATCTCAGCATCCTTCTCCTCCGCTGTCAGCTCAGGGTCCTGCCAGCCATTCCCTGCCTTCTGGGACACCAGGCTTTCCAGTCCCTAGTTCTACCCCCTGGGGATCAACTAATCAGTTTGTTTCTCCTCCAATAAGTATCCGTGTTCTTGAGGTGAAAAGCCTACTGCAAGTTTTCAGGGTGCACCTTCAATAGGCATTTGCTGTTTCTGTTGTTTATACTTTTCACCAAGGCATTTGCACAGGGGGTAAGGTGTAGGCTTGGGCTTTGAGTAGGACTGTCGGATTCCCCAGCCAGAGCTTCCAGCATGGCGTTTGGGCTCTATTTGACCTGGGCCTAGCTCAACCCTGAGGCTCATCTCACAAGGTTCTCGGCCCTGTTATTTCTTCCTGTGGGCTTGGCTGCTTCCCTTCCCACTCTATTCAGCTCCTGTCTGCGCTCCTGGATGGTTGGCTGCAGCTGGGCTCCTCTGACTCCTAGAAGCCTGGTCAAACCCTGTACTGGGAGCTGGCAAGGCTGCCTCTGGCGGTGCACTGTGGGAGGTATGCGAGGTACTGTGTAAAGTACTACAGGAGCAGGAAAAGGCTGGAGGGCTTTCTCCCCCTCTGTGGCTGTCCCACCCTCTTTACCAGCCTCCTCCCAACCAGGGTAGGGCAAACCGATGCTTATTCTGGGCTCTGGGCCTCAGCCAGGGCACACAGGCAGAGATGGTCTTGTGAACTCCTGTGGTCAGGCCTGGGAGGGTGCTGAGACCCAGGACTGGGTGGGACCCCAGCTCCTCCTGCCCCTCCTATGCCCCAGCCTGGGAACCCATAGTCTGTGGAGGCCTCTGACCAGCCCACTCCTCCATATTTCTTGTTCAGATTCTGCCTGCAGAAGGTAGTCCCTCAAGCTCCTGTGCCCTGTTCCCCACTCTCCTTGGCTTCAAGAAGGGGTTAAAGATCAGCCATTAGGTCTTAAGGGGGCACAGGTTCCTAGTCCTGGACCATCAGTCCCAGTGGGGATAGAGGGAGCTCTCAGTTACAGTCGGGGAGGGAATGTAGCCGGGTCTCTGCTTTCCAGCTCGCCAAGGGGGTTTGGAGTTAAGGGAAGCAAGGGGAGTCCAGCTTTTCGTTGGCTACAAAATCTTGTGGAATACAGCCTTCCCCACCCCGGTGTCCATGCACATGGATTGTCTTTCTTCTCCTGGGGCAATGTCCCCTCTTGGAGTCACCTTTCCCCAGGATTGGAGGCCTCAGCTGGTACTCCCGGGCTGGCTCTGGTGCCTCTCCTTGGTACTGTTTTAGCCATCAGACTGGATCCCTCTTAGCTCAGCTGAACCCAAGCTTTCTTCCTCTCCACACCATTGTCCCCACTCACCTGAGTCCCTCCTTGAGAGCCATATGGGGAAGTAGGTAGGATGGCCTGGAGCAGACTTTCCCAGCTCAGAGCCGGGGAAGAAATGGCCTGTTCCTGGAGACCTGGACCAAGCAGCTCCTCCCCCTTTACCTCAGGAGCTGCACCCACAGGAGCAGTCAGGATGGACTGCCTGGGCGGGACCTGCCAGGGATGCGACCTTTTGGGGGAAGCTGGCCCCAAGGTGGAGTGGGGCTGGCAACCCTTTTGGGGCCAATCACCTGGAAGAGGGTGGGGCTGAGGCGGCCAGTTCTGGTTGGCTGGAGGCTCTGTCATTTTGTAGAGACTCCTCTTCCCTCTACAGGGGAAGTGTCTTTGGTTCTTGGGAATGGCTGGGGATCAAGGTATGGTGTTTGCCGCCCAGGAAAAGCCCTGTTCTGCACGGAACCTCAGCCAGATCTGAAGGGCACTCGGCACCTGTGACTTTGGACAGTTCACCTAGTGGAGCCCTTTACCTTCTCAGTAGAATGGTGTATGTACACCAGTCACTCAGGAGAGAGAACCACGTAAGATCCTGGGTGTCGAACCGTTGTGGTTTACTCTGGGCAGTGCTTTTTAAAGTTCGAGTTGTGACCTATCTGAAGGTCGTGTAATGAGTTCAGTGGGTCATGACCAAGATTTTAAAAATATGAACAGGAATACAATGGAAAAGAAAATATTCTGTATTGTACCTAAGGGTAGGTTTTGTTTCATGAAATGTTTGTTTCAGTTGATAGATATTGAAGTGTGTATATGAGGTTGGGAAATATTTCTTTAAATTGTGGATCATGATGGAAATAGGTTTGTGAAATTCAGTGTAAAGTGTAAACAACAGGAATAGCAAATGCCTATTGCAGGTATGTCCTGCAAACTTGCAGTAGGTTGGAGCTTTTCATCTAAAGAAGATAGATACTTACTGGTGTGAATCAAATTCACTGCATCTTTAAGGAGTAGGTTTGGTTCCCTTCCTCTTTGCTACACACATAACTAACTCAGGTGGGGCCTGGTTTCCATTTTCTTCCATAAATGGAAAATTAAGGTCCAGAAAGTGAAAAGAACTGCCCAGAGTCCTGTAGGCCAGTGGTGCGCCTGCACACGTGACCTGCACTCCAGCAGCAAGAGAGGAGGCAGCACATGGGGTGTTCGTTCTTGCCTGGGGGCTCCCCAGGGCTCACTCCCCAATCTCAGCATCTTCCTCCTCCCCTGTCAGCTCAGAGTCCTGCCAGCCATTCCCTGCCTTCTGGGACACCAGGCTTTCCAGTCCCTAGTTCTACCCCCTGGGGATCAACTAATCAGTGTGTTTCTCCTCCAAGAAAGTTACATTTTCATAGGCTTTCCAGAAGAGTTATTAAGATGTGAGTGTTGGTTCTTGAAAGTTACTTTCAAGTAAGTAATCATCCTTTGGAGATTGTGATTCAGTAGGTTGTGGCCTGACCCTCAAACCACCCCCATCTCTGCTTTTTTTTAAAAGTAAGGTTTTGTCTGTCACCTCGGTTGGGGGTACAGTGGTGCAATCATAGCTCACTGCAGCCTTGAACTCTTGGGCTCAAGCGGTCCTCTGACCTCAGCCTCCAGAATAGCTGGGATTACAGGTACACACCACCTTGCCTATTTTTAAATATTTTTTTATAGATATGAGGTCTCCCTATGTTGCCCAGGTTGGTCTCAAACTCTTGGCCTCAAGCAATCTTCCCACCACAGCCTCCCCAAAGTGATGGGTTTACAGATGTGAGCAGCCATAACCTAAATTTTTAACAGGTTCCTTAAGGAAAATTTTTAAATGGTTCCTTAAGGAAAAACCTGATGAAGGGGGAGGAGCAGTGAGGCCAAGCTGCCCTTTTTCCCTTCCCCCCATAGACGTGGGGTAGATTTCACTCCATGCAAGAGGGCACATGGTTATTCTGTGCTTCACCCCCGTCTCACTGCTAGCACAGTGCCTAGTTCAGAGGCATGTGGTCAACATAGGCTAACATAGTTAGCAGCACACACGTCTAGTCCAGCCAGCTCACCTGCCCCTCATTTGCACTTCCACATTCATGCTTGTGCCTTTGCACTTACTGCCTTGGTCTGGAATGCCCTCTTTCTTTATTCAAGGCTTAGATGCCTCCTCTCTGCCCTAATCATTTTCTATTTGAGCATGCAAAAGTGCTTAGTGAACCAAAGCCATCCCAAAGCTATTCTGGATGCTGTGCAGCTCTATCCACAGGTGTGTGCTGGAATATCGGAGAGTCTGGGTTGTGTTCCAGGTGTCTAGAGGTTGCTAGCCCAACAGTCGTCTCCCAAGTGGGAATGGCAGGTATAGGGACACAGAGCAGAAAGGGCTTCTGGATCCTCTCCAAGGGACACCGTGTGAAGAAAGCTGGTATCTACCCATGTGAACTGCAGCTGAGGGCACCCTCAAATGACCCAGCCCCAGAAAAGTGTGGAGGATATGCTGTCCACTTAAGGTCCCTTCCCCAGCCCAGGGACCCACCCGTCTCCATATGGGTGAAAAGTAGCCATTTGGGCCCAGAGACAGGCATTCCTAGGGGAGAAAGGCACCAAAGAGACAGATTTTACAGATTTATTTTTAAAAAACAAAAACAAAGGTTAAAAAAGTCCTTCATTTCCAACCCTGCCTGGGGGTGTGGGTGGGGAATAGAATAAGCTCAGAAAGGTGCCTACCTCCTTCCTGCAAAGGACACAGCAGGTCAGAGGCAGGCCCTCGCCCTTCCTGCCCTGCCTCCTTCTCAGGTAGCTCAAATTGCTGCTAGGAAGTTTTATGGGCAAAGAAGTGTGGGAGTGGGAGGCCAAGAGCTGCCTTCCTCACATAAACAGAAACTCCAGCTGTTCTCTCCCCTTAGAAGTTCTCCGGGCCCCACCACTGGGACTCCCAGGGTGGGCGGGCAGGCAGGCAGGCCAGGAGGCTCAGCCCTCTGAGCTATGTTGCTCAGACCACTGCAGCTTTCTTAATGCTCTTTGTGAACCAGGAGGGCAGTCAGCGGAACTTCACAGTGCGGGGAGGGGTGTCTGGAAAGGAAACTCTGAAGCGCCGTCTCTTTCTGACCTTGCCTCTGCACTGAGGCTGCCCTTCTTGGCTATTCCCCATCCTGAGGCTGAGTGGAGTCCAGGACAAAGCACTAAGTGGCTGTTTGCTACAAAACACCTGGAGATGCCAGAGAGTAGCCCTTGGCCTATCTGTCAGTCCAGGCTCCCACACAGTCACACAGTCATACACACAGCGTTAAGGCGTCTGTGCCAGCAGGCACGGCCCGGCTGGGCCCAGCTTCTCTCTCTCCACCTGCAGAGGGTGTAGCGGGGAGAACCCTGGCTGCTGCAGAAACAGGCTGAAGGGGGAGAAGCTGACAACGGAAGAGTTAACCAGGCCTGGAGAAAGAAGTGGGAGGAAGGAAGGCAAGGGCTTTCTAGGCCTCCATCCAGGCCTGCTGGCTGCCCTTGAAGTAACCCAACTCAGGTTGGGGAGCCCTGACCATATACCCCCTGGAAAATGGGGGACAGAAAGAGGGGAAGAGAGCGGGGCTAGAGTATTGGGACTTTGGAGGAAGCCAGTGCTATCAATATTTACAAGCATAAAGCCCCATCTTCTGTGCCACCTACCTCTCTGCCCCTCCCACAGAAATGAAAGGCCCCTGAGAGCCATGGAGGAGGTGCCCAGACCTCCTCACCAGCTACGCCCCTAGGGAGAGCCCCTGCCCTCCAACTGGCCCCATTTCTGGGCCCCTCAGGAATGTCTGTCTGGCTCTGCTCAGTTGGGAGGAGGCGCCCTGGGCCAGCATCCTGGCTGCCACCGGCCCTAGGAGTCCTTGAGCATGCTGATGCGGGCGTAGATCTTCAGGGCAGGCCCCAGCTTGATGTTCATGGCGCTCATCAGGTGGTCCTCCTTGAGCAGCAGCAGGGCTTGCCCGTCAATTTCCTGGGCACGGAATTCCTCTGCTATCTCCTGGCAGCCTGAGGGGGTACCACCAAAGACAGTGTCAATCCAAGCTGCCAGTGTTCACCTCTGGCAGCCACTGCCTAGTTATCTAGATCTAGTTATCTGCATCCATTATCTCCTTTAGTCCTCATAACCACACCTTGAGGAAGGCACTGCTGTTTTTATTTTGCAGCTTGAGAGAGGCTGGGCAACTCACCCACAGCAGCCACGATCTGGGCCTCCTCCTATGTGCCCGTGTTCAGACCCCTGCTCTGTGAACTGGGCGGACCCATGTCCACTAAGGTGCTGAGGAAGTGACAGCATGTGGTTTCTGAGGCTAGATCATAAAGGGCACAGCAGTTCTTACCTCACTCTTCTGTCTGGTTTACTGCAGAGTAAGCCAGCTACCAGTAAGCCACCCCAGCAACCCTCTGGAGAGGCACGCATGGAGAGCAGCCAAGGCCCTGGTGGTCCTCGGCCACCTCACCGTGTGAGTGAACCATGCTGGAAGTCGGTTTTCTGGCTCCAGACCTCAGACACTGCAGCCCTGTATGGCATCTTCCCTGAGACCTCATATGACCTCAAACTCATACACTGGGTTTGTGGAAGGGAGCAGATAACCTCTCTCTTTAGTTTCCAGGTCTTCAGACTAAGATAAACTGGACACCAGGAGCCTCATACTGGGACTGCCCAGCTGAGCCACTCAATTCCTGACCCACAGGGCCACTGAGATGACAAATGATTGCTGCTTAAAGCCACTGAGTTCTGGAGTAATTTACACCACGGCAATAGGTAACAAATGCAGATTCTGGTACCTGGAAAAGGAGTGCTGCCATAAAACAGCTCTATAGATGTGGGTGTGGCCTTGGAACTGGCCACAGGCAGGAGCCGGAAGGACTTTGTGGAAAGAGTGAGTGTCTAAGGTGCTTTGAGAGACTGTATGTAGAAGTCTCATGGCCTTTGGGGAAGCTGCTGGGAGGCCTAAAGGAAAGTGAGGAAACTCTTAGTGGAGATTAGAAGAAACAGGGTCTCTATTATGAAATAAAAGAACATTTTGTAAAAATGTGGTTGGTGGCAGAAATGTAAGTTGAATGTACCTCCTGAAGTGGGTGGTCTAGCTAAGGAGATTTTCAGACAGAATGTGGAAGGTATTGCTTGGCTTCTTACTGCTGCTCACAGTAAAACAGGAGAGAGAGAAGGTTAAAACAAACAAAACTGTTCAACAGAAAGGAACCAGGATCTGCCGGTTTAAAAATGCCCAGCCTCTCCAGATGGCACATGACGCTAAAATTAAGAAATGGTTTCTAGGCAAAGATCAAATTCGGGGCACAGTCAAGAAAACATGGTCTACAAATTAAACTTAGGATGTGACTTAAATCTTTTTGTTAAAGACTTCAGAAAGATCTAAAATGATGCCTCAAAATGCTATTCAATCCAAAGGCTCTCTATGGATTTTCTAGGCACGCCTCACAGATCCTCTTTTCAACAGCACGGTTTCTAAGAATGTGAAGGGCACTGTCCGTGCTGCCCCTCAGCTTCAGAAGAATCCCAATGCAGACAACAGCTTATCCTTGAAGATAATTCTGGGTGTGTTTTTTGTCTAATGGAATGGACCCCAACAAGATTCCCAGAAAAAAATGACAATCATTTTAAGACATACTGAATTACTGGCCGGGTGTGGTGGCTCACACCTATAATCCCAGCACTTTGGGAGGCCAAGGCAGGCGGATCACGAGGTCAGGAGCTCGAGACCATCCTGGCAAACACGGTGAAACCCTGTCTCTACTAAAAATAGAAAAAAATTAGCCGGGCGTGGTGGTGGGCGCCTGTAGTCCCAGCTACTCAGGAGGCTGAGGCGGGAGAATGGCATGAACCCGGGAGGCAGAGCTTGCAGTGAGCCGAGATGGTGCCACTGCACTCCAGCCTGGGCGACAGAGTAAGATTCTGTCTCAAAACAAACAAAAAAGAAATACTGAATTACTGATTTTAAGAGTCAAAGGTAGGCCGGGTGCAGTGGCTCACGCCTGTAATCCCAGCACTTTAGTAGGCTGAGGTAGGTGGATCGCCTGAGGTAAGGAGTTTGAGACCAGCCTGGCCAACATGGTGAAACCCCATGTCTACTAAAAATACAAAAATTAGCCGTGCATGGTGGTGCGTGCCTGTAATCCCAGCTACTTGAGAGGCTGAGGCACAAGAATTGCTTGAACCCAGGAGGCGGAGGTTGCAGTGAGCCGAGCTTACGCCATTGCACTCTAGCCTGGGTGACAGGGCAAGACTCCGTCTCAAAAAAAAAAAAAAAAAAAAAAAAAGAGTCAAAGGTAACATAACATAAAAGCAGGAAGCAGGCTGAGAAAACGACTACACTGAAAATACAGGCTACTTTTCACAGAAAAGGAAGGAGAACTCAGAGGGCTGAGCCAAGAGAGAAATCACTCCCAGGCTTTGAGTCCCAATTGAGGAAATGCCACCATAAACCCTAGCGGATTTCGGAACTGGAATGGATCAGCGACTCTTGTACACTCCCTCTTTCTTCCCTTTTTGGATGGGCATGTCTGTAATGGTTATCCTATGTTTGTCCCACTGTGCATTGGCTTTGTGGAAGTAAACAGATAGCCTCTCTCTGTAGTTCTCAGACCTTCAGACTGAGATGACCTATACTTGAAGAACTGGACCCCAGGAGCCTCATTTATGCCTGGACCTAGGTTCAATGATGAGAGCCTGGACTTCATGGCAGCCTGATGCTGCCATGGGACCAAACTGTTGGGGATTTGGTGGGGTGAGGGTATTCTGCATGAGGAAGGAACACAAATTTCTGGGGGCCATGGTGAACTACATGGCCTGTCTCTGAATGGCGCCCAATAATCCCTGCTTTCCAGTTCATGCCCTTGTGAGTCTTCTCACACAATGAATAAGACTGACCTGTGTGATCAATAAGATATTGTGAAAAGAAATTTAAAAATATATATATTGTGAAAATGCCAGTACATGGCTACGGAGGCTAGATCATAAAGGGCACAGTGGCTTCTACCTTGCTCTCTTGGATCCCTACCTGTGGAGAAAACCCACTGCCATGCATATCATGAGAACACTCGAGCAGCCCTCTGGAGAGACCCATGTAGATAGGAACCAAGGCCTCTTGCCAACAGCCAGCCCGCAGGGCAAATCACGTGAGTGAGGCACCTTGGAAGAGATCCCACAGCTCTTCAGTATTCACATGACCTCAGCCTTAGCTGATATCTTAATTGCAACCTCATAAGAGACCTGAGGCAGAACTGCCCAGGAAGCCACTCCTGAATTCCTTACCCACAGCAACTGTGTAATAAAAATTTTGGGGATGAGGAGATAACATACTAGGTTAAGTGGCAGAGCCAGAATTTGAACCCAGTTCTGTGTGACTCAGAAGTCTGTGCTCTTATCACACTGCAGTCTCTGAGAAGGAGGCTTGTGGTTGCCATGAATACCTGACCTGGTTGGTGTATGAGTGAGAGTGGCAGAAAAACAGTCACGCATCCAGGCCCCACTGAAGGCATTTGTGAATGATGTAAGGCTTGCCTCTTACAGCTGGCTCCTAGATCCTGGGCCTCACCACCACGCAAGGCTCCACCATGCAGGCCTCTGTGCCATGTCTGGCCATGCCACAGACTTCCCTATCTTCATGCCTCTGCATGTGCGCCCTCCTGCAGTCTTTCCATCCAACAAAGGCATACTTGTCTACTGTCATTTAGTTTACATTTTCTTAATTAAATTTCTTTTTTTTTGGTAGAGACATGTCTCACCATGTTGCCCAGGCTGGTCTTGAACTCCTGACCTCAAGCAATCCTCCCACCTCAGCCTCCCAAAGTGCTGGGACTATAGATGTGAGCCACCACGTCTGGTTATTTTCTTAATTTTGATGTTCTTGACACATATCCTACACTCTACCTGGTTCCCGTCCTAATCTCTCCCAGGAGAGAGACAGTTAATTATATTATCATGTCTGTATTTCACACAGACCACTTCCCATGCCAGAAAATATACAGAATTACAGCTATGGGATATTTATAGTTTGCATTCTATGCTGAATATAAGCAAGCTCTTATAGGCAGGGAGCTCATCTCACTCATCTCTGCACCCCAGTTCCTGAACCTGAGTCATTAACTGAACTACCTAATCCTCCTGGTGGTGGGAGGGTCTCATTTTCTCTTTCCTTGCTATTCCAGGGAGACATGGAATTTCCAAGGGTCTTACCTGGCAAAGAGCGGATGAATTCGTAGACGTCTTCTACGTTCCACTTGGTGGGCTCACTTGGTAGGAAGTGGTGTCCCATGCCCACCAGGTCCCGCATGTGCATGTCCGGGAGCTCCAGGTCCCGCTGGCCTTGTCGCCGGCGGGAAGTAGATGAGCTAGCTGAGATGGGTGACAAGGGTTCCTCATAGCTTGAGTTATCTGAGCAACGGCTGGAGTCTTCCTGGCTGTGTGTTAGCTGCAAAGCAGCAGTAACCGAAAGGGGCACAGTGCCTGTTGGCTGGGAGCAGAGAGTTTTCTTCAGGATGGGGGAACAAACCATCTCTAGCAGCAGTGATGGACAAAGGAGGTATTTCTCCTTTTTCTGCTTGGCCTACTACACTTCTGAGTTCCCAGATCTAACAGCATCTTCCCTGCTGTCCTGTCTCCTACCCTAGGCAGGAGTTAGTCCCTCTCAGTACTGTAGTGTGTACCACACAGCACTGCAATTATCTTTTCTAGACATGGGTTTTAAAGCAGGGCTCTGTGAGTTCTAGGAGGTGATCATAGAGCCACTTGAAATGGCATGTAAAATTTCTTCTGTAGGTACATTTTGGACCATAGCTTTGGACCATTTTTAAGGAGGTTTAAGACAAAAACAACAGGCAAAATTATAGATAAGGTTATGAAACATCACACCATGCTGTGGAGTTCCTTTAGGGCGAGACTGTGTCCTTAGAGCCTGGTGCCTAACAGAGTTTCTGGCATACAGCTGGTGCTAAAAAATGTTTAACAACCCACGTTCCTGGTATGGATCTTCAAGAACTCTGTGCCCTCATGTTTGGGGAGGCAAAAAGGTGGCAAAACAAAGGGTGGAGGCTGCCTTCTCACCCAGCCCTCCACGTAAGGCAGGAGGTTACCTGAGCAGTCCAGGGGAGACCCCATTTCCGTGGCCCCAGAAGCCAAGGACGGAGGCAAACTGGAAGGTGGGGTGATGTTGGGGCAAGGCCAAGGAAGGCGCAGGGAACCCTGTAAGCACCGTGGTCTAAATGAAGGGACCTACTGGGGTGCAGAAGGCTCAACTGGACAGGTCTCCAAGGAATGAGAGCACAGCAGAGTGCGCCGAAGTCAGCAGCTGGAGGGGACTATGGTGTCGAGGGCCATGAAAGGGAACTGTGGGGACTGCGGGGATGGAGCTTCAGGCTCTGCTGACCTCTTACCTGCTTCTTGGTATCCTTAGTAAGTGGTGGCAGACTGGCTTTGCTGGCCCGACGGCGGTTGTGGGTCGCAGCTCCTGCCTTCTGCAGCTTGCTCCGGTCTGAGTGGAAAAGTCCCACCCGTTTGGTGCATCCCACGTTGTACCTTCAGGGACAGGGGAACAGGGGATGTCAGAGCAGTTGTCATGCTTATGGGCCGTAGGCACAATGAGCACAGCCAAGCTGTCTGACAAATCTGAGTCCATCTATTGGTTCAGATCCTAACTCCATCACCAACTACTAGCTGTGTGACTTTGGATTTAAGTCACTTAAGCCCTGATCCTCCGTTTCCTTATCTGGAGTTGGGGGTAATACCACTCACTCTCTAGGACTGGTCTTACAACATGAGATAATGTCTGTAAAATGTTTGAGATGACACCTGGACTTGGACCAGGGTGAGAGCTCACACCTGACTTATTCCACTATAAATGTTATCCTGTGCCAGGAAACTACCGTCCACTGTCCTGCTGGGGAGTGGCCTGGCTGCCCCGACAACCTGAGGGGATGAGGGCTGAAGATAGCTGAACTCTAGCGTGGCATGCAGAGCACCTCTGCCTGGGACCTAGAGATTTCTTCTCTTCTGGGATTTCAGGGCTTCAAGGTCAGCTGCTGCTTCCATTGTGGTACAAAGACCACATAGGGCTTTAGAACTGGACAAGCCTAAATCCCCAGGCCCATGGCTTATTAGCTATGTCATTTGAGGCACTACTACTCCTTTGTGCTTTGGCTTCATAACCTGTATAAAGGGACAATAGTAATACCTGGCTTGGGAGGTATTTTGAAAATGAGATAATCGTATCAATTGACTGGCACAGTGACTAGCACACAGCAGGTTCTTGGGAAATGACAGTGGTTTTTATGATGACCATTAGTGCTCTATGCTGGGTGAGAGCTCACCAAGGGAACACTGTAGCTGTGGTTCTGGGCAAGGCTTACCCTAACAAGGCAGGGGCTGTCAAGGCTAGGAAAGGCGAATGGATGCCAGTGGGGCCCAGCACTGCGGCTTTTCCTTGGACTCCCTGCTGCTCTCTCCCACCTGCTCTTAGGGGTTCTGGCTTCTCATGCTTGTTGAATTAGGGATGCCATCCTGCTTCCAGGTGGGTCGAGGAACTAGGAAACCGGAGAAACCACCGCTATGGGCCTCCTGGGGTAGACTATTAATGGCAGGAGGTGGGACATAAAGTGCAGTCCTGAGGAAATGGAGGGGGCTGGGGCCACTCACCTCTTCGCACAAGCCATGGAACAGAAGCGCTTGGAACGCTTGAACTTATAGGCAAAGTCCACCCGGCCACAGAGCTCACACTTGAGTTTGAGGGGAGCACCCTCCTCTTTGGATTCTGCAAAGTATAGAAATGGGTAGGGTGGAGAATGAGAAATTCCTGCAGGACTGTGGCCAGCCCCACCGCGGGGCGTCCTGCCTGGTCCTCCTGCTCCCACAGCTGTGACATGCAGCAGCAGTCTGGCGTGGAAAATGCCAGTGGTTCTCACCCCTGGAATGTACTCAAGGGTGTCTGGGGATGCCCCTTGTATACTTGACATTTTTTCTTCCAAGTGCTCTGAGTCTGAGGCAAAACACAGGTGGGGAAGAATCAGCATCAAATGACTGTGGAAGAAAGCGGGAACCCCCAGGAAATACTCTGGATGCTGTCACAGCTGCTCCGCTGGCATCACCCCACCTTGATCTATGCAGCTGGCTGCTGTGGCCCCAGTCTCAAGGTAGGGACGAAGGGCAGGACTTGCCTGGGGCAGCTCCTACAGTCACACCTAAAACTTGCCAATGATTCACACAGGAAAAGCCATTTTTGGAATCCTGTGGTTGGCCGGAGGGGGACTGGGGGAGCAGAGGACACATGGTTCCCCTGATTTCCCCTATCCCTGTTTTTGAGGGAAGGAGGCCGAGGAGGTGCTGGGGGAAATGTTTACAGACTTGCTGGCTCAGGGTTCCTCTGAGGACACCAAGAGAGGAAGTGTGGGAGGCCTGCCTTTCCAGCCACGTTCGGAGACCGAGAGATTCAGGGTCTGAGATGCCCACCTTGCAGATAGGGCTCCTCCATCTCCGAGTCAGTGGTGGTGGTGTGATCCTGCTGTGGAAGTTTCTCAGGCAGGAACCCCTGTGCATACTTCTTCTTGAGATTCCCCACCAGCAGGGACGAGCGTCCCACCTAGAGGACAGGTGACACGGAGGCCGTGAGGGTCAGGTGGGAGAGGCTTCCTTGCTATCCATCCTCATCACAATTACATGTATAAAGTATCCAGGCACAGAGGCCAGCCCTCCTCAAACCTTCCCCCATGTCATCATTCCAAGTGTGCCGGGCTCAAGGCCCTATTTTGCTAGTTGGCTCACGAGGTAAGATGCTAATGGGCAAAGTAAAGGGATGGCTTCTGTCCAGGACCAATAGATGGCTCAGGAGATAGGAAAATATCTATTCCAATAAGAGTCTAAGGCTGAGATCAGGTTTCCCACAGTGCCAGATCAAGCACCAAGACCCAGTGCCCACACATCTCCAGGCAAGGACAGAGTGGAGTCTGTGTGAGGCTGTACATATGCAAGAGAGAGACTCAGCACCCGTTTTCTGATTTTTTACTGTTCTCCACCTTACCCCAATGCCTGACCCAAGCCAGAGGTACAGGCAGCCACAGAGGACAGCAGGAAAACACAGACCCTGGGCCATAGAGCCAATGACCTCTCAGTTGTCAGAACCCCAGAGCAGCTTATTTACGTGTTTGGATCTCGTTTTGTGGCCTTTGTTTAGGCAGCCTGGTAGCCAGTCACGTGGCACTGACTCTAGGGCGATGCTGGGGGTGGTATGCGATCTGCCTCCACCCCATGAGATCAGGTGGTTTCTAGTGTTACTCTAGGAGGCCCAGTCTAACAGGGAAGAGATGTAACAGAGCTAGAGCCACTTCTAGCTCAGGTGTTCCAGGCGGACTTCTTTGCCACTGGCCTTGGACAACCTCCAGTGGGAAAGAAGATAAGAAGCTGTGTGTCTTTTGGCATTTTCCAGGAGCAGTTCACCCATCTCAGTTAGTGAAGCTCTGCATCTTCTGGGGACTAATCAAACCACTCATGGAACCAAAGAATGAAGAAAAGGCAGATGGTATCCCAGAAAGGTGTCTCTCCAACAGCCAGATACTTTTCATCTAAACAGAGGCTGGTGTGCCCCTGGCTCTGGGCTCCTCCACACCCACAGGCCAGCACCACTGTCTCCAGTCCACAATGCACAGAAGCAGCTCTGGGTGCTTTGGTCTAATAACCCATCTTCGTGGCTCTTGGATATTTCCTGTTAGTCTTAGGCTTCCATTGTGACCTTTCTGACTGCCCCTCAATCTCAACTCCCCTTTCAAGGCTCTGTCCCCAGAAAACAAGCTTCAGGTTGTGACCCTGTTCCTTCACATTCATTTCTGATATACGTATCTTGAGAATTCTGTTCTGTGCAGTTCCTTTTGTTCCTAACTGACCAAAGTTTTGCCATTCAGAGGTTTTGGCATTCAAAACTCAATGAAATCTAATTTCCCAAAGCCCATCATCTCTCACCAAATATCCCACAGTGAAGTCTGTTTTAACCAAGGGTTCACACATGATCAGGCAGGGATACACCTGAGTTTGTGTGTGGAAACTTCTAACCAAGGATCTTGCCAATCATTCCTGATCACTGACCCGCCCTTTCTGGACCTTGGAAAGATAATCCTAGAAAGAAATGGCTCTGTATTCTTTTGGGGAGGAAGTTAGCAAGGAAAGAGCAAATTGTTCACATTTTCAGAAATTTTACATGGAAATGTAAAAATATTCTAAGACACATCCAAAATATACTTAAAAAAAAAAAGGGGAAAAGAAGTAGTCCGTACCGGGAAAGGCTCCGCCCCCTCCTGGATCACAAACCCTTCGATAACATGCGTCAGGATTTGGGGTTTCACAATGGCCTGTGGTGGTTTATTCTCACCATTCTGGGGGGCAGTGCCGGCGATGCTGGAGGCAGAGTTTCCGTTCCCTGAGGTCATGCCGGGGCTGCTGAGGTCGGTCAGTGCATGAACAATGCCCTGCCCTGTCTCTGCATGAGAGAGAGTAGGAGAACAGAGCAGGGGAGATCAGAACCAGAGTCCATGCCCAGGGAGGGACAGCAAGGACTCAGACTGCGCCTGGCTTTTTCCGTGGGGCCAAGCGACAATGCAAACCAAGCAGTCCACTCCCCTCAGTGACCCATTTAAAAGTGGCACAGTTTCAATGGACACATCAAGTACGAGTATAGTCAGTTCTACAACAACGCATGCAGCTAATCAGCTAGCAGCGTTCCTTAATTTCCCAACCGTGCTATGAACAGTTAACTTGGTTAAACAGATGGGAATTCTGTCTTTCAGGAGTTAAGACCTTGGTCGATACTGACTTGAACAAATAAGGTTAATACTCAGTTTGAGGGAGAAAAGTATTCAAGGTGACATCTAAAACAAGGACAAGAAGCTGAGCTAGGTATAGGGCTTTCAGTGTGATAAAGAGAGGTTAAATGAAGCTTCTATGAGGTTCCTTAGAGGAGGGATTTTAAGAGCCCTGTGAAATGTCAAAACACGGAACCCCAGAAACTGATGCCAAGGGAATGTGGGGGCTGAACCCCAAGTAAACACTATCATGTAGATTTGACTATTCAGACTGGTTATCTGGGGTCAGTGCATTGAAATATGCAGAGATTTCATTTCTCTGCTAAGAAGGCTGCTAGGCAGAGCTGAGATTTTCTCTGCTGTTTCTGCTGAGTTAGGTGCTCTCAAAATCAGGCCTCAGCTCCTTATCTAATCTGATCCTCACCAAATCATAGACCCTCTGTCTCTCTGTGGACAACCTTTCCTAATTCGCCTTCCCCTAAAAGACCTAACAGAGTGCTCCAGAAAGTGACATTAGGTGCCTATACACAACCACACCACAGTGGACTTCCTCTCTTCCACTTCAAACAGCATCTCTCATGAGCTGTCTCATTGTCTTAGACGTGCAAGACTTCATCTCCTCACTTCTGTAACTCTCTCCCGCCCCCTTCCCAGGGCTGTTCTCTACCACCACCAACTGCCCCGTGAGCTGAGGTTGCCTTTAACCTGGAACTTCCTAAAAAAGAAAAAAAAGAAAGAAAAAGCCATTTCTTTATTGCAACAAGTCCATTAATATAAAGCATAGCCCAGTGGGGTATGAGTGATATATACTTTAAAAATGATTTCTTTGCATAAAACTTTATGAAGATGCTCATATTTCATGTTAAAGGTCCATAATACCACCACAGAATAGGAATTGCTTGTGCTTAATTACACAATATGGAAAAGTCAAAACAGATACATTTTAGAAAAGTGGTTTAGGGTCAGGCACGGTGACTCACATCTGTAATCTCAGCACTTTGGGAGGCTGAGGCGGGTGGATCATGAGGTCAAGAGTTCAAGACCAGCCTGGCCAATATGGTGAAACCCCGTCTCTACTAAAAATACAAAAATTAGCCAGGCATGGTGGTGCGTGCCTGTAATCCCAGCTACTCGGAAGGCTCAGGCAGGAGAACTGCATGAACTCAGGAGGCTACAGTGAGCTGAGAGCGCGCCCACTGCCCTCCAGCCTGGGCGACAGAGCAAAACTCCATCTTGCGGCGGGGGGAGAAAAGAAAAGGTGGTTTATAACTGGTTCACAATGGGTCTTGGTCCACTCAGGCTCATTTTTTTTTTCTTTTTTTGGGATGGATTCTCACTCTGTCACCCAGGCTGGAGTGCAGTGGCGTGACCTATGCTCCCTGCAACCTCTGCCTCCTGGGTTCAAGCGATTCTCCTGCCTCAGCCTCCCGAGTAGCTGGGATTACAGGCGTGCACCAACATACCTGGCTAATTTTTGTATTCTTAGTAGAGATGGGGTTTCACCATGTTGGCCAGGCTGGTCTCGAACTCCTGAGGTGGGTGATCCACCTGCCTCGGCCTCCCAAAGTGCTGGGATTACAAGCACGAGCCACCGCACCCAGCCTCAAGCCCATGTTCTTACTGGTGGTTCTAATGCTAACTAAACCAGGATAAACCTTTAATGAACAAGGGTTGACTATGACACGTCTTTAGTACTCAGTCCTCCATAATTCAGCTATATAATAAACTTCAGAGCTGAGCAGGGGCCATCTAAGAGAAAGGACCAATGATTTTTTTTTTTGTTTGTTTGAGACACAGTTATACCAGTAAGTTAGAAAATTTCCATTAAGTGTCTATATTCACTTGAAAGAAAGTTTTTAAACAGCTTTGGCTTTTCTGTAGAGATGGAAACATTTCCTTTCTTTTGGAATTTGTCTTTCCAATTGCAAAGGTGTCTGAGAACTTGAGAGCTTGTCTGGAGGTTCTAGCAGGGGAACGCAGCTACTCGTATGCCCTTGACTGAGGGACAGCCCTCCTCTATAGGATGGTCGTCCTCTGACCCAGAACACTGGTTCAGGAGGGACGTACATGGAGCAGTGAGGGAGGAAGGGGACACCTAGCCAGCCAGATCAGCGGAATTAACTCTGCCTATCAACAGGGTGACAGGTGTCGCAGCCAGATGGCCCCTCATATCCGTGTTTGAGAACTTAGAAAAAACCCCTTTCCCTCACAATCTATGAATAACTAGGAGGAATGAGTTGATGATTCAATCAAATTAAGTTTCTGTGCTTTTAAATTTTAAATATTTAAGTCTGCCTTTACACGATTACATTTTCCCTACTTTTATGTTTTGCATATGCTAAGAAACATCTATTTTATTTAAAATGAATTACTAACATAGAAAGATTACTATGAAGGCTAAAATTTTATTTTTTAGATGATGGCTATTTCCTTCCAATTACAGCCTGGTAAAATATTCCCTGATGAGTCTAATGAACTGCAGATTATACAATTACAGGATTGGCCGGGCGCGGTGGCTCAAGCCTGTAATCCCAGCACTTTGGGAGGCCGAGATGGGCAGATCACGAGGTCAGGAGATCGAGACCATCCTGGCTAACACGGTGAAACCCCGTCTCTACTAAGAAATACAAAAAATAGCCGGGCGAGGTGGCAGCGCCTGTAGTCCCAGCTACTTGGGAGGCTGAGGCCGGAGAATGGCGTGAACCCGGGAGGCGGAGCTTGCAGTGAGCTGAGATCCGGCCACTGCACTCCAGCCTGGGCTACAGAGCGAGACTCCGTCTCAAAAAAAAAAAAAAAACAAAAAAACAAAAAAATTACAATTACAGGATTGGAAGTCTGGTTTGATCTCTTACCAGTGCTTGAATATTTTCTATAATATGCCCACCCAATGATTTTCTGGCATTTATTTGAATACCTCCAGTGACAAACTCACTACTCTGGAAGCAGTTTGTTCCCACCTTGGATG
Organism: Macaca fascicularis; assembly: GCF_037993035.2. Classification (NCBI taxonomy): domain Eukaryota; kingdom Metazoa; phylum Chordata; class Mammalia; order Primates; family Cercopithecidae; genus Macaca; species Macaca fascicularis. Next base: position 201,663,630 of record NC_088375.1, on the reverse strand, counting down.
GCTCATTAATGATTCCTTATATAATGAGCCTAAAATCTGTCTTTCTATTAATCTCGGCCCAATTATCCTCATTCTGTTCCTTAAACTCACAGAAAACAAGACCAATCAGATTTGTCTAACAGGCAGAGACATGGGCTTAGACCTGGCTTAGAGACTGGTCTCTATCACTGAGTAAATTACGGGCAAGTCATTGTCCCTCTCTAAGCCTTGGCTCCATTGGCTGTGAAATAAGGATCCTACGCCTACCTCAGAGTGCTGCTGTGAGGACTAATGAGCCAGTGAAAGGCAGTGCTAGCTTACGAGGAAATGCTTGGGAATGCTCCTGGCGTCATGAAGGTCGTCACTCATGACCACAGTCTTATCTTCTCTCCTCCAGGCCAAATCCCTTCTGTTCTTTCAGGTATTTCTTACATAAAAAGGTTACAAATTCATCATCCTAGGCCCTCTCTGCCTACATCTTTTAATATCAGGCACCTAGTCAATACTAAGCATCATCTGTCAGGTGTAGTCATGTAAGAGATCTGGTTAGTAAGATTTTTGGTTTTCTGTGTTTGCTTTAAAGACAGTCACACCTGACTGACAGCATAGGTAGAAAGTAATTGGTAATGCCCTTGTTTCAGTTTCATGAATTCCTCCATGGAATTAATCCTTTCTCCTCTGAATTCTGGGATCACTCCCACCTCCTGCCTCTTGCACTGATATTCATCAGAAAACAGCCCCTCAGACCTTGTCTTTTATGGGATCCCTCTATCCTTGCTTGAGTTCCCTGCCCGTGTCCCCCCCTCCTATGTCAGATCTATGCCTATTAATGTTCACTGCGAGACAGAAGATCACTCTTGAGGTTAGATTCTGTCCTCATGCCAGATACATTTGTGAACAGATATGGTCACTAGCTCAAAGGCTACAGAGCCAGTGCTTAACTCTGGGAAGCAAAACTTTTTGGAATTTGAGGCTGTTTTTTTAAAAAAAGATCTTGTTAAGAGAGAGAACACACTAAAAAAGTCTTGCACCACATTAGAAACTATCACTCCCCATTGTAACCCAGGGCAGATCAAAGGAGAGACAGAATCCAAGGGACAGATGGGAGAGTGTTTTATGAATATACAAAGGTTCACAGCTATTTTGCTTTGCAGTCATCTTGTAGGCCAATAGCTCCTCATCTGCTTTAGTAACAAAGGAGTTTGGGCTATTCCTGGAATGACCAAACACAATCTCGCCCCCTGCCAAGCTCAGCACACTGAGATTAATTTAATCTGCTTTCTGCTCTCCCAGACTGCTTTGCGGCTTTTGGGGGAAAGCAGCTTAACAGGGAAACTTGCAGAAACCTGCCCTGCTGGCCCTGAGGCCAGATAAAAGAGACAAAGAAATACTCTGAATTTGGTTCCTTACTCAATTCCCTTGACCAGTTCAGAGGCTGTAAGTGCTGCCGGGGATTCCCACAGGTCTCAAATGCCTGTATACAGTCAGGCACCTGAAACCGAAAGGTGGAGGCAGGATAAGGCCGGTGGGAGAGGCTGGGGGAGGGGAGTAAAGCCAGGCTTCAGTGGGGGGAAGGAGGAGTTAGAATCTTGGCCTTTAGTTGACGCTGACCACAAAGGGCCAAGTATTCCGGTCAGAATGAACAGAGCAGCATGTTCCACAGAGTCTTGCCTAACATATGTGTCAGCTTCTAGGCTGTTTCTCATTCCTGGTCTCATTCACAGGCTCTGGTAGAAACAGCCCTTACAGGGGTGGGATAAAACAGGAATGACCACTCAGTTCCTGTTTGTGAAATTATCTGCTTTGGGATTGGTCACGTCTCCTAAGCAGAGCAGACTTCTCTAGGCAGGGGGCTACCACTCACTCAGTCACCTCGAGATCTTCAGGGGCTAACCCTGTGTCCAAAATATGATAGGTGCTTAATGATCATTAAACTGGAATGTGTGGTGTCCATGATCTCAGTCTTCATTGTCTACATAAAGAGTACAGGGCTGCCTAGTGCCAAGATAAGCAATTTGGCACTAGCTGAGATTTACAAATTGCTTTCTGAAGCTATGATGTTTTGAGAGCAGCTAGGCTGGTGGGACCTGCCTACCAGAGTGGCATTTCTAGGTACCTGATTATGAAGAATAAGAGCTATTTTTTGGGCCCATGTCTTCCTGTGACAGTGGGGATTTCCTCAGCAGAAGAGAGGTATAGGCAGACCTCTGAATTCCCTGTCCCCTTTGAAACATTTTTGCCAGACCCAGGCACTTGCCAAGGCAGGATGACCTCTAGAGGCAGAGGCAGGGAGGCTCCTAGGACCAGTGGGTTGATGTCCAGAGCAGATGGGCTCTCCAGCCTGCTAAGGACAGACGTCAGGCTAACTGCCAGTTAGGCACAATTGGGCCACTTCAGAGCCAGTTCTGATGTTCGATTGAGTGTCCCTTATCCAAAATGCCTGGGACCAGAAGTGTTTTTAATTTTGGATTTTTTCAGGTTTTAGAATATTTGCATTATACTTACTGGTTGAGCATCCCAAATCCAAAAATCTGAAATGCTCCAATGAGCCTTTCCTTTGAGTATCATGTAGGTGCTCAAAAAGTTTGGGATTTTGGAGCATTTTGAATCTGGGATGCTCAATCTGTACTAACACTTGCAACGGGTATTTCAGATGGCCTAGCACTCATTCTATCTGACCCTAAAATAGCCTGAAGACTTGGCTTCAAAGGCAATGGAGACCAAACAGAACTTCTCCTTCTACCCCCTCAGCTTGGTCAATGGCTGATTTCCACCTTATCATGAGAAGGGAATATGTATTTTAACTTAAAAGACTTCTATTTACTGTTTGGCTGCAGTAGGAGTATGACAGAGCTCATGAAGTGAATAAAGAATTTAAAGAAGCAGAGTAGATGATAACATGGATCATCTTCTTCCAACAAATTCTGTTCAACAAAGGGCAAAACGAGGTCACCTATAGAACACAGAGCACACCCTCCAAGCCCCCAGCACTGAAGTCATGCTCACTGTGCTGTGTTCAGCAGGCCCAGCCATGTGGCCAGGGTGGAGACTGAAGGGTTCCCAAGGAACCATTTGCTCTAGAAACCACCTCAGGGGAGCACTGCAGAGTGATGCCCAGTTAAACCATATCCAGGAGACAGCAGCAAACACAGCATACACCTGGTCCAAGCAACAGGCCGTACTGCAGTGCGGTAAGCTGAGGACACAGTGCCCAGCCCTCATGGAAAGATCTGGGGCCACGCTTTACAATTTCTTTGGTTATATTTGGGCCCCCAAAGAAATTAATGCCACTCTGAAAGTGAGGAAGGTAAGAGATTTCACAAGCACCAGTTTGTTGACACCTAACTCCCGGGGCTGGTTAAGTGAAGGGTAGAAAAGTGACTGAGAGGGAGCTGGGGGGAGGAGAGGGGAGGGAGGGGAACAGGCAGGCTGAGCTCTATCTGGGACCCTGACAGAGTCCATCAATTAGAGGTTCATTTGGTTAACAATTTCTTTAAAATGCAAGTATACACTTACAGTCATTCACACTTTACTGTGAATTACCTGACTCAGATAAACAGATTGCTTTCCTCCCAATTTAGGGACGGGGTCGGGGAGGGGGTGGGTAGTGACGGTTTTGGATCACAGGACACTAGATCCCAGAGGATTAAAGTTAGAAGGGCCCTGAGTTTAACATCTTAAATGTCCTAGATGAAGCAGAGGTGAGGTGATTTACCCAAGGTCACAAAAGGCAGGCAGTGGCAGAACCCATACTAGAACCCAGTGCTTTAGATGTTTCCGGGTGGGCCACACAGGTGGAGGGAGAGCTGCGCTGATTAGCCATGGATAGCACCAGGGCACTTGGGAAAAGAGGATAGGACATGTAAACTGTATTCTGGGACCTTCTGAGGCAGAGGCCAGATATCACGTGTGGGCTGGAGCATTTGGGTTCGGAAGCACAGGGTGATCTAGATGAGTGATTCCCAAATTGGGATTCCTGGAGGACTAAGGAGGATCCTTGAATCTAGTTAATCAGGACGCACAAGCTGGATTCAATATTTCAAGAAGCCGAAAAGGAAACAGCACATATACATACCTTCCGGAGGGCAAAACACGCTATTATTTAATACCATGTTACCATGTTTCCCAAATTCTAAAATGCGATCAGTATTAAGATGACCCATTTCCCCCACAAGGAATTTACACATTGATTATGTGTGCGTCTCAAGTACAGATTGTAAAAGTGTACATTTTAGAATAAAACGAGCAAATGCCATTTATTTGGAAAACAGTATCTTATAAAACATGCACAAAATGAGCTCTTAGTGGTGGGAAAATTATAGACCCTTCCCACCTGGGGTCCTCTGAAAAGCAGAAGGCAGGGGGAACGTACAATGTCTACAGCCTTTTCAAATCTGCTAAGGACAGAGCTGTCAGAGGGCAAGGACTCCTTGCCTTGACACAGCAGGCTGTGGCTCCCTCACACGGACACCACCACTGCCCTGCCCCTCACACCTCCTCTGAAGAACCTCTCCCACAGAAGGGAAGACACAGCAGTGACAGGAGGACCCCATGGGGCTCTTTGCTGAGAAAAGTGGTGAGCTTTTCAGTTTGATCCATACCTGGGTTCCTTGCAGGGGGCTGGCCAGCAGGATGAAGGAGAGGCCGAGCCAGGGGACCCTCTAGCCCTGCCCTCAGCGTCACTGCAAAATGCCCTTGCTGGGTCTGGGTTGAAAGGCTTGGAGAGCTTATTGGATTTTAAGCATCTGGGTTGACCAGCTCCAGTTAAGGCATCTAGCAGGGAGGGGGCTCCTCCCTTGCTGGCAGCCATTACCATACAGCTGACTTTCATGCTGTCTCTCAGGACACAGGCAAAGAGAACGGCCCTTCTGACTCACCCACAATCCCCAGCTAAAGTGTACATAAGCTGAATTGTAAACAGCTGAATGTGCTCCAAGCTGCCACCCCCAGCTATGCAGGAAGGAATCAATGGAGCGAACAGCCACCCTCCCCCCACCCCATGCAGTTCAGGACAACGGGAGCAGTGGGGGATTTCCAAACAGCTGCTTGAACGCTTCCCAGCCCACAGGCTGAGGACTGCAAGAGGGGCCTGAGCTCAAACTCAGCAGCCGCACCTGCAGGACCAGAGTGACTTCCACCAGGTCAACACACCACGGAGTAATAGCTGGCCCTGGCTGCAGGGAGTCAGGGAGGAGTTTTCAAAGAGTTCTACTTAACCCTGGTGATGGAGGCCATTCCACTGGTATCCAATGCCAGGGTCGAGGCTCCCAGATAGTCTCACATCATAGTGCTCCGGCCCATGCTATGATTTCAAAATGCAAAATGTCTAGAACCAATGGGAGAGGTTCCACAGTACACACCAAGATCAGGGGAGATAAAAGGAAGAACGGCAGAGTAGTAAGAGCATGGGCTCTGGGGACCAGACCTGGACTCATATTCTGGTCCATCTTTGGTTATCTGTGTGACTTCAAGCACTCACTGCCTCTTCTGAGTCTTGGTTTCTCCATCTGTAACCACAAGGCTCATACTACCTGTCTGTCTGGGAGGTTTCAGTAAATATTATATATGTAAAATGCCTGGCACTGAATACACGCATAAGCTGTGCTACATGGCAGTTAAGACTGTGGGATTAGAAAGACTCTAGGTGGCCAGGTGCGGTGGCTCACACCTGTAATCCCAGCACTTTGGGAGGCTGAGGTGGGTGGATCATGATGTCAAGAGATCGAGACCATCCTGGTCAACATGGTGAAACCCCGTCTCTAGTAAAAATACAAAAAAAAAAAAAAAAAAAAAAGCTGGGTGTGGTGGTGAGCACCTGTAGTCCCAGCTACTTGGGAGGCTGAGGCAGGAGAATTGCTTGAACCTGGGAGGCGGAGGCTGCAATGAGCCAAGATCGCGCCACTGCACTCCAGCCTGGCGACAGAGCGAGACTCTGTCTCAAAAAAAAAAAAAAAAAAAAAAAAAGAAAGACTCTAGGCTTAAATCCTATTCTGTAATGCTGGGCAAGTTACTCTAGGCCCGTTTCCTCATCTATGAAATGAGGTACTTATCTGTCTTACATACAGCTGTGGTGAGGATGAAATAACGTAATGCCGACATAACACACTGGACTAGGCTAAGCTTGGACACAGTGCCAACGTCACTGAGACCTGTGAGAAGATTAGGAAATCATCCTAATCTCACTCTACACTGAGTCTGGTCTCTTACAGCCCCAGAGCAGGGCTAATCTTTCTGTGGCCCAAACTGAGGTCTCTGAGATTTGTGTTCCTCAGATGCTTTGGTCTATGCTGGGAGTCCTGTGCTTGCTCTCTTGAGGTCAGGCTTCAGGAAGAAATGTTACCTCCACTGTGACAGCAACGTAACAGAAATGCTTCTGCCCTAAAGGGCAAAGCAAAGTCTCAAGTCACCTTCAATGGCTAGTAATCTAAAGGACAAGAAGACAAGCACCAGATTCTCTTTCTATGCAGTTTTTTCATAAAGGGGGTTTGGAGCAGACAGTGCAGAAGAACCCTAGAAACCAGAAAAAAGTTAACTCTGAGACAAATAAAAGGAAGCACTGCTTTACCTAGAAAATACTAAATTTATGTAACTTGTAATGCCAGATGATTTAGCCTATGAAAAGAAATTAGTTTAAAAGGCTAAAAATAAACCCAGTTTAAAGATAAACTCATGGAAGATGGATTTCTACCAGTTTACAAAATAAATCTAGAAATGTTTAGTAAACTCTCCAGTTATTTTCAGGTTGATAACAGGGAAAGGCAGCCATGTTCCCCAATATGATGACTATTTTTTTTGGTTCTCAACTGCAGGATCACTAATATTGTTAGATAAATGTCGGGGGAGGCTGCAGGAGGGAACACTAAGCCTCAGTTGTCCTGTCTATATTATGGACTACATACTCCATACCTTGCAAATCAGTCCTACTGATCATTTCTGCTTATGGAAACATTACTCCTTTCCTCCTTATAACCCTTGTCTAAGCTTCCAGTCACCCTATTTTGCCACCAGTCAACTGACAGAACAGATTAATACTGATTACTGGAGGCCTCAAAATGTGGATTTAATCAAATTTTTTAATTTATTATTTTTTTTTTTTGAGATGGGGTCTTGCTCTGTCACCCAGGCTGGAGTGCAGTGGCATGATCACGGCTCACTGAAACCTTGACTGCCCAGACTTAAGCGATCCTCCCACCTCGGCCTCCTGAGCAACTAAGGCCACAGGTGTGTGCCACTCTGCCCAGCTAATTTTTTTTTTTTTTTTTAATTATCTGTAGAGGAGAGGTCTTGGTATATTGCTCAGGCTGGTCTCAAACTCCTGCACTCAAGTGATCCTCCTGCCTCGGCCTCCCAGGCATGAGCCACTGTGCCTGGTCCCAATATTTTTTTTTTTAAAAGTAGTTGCTTCGTATTAGTTTTGTTTTAATTTAAAGTATCATTTGCTTTGATTGTTCAAAAATGTCTTAATATAGCTGTGTGGCTTTAGGCCACATATGGATGGTTTCAAATATGCTAAAGATACCAGTAACTAGGGATAATTATATAGTATTTGAGACATAACAGCCATGCAACTAGAGTTTTAAAAATAACTCAAGCAGTCACGAACTTTCATTTTCTTGCCAACAGTTCCAATATTCAGTATCAGGCCTGGTCCTCCTAATCTACTGGAGAAGAGTTGGTTATGGCATGGCATCTAACAGTCATCTCTTCTTAATACAAATAATAAATTTCACTGCTAAGAAGACAATCATCTGGAAAAAAAAAAACAGACATTTGCTTATGTTTCAAAGAAAGTCATAATAGCAAACTGGGACTCTCTTCAACATCTGGATTCATCTCAGAGCACTGGCAATCTGCGCTTAACAGCAGTCATATCTTTACCAGATGTAGAAAGAATGTTCTCTTCTTTTGGACTTACCTAAATATCATTTGGAAATTGGAAGAATAGGAAAACCTATCCTTCTTCACTAACTATAAAAATAATTTGGAAGAAGGAAAAAAAAAAACCTTTAAGTTTTCTATGCTGGTCTACATGTTCTTACAATGAATCTCAGAGCAACAGTTTATGACTTAAATTATATGCTGTGTTCCTTAGTATACTTATTTCTTCAAAAACTAGTAATTCTAAATTGTATAATTCTTGACTATTATAAAATAGCCCATTTCTTGACCATGTCAATTATATTGGACTTTTGTTACTGATGGGGAAAAATCCAGAATTTGTGATAATTATGTCTTGGATATGCAAATGGTTGATTATTTTCCTAACAATTCCCAAAATATCCACATCATAAAGCAGAATTAAAGATGGTTTGCCTCCGAATATCTTTAGAAATATCATATCAGTGTTCTGATGTGGCTAGTAATTCAAATGAAAAATTTTAAATAAGTCAGTGCTTCAAATGAAGCCGGCCTCTGAGTTGTGAATAAGTAGTTATCTTAAATAGGCAACTTAAAAAAAAAAAACAGAAAACATACTCAAAAAGGGTTTTAAGTGGTGACTCATAGTTTAAACCATGCCCTAAAAACATTTAAAGCAAATCTATGTGTTCAGACTCCCATCTTGAGGGGTAGTTTAGTTTTGGGTTCCATGAAACAAAGTGTTAAGTTCCCAAAGAGCCATTTCTGTCATCAGTCCCCATCAGAGTAGACTGCATAACACAGTCAGTTCTCACCCTGCTTTCCCACAGGGCTGGGGACTGTGGGAAGGTGGGGAGGGTGGGCAGGCTCAGAGGGAGACCTCACTCCAGAACAGCCTCTTGAGGGGTACACAAAAGCCTCTCTCTACAACCACTTTTGTGAGATTCCTCCTGACCACAGAAAATCATCATCATCATCATCATCATCATCATCTTTCAGGAGCAAAATGGTACAAAACAAAGGGAATAAAAGAGAAATTATCAATTATGAAGACTTCTCATTCTCATTTCCCTACTCTTACCTCCAGTATGTGTCTTTTCAGAAGAGAATCTTTCTATGGCTGGAACTAAATCTGTCTGGAGATTAAATATTGAACAGCTGGGAGAAGTTTAATATAAATTTAGATTGACTCAAGAAAAGGGAAAAACTCTTGGTAAATACCGTGCTAATGATGAGCAGCATTACAGGAACTGGAGCCACCAACCTAAACCCTAGGTTTTATAAACTTTATTTTGGCTTGCTGATCCATGCTGGATGGAAGTGAGGAGGTGGGGGAACTTTGGTAAATGGTTACTGAACGCCTGCTTGAGGTCCACAGCCTAAGGGAGGACAGAGACTTAGGGGAAGAGTCTAAGGCAGTCAGGTCATCCCCTTTACACATTCACAACAGAGAAAAGTAGACAAAAAACACCTAGAAGCACACCAGTAGGGGTTCCTAATTCTGAGACAATAATCGTGTTCTGTGTTTTTCCTTATATAAGAAAACGTAGGGAGAGGGCAGCCAATGTAAGAGCATGCAAGGCCAGACATAAGAAGAGTTCAATTGTGTAAGATTGTCCATCTACTTACTCCTCTTAACACGCCCTCTCCCCCTGAAAGATCAGAACCAAGGTATCCAAAGTATCTGAGACAGGAAATGAGTAACACAGGAAAAAGGATGTGGTCTGAAAAAGAGTGGATTCTGGGGCTGAGCCAGAGCAAGTAACAGCCACAGGGTCATAGCTGAGGGAAGGGCTTGGTGGCAGGAAGAGAAATCTCAGGGTCAGTCAGCTTAGACTAGAAAGTCCATGACAGAGGAGATATGTCTGGGGAAGCAGCAGAGCACCTTCCTAAGAGGCACTTCTTCCCTGAAGGAGGCAGAGAATGCAGAAACAATGGCTGATGAGACCCACAGCCAGGAGAATGATGACTGTGACAGAAGGAAAGGGGCTGGAGGTCCCTCTTTACTCAGAGGGAAGAGTAAATAATATATATGGAGTGAGCTTGACAAAGGTAAATTAAAAATTAACCCAGGACCTGGGAGAGAGTGGAAAGGGCCAGGAGGTGGGGACATGACGAAACACCAACATTCATTAAGCACCTATGTGCCACATGTCAGTAAAGAACAGTTTGGGGGAAATAAGAAGGGGGTGAAAACAGGAGAGAAAACATAGTTGGACAACTGAGAAACTGACTCAAGTACAACAGAAAAGTGGACTAAGAAACTACCCCCTTTCTCAAGATTAAGGCTGGAGGAAAAAGATGTCTGTTCTTCCCTGTGTGCATGGACGAGCCTGGAAACAGATCTTGGGTGGGCTGAGAGGCAGAGCTCATGTGATGAAGAGTGCCTGGAAAGAGCAGGTGCCAAAAGAGCACCACTCCCCATCTGCCCGACCTTCTGCGAAACAAGCCCGCCCTTGTGAGTGAGCCAAGCCAGAGGCCCCAGTTCCCGCCTTGCAGGGGCTGGAACTTGGGTGCAGAAATCACCAGTGAAAAGCAGTTTCTCAGCTGGTTAGAAAGTGTGAGTACTCCCAAATGTAAATCCAGATGTTGGGAGCTATTTGTTAAAATCACTTTGATATTCCCCAGTGCCTAGGGCAGTACTTTACCTTAAATGGGAGCCAAATAAAAGTATGTTAAGTCTAACTGAATGAAACCAGAACTACTTAGCCGTGCTGGTATCTTCAGGTTCAAGACAGCCTCTTGCCCCGATAACCAACACAGTCAGGTACTTTATTTCTGTTCTAAAGTCAAAACGATGCGAAGCCCTACATCCCTTGTGACCTAAACCTAAACCCTCATCATTAGGGTCTGCCACAGGTCTGTTGCCCTGTACCAGAATAATAGATGGGCGGATGGGGGAGGTGGGAAGAAATACAAGATCAAGAAGGAATTTCCTTGCCTCATTAGCCTGTAATGTTCATGCTGACCTAGAAATCCTGGCAGTTCCAACATTTGGGTTGACTCAGGCGGGGAAGAAAAATCCCAGGTGAATGATAATTGGATTACCCAGTTATGCTCCAGAGCCAAATGGCTGGAAAAGGCTAGGTCAGTAGGCTCTGGTACAAAGTGACATTATTTTTTAAACCAAAAATGGAGATACTCGGGCTAATAGACAATGGGATGGAATAGTTTAAATTGGGGCTGTCCTAGAAAAATCAGGGACATATGATGGATTTAGGTCGGTAGCTTATTTTGCAAGGGATCCTCTGGGCCCAATATGCTAATGGAGAGGGGATTAACGATCAAACATGAGAGATACCCAAGGGGAAGACTGTCATTGATTTGTAAGGCAAGAAAAAGATGAGAAGAGTGTGTTCCATACACAGCACATGAAGGTACACATCGCAGGTATGGAGTAGGAAGGAAAGGAAAGTTGATTAGAACCGAAACTATGTGGGTGAGATCAGTTCAGGTTATGGAAGACGGGGGGCGGTGGGCCGGTGGGGGTGCGCTGTAGCAGGGCACTGACTGGGGCCCAGGGCTTAGGAGTTCAGATGGTAGCTTCGCCACTGGTTTGCAACCTGACCTTGGGCCAATTATTTCCCTGTCTGTGGACTTCAGTTTAAATAGAGAATCTCACAAATCCCGATTTTAATGTAAAGAAGCAACAAATATAGTCTACCTTCATTTGGCAGAAGAAGGAGAGAAAACGCTCTTCTAAAAATGGAAGACAGACACAGAACAGCTTGTCCCTTTCTATCCAATTAAAAACCTCGTGAGACTGAACTAGATTAAAAACAAAACTCTCCAGCGAAGCCGCAGGCGCCTCCAAGATAGGGAGTCCACCACCAATAAAGTAATGCAGATGCCAGCAGTCTTGCCCCCAACGCACCGTCCGTCCCCGGGAAGTCGCAGCGGCGGGGAGGCCGGTCCTAGGTCGGGGCTGGGGTGGGGTGTGTGGGGCCTGGGGACGCGGAAGCTGCGGCGCGCCGAGGTGACACAGGGCTTCCAGGGGCGACGGGCCCGCAGGATCCCCAGGCAAGCGAGGCAGGGGAACAGGGCACCTCCCAGGCGCCAAGCGGGCGAGAGCCGCGACTGGCACGGCCTGGCAGCCGCGTAGGCCCGGTCCGCTAGGGGCACCGAGGGCGGTGCCCGACTTCCAGGGCGGCGAGCGCGGCCCCCGGCCTCCCTCCTGGCGAGAACCCCTCCCCCGCCCCGGCACTGACCTGTCCAGGGCCCGGCTGGGCCTGGCCGGGCGGGGCCTACGCAGCCCCTCGGCCGGGCGCCGACTCGCGCGGGGTCCCGGGCCCGGGCGGGCCGCCTTCTCTCCGCCGGGGGCCTCCGAGCCGGGGCCCGGGGCTGCCGCGGCGCATGCGACCGCACCGGCCTGGCCGGCGTCAACAAAGGGCGGCCGGGGCGCGAGGCCGGGACGGGGGCGCGAGGCCGGGGCGGGAGCGCGGGCGGCGGCCGGGGTTGCGCGCGCGCGCGCGGCGGGCGCTCGAGGGCTGCAGCCGCCGCGGAGACAATGCGGCGCGTCTGGGACCGCTCCCGCGGCCGCCTCTGCCGGGGGCGGGGCGAGGGCGCGGGGCGGGGCGGGCCGCGCGGCGGGGCGGGGCCGCGGGAGGGGCGGTGCGGACACGGGCCGCGCGCTTCCTTTGTGCGTCGAGCCCCGCCTCGCGCCCTCCGGAAGGCGGGTTAGGGACGCCCGGGGCTCAGCTTAGGGAGGCGGGCGCCACGCCACGAGGAGGCTGCCCTGGCCCCCTGCGCAAGTGCTCTTTGGCGGGGCGGCCCGCGACTCCCGCCTTGGACCGTTTACTCCCTGAGGGGCCTGGGGGGCTTTCAGAAGACTAATGACCGCCAGTCACCGAGAGCTCAGTTCGTGCCAAACCCAGCTCGCACTCTCCCCACTTATTGTTCACAACGACCCTACAAGTCATTCTCCTTCCTACTGGGAACCGAGGATCAGAAGTCATGGCCCAAGTGCCCCGGTCACACCTCTATGAGCGGCCTGCGGCTCGCGGCAGAGGCTGATTGAGGAAGTGGGTTCAGGCGGCCCGCCGCGCCTGACACACAGTTGGAGTTCTCTTCCCCAAGCGCACCGGGTGAACCTGCGCCGTCGTGGCGAAGCGTACTCATTCAGCTCGCGCGCGAGGGGCTGCTAGGGTACAGAGAGGTGCTGCATGACACAGTCCCCACCCTCGGGAGCGCGAGGCGCAGGAAGGTGCTGGACCCATGCCAGGGACTTCATTCTTGACTCCCCTCTATTCCCAACATGGCCCCATTTTCTTGCCTTCCTTAGTATTCATATTCGTTCCCTGCCTTTCTTCTCCCCCCACCCCTTTCAACTCTCAGGCCTCATCCCATCTTTGTTTACATTTATTTTACATTCCCCGAATATTTACTTAACTCCCTTTCTCCTCTATTTTTCAAAATTTCAACCCCCCTTTTCATTAATATTCATATTCCCTTCTCCTCTGCCTCTGCATTTCTTACACTTACATTTTGTTTTATAAACTAGGGTAACACAGGATTGTATCCTCAACTCCTGTTCCCTAACATGCGCACACTTTCCTGCCTCCCTCTCTTAAGTTCCACCAGTTCTTCCTGGAATGCTCTTTCCCCAACTTTGTATGTCCAGGTCCTACCTAGCCTTCAAGGTCCAGACTCAAGAACAGCAGTTGGCAAACTTTTTCTGCCAGGGACCAGAGAGTAAATATTTTAGACTTTGTAGGTCATACGGTCTGTCGCAACAACTCATCTCTGCTGTTGCCGCAGGAAAGCAACCACAGACAATATGTACATGAACGAGTGTGGTTGTGTTCCCATGGAACTTTATTTATGGGCACTAGAATTGGAATTTCAGATAATTTTCATGTATCATGAAATATAATTATTTTGATTTTTTTAAAAAAAATTTAAAATGTAGAAATCATTATTAGCTTGCGAGCCGTACGAACACTGGCAATGTGATGGTTTTGGCCATTGGGCTGTAGTTTGCCAACCTCTGCTCTAGAACGATGCCTCATCCTCCCTGAAATCTATCCTGATAATCTCTAGTTGGCAGTAACTTTTCCTGTTTTGTAGCTTTTAAATGACTTACCTCAAATCAGTCTATGGCATTTATCGCATTTTATTTTCTATTGTAATTTTTTTCCTGTGCATTTTTCATCGTTCCCAGTAGACCTTCAGCTCTTGACTGTGTTTCTCTATGTGCTACCTCCCTTCCCACAGTGCTTTGCACAGAGTAGGCATTCACACATACACAGAATGGGCCAGGCACAGTGGCTCACACCTGTAATCCCAGCACTTTGGGAGGCCGAGGTGGGCAGATCACCTGAGGTCAGGAGTTCGAGACCAGCCTGGCCAACATGGCGAAATCACGTCTCTACTAATAAAGTACAAAAATTAGCTGGGCATGGTAGTGTGTGCCTGAAATCCCAGCCGCTCGGGAGGCTGAGGCAGGAGAATCACTTGAACCCGGGAGGCAGAGGTTGCAGTGAGCCAAGATCATGCCACTGCACTCCAGCCTGGGCGACAGAGTAAGAATGCATCTTAAAAAATAAAAAAGACATACACAGAATGGATATTTAAGTCTTGGGTGGTTGACAGTTGTTTCCACTGTGTAAAGCTTACTTCTGTCATGAGATAGGACCTCAAGAGGAGGATGCTTGTTTGTATATCACCATGATTAGATTTCAGAAAGAAAATTTTGAGAGCTTTATGGAGAAGAAAGGCAAATGTGAGTTCATTTAGGGGTTTCTGGATTACAAACACTTGAGCAAAAAATGTTGATTACCACTGTTCTGGAGATGGCATGAATCCTCAGTGGGGTCTCGTATGATACTTCTATTAACAAATTGGTGGCCGGGCGCGGTGGCTCAAGCCTGTAATCCCAGCACTTTGGGAGGCCAAGACGGGTGGATCACGAGGTCAGGAGATCGAGACCATCCTGGCTAACACGGTGAAACCCCATCTCTACTAAAAAATACAAAAAACTAGCCGGGCGAGGTGGTGGGCGCCTGTAGTCTCAGCTACTCAGGAGGCTGAGGCAGGAGAATGGCGTAAACCCGGGAGGTGGAGCTTGCAGTGAGCTGAGATCCGGCCACTGCACCCCAGCCTGGGCGACAGAGCAAGACTCCGTCTCAAAAAAACAAACAAACAAACAAACAAACAAAAAAACAAATTGGTAAAAGGCAAATAAAACACGCTATATAATTTACAGGTGGCAAAGTTAAGCAGAGGAGTTAGTATAACGAATAGCAGAATTCAGATAGAAAAGATTCGTGCCCCACCACTTGCTTTTTTCTATGCCTCACTGGTCTTACCTTTAAAATGAGGATAAAAGTTGCTACCTCAGAGGGTTATTGTCAGGATTAAATGAGGAAATATGTGTAAAGTCTAGCAGAGAGGGCTCAATAAATATTAACTAGTAACCATTACTGTTTTCTTGCTAGGCTAGAACTATGGGCTAAATTTACAAGATAACACTTAACAGATGTAAGCAATTATATTTTGGTTCAACTATAAATTATACAAGTTCTAGACTAGGGAGAGCTGGCATGACAGCAGTTCCAGGTAAGATGAAACCTCAGAAACAAAAATGAAACCCAGCTCTCTGGAATTCAGGTGACAGTGCTCTGTGAACAACAGTGTCATTCCTATAGCGTCGGAGAGTTCACGGGGGCCATTTGTGCACCATCCTGATGAAGGAAGGTGAGGGAGTGACTACTGTAGGAGTCAGAGTCATGGTGCTGCCCTTTCACAGCCGCAGGACCTGGAGCCCCTTGGCTTTTGTTTCTGCCTCTGAATGATGGGGACAGTTCTACTTATGTCCTAGGGCTGTTGTGAGTGAGTAAACGACTTGGAACAGTACTCAGCATATAGTAGGTGTTCAACAAATTGTAGTTCCTCCCTTCCATAAAACATGGATCTAGGGAACAGCCCTGCCCCTGAAACAGGCTTCTAAAGACTAGTAGCTGTTTATATTTGGAATTAATGTGCTTAATTTTGGGGACCAAATATTAGGAAAATTAATGAAAAGGTAGAATGTAGATAGACAAGCCTGACCAGAATGGTGAGAATGGAGGTCTTGACCTGTCATAAGTAAAAAATGAAAAAAAGTCTCAGATATTTAGCCTGGAGATTTTCTCTTTTTTAATGGGGGGAGAGGCAAGAGACAGTCCGACAACTGTCTACAAACACTGTATAAGATGGACTCTTACAATTCACAAGACAGAATCATGACCAATGCTGGCAAATTCCAAGAGAGCAGGTTTGACTTCACTTGAAAAGCAGCTTTCTGATAATTAGAGCAAATCTACAGTGGAATGGACTGCTGTTCAAAACCCCTTCTCATCTGCAAGTGTGCAGAGAGAGAAGAGATGACCTCCTTCCCATCCTTTAATTTTCCTGCTGTTCTTTCTCCATATTCTTTTCCTTGATCCTGCTTCTGTTCCTTGTAGAACCTTTGTACCCTTTTTGCCCTGCCTTGTGCTAAGGTATTTTTTTCTTATTTCTCCATCAACTTCCAAACTCTTTTTCTCTTGGCTGTCCCCCACCCCGCCTCAGCAAACACAGCACAATGACTGGAACTGCCTCCCTGAGTTGCAGGTGGTCCATGGCTCAGAATGTCACTGAGATCTGGGCCAACAGTGCTGTGCAAACTGGCAGAGAGGGGAAGGGAAGCAAGCAGATCTTTGCAGAAGGCGGAGGTACTGCCGTGCCTCTCCCATCCAGATGAAGGAACCCAGCAGAGTCTCCTGAACCTCAGGAAGGGAGAAGTCCACTTGTAACTGAGCCCACACAGACAGATGGGGATCCCAAAGCTGAGCACAGTTTCCTCAGAGATGCTTCCTGTGAGCTGAACTCATTTGAGTCCCCTTCTGCCTCTCCCTGGCATTTCCCTTATTTTTGAGATGTGGTAGCTGTTTTGCCATATTTCCAATATCAAGAACCCCCTTTCATACCAAAGGAAGCAGAGAACTGTGACAACTGGCCACCTGCCTCCACTCTCCACTTGGCATATGTCTATGTGGATACATCTGACACCAGTGACATGCAGGCAGGCCCCAGTGTCTGGCTCTAGAACTTTCACCTCTTCTTTCTCCACCCTCTTGCTCTAATATCTTCGGTGTCTCCCTTACTTTATTTCTGGTTCATCTTCTCACATCCCTCCTCTGTTTCCAACCCCCCAGCTTCCCTGCTTGTAATAGTTTGCCTTCCCATTGCAGATGCTCAAGTGAAATATGCCAGGGCATTGCAAGAAAGGCCAACTTTATCCCCTCCCCCAGAGCCCCACTGTGCTTCATACCGTGAGCTGGGGACGACTGGATGTTAGGGCTCTTGGGTACAGGCAGGCCACCAGGCATGGCAGTGACAATAGCCTGCTGATGTGGTGATGGGCCAGACCGAGTCTCAGGCACACTCTTCTCCCCTGGTGCCGCTTCTTTCCAGTCATCAGGAACACACTGCTGGGGCTGTCAAAGGACAGGACAGAGAGAGGGGCCTCTCAGAAATAGCCTTTGCGTTCTTGAATACTTCCCTGCTTTCCGTGGAGCTTGGGAAGCAGGCAAGGACCTTAAGATTCAGTCATCCTCAAACTGGGGAAAGCCCTCTCTTCCTTCTTGGAATCCCCAAAGATGATTTCACCCGTCAGCCTACCCAGAAGCACTTCTTGAAGGGGCTGTGGGGTCGTCCAAGCTGTGGCCGCCCCATGTGCTCCCTGGACCTTGGGGCTGGCTTACTCACCACTGGTGAAGCAGGCTGCAGTTGTAAGATGACGGCTGAAGTGTGCTGGAACCTGCGTTGAGGGGTGTGGGGCACGCCCTCGGGATGTCCATTCTGAGGCCCAGCATCAGGCGTGGGAGGGTGACACTGCTGACTGCCGCCAGGCTTGTGCAGGTTGGCAGTGGGACACTGGAGCGGCAGGGCGGGTGTAACCGGGCCTAGTGGCATGGCATGGGCCTCTGAGCTGGGCTGGAGGGCCACGCTTGGAGAGATGGAGGCGAGCTGAGGGTGGGGCTGAGCTTGGAGCCCAGGCCGTGATGGCTGGGGCGGTGGCTGCTGCTGTTGTGGCTGTGGCTGCTGCTGGATCACAAATGGGGGCTGCAGGTGCTTTGAGGATGGCTGTGGGAGGAGCTGGTGTGGCTGCAGCTGAGCATAAGCTGAAGAGGGAAAGGCCAGGTTAGAGAGCATGGCTTGACCTTCTTTTCTGCTGTCTTCCAACTCTGCCCCTCCCACATCCAAATAAAAATGGCTTCCCAAATTCAATGTCTCTTGTTTTCATCCCTTTCATTTTTCACCCTGAGCCTGGCCTGCTCATTGCCATGGCCTAACACATTCACTCTATTCCTGCTTTCCTCCTTTGCTGGAGGAACACTGGGCTCTTTAAGCTGTCCCCCACCCCCAACGCTTAACTCCTCACAACTCAAAACTCACCTCCTCTGTGAGGCCCTCTTTGGCCATTCTGGCAGTTCAGAGAAACACTGGATTCTAAGTGTGGCATGCTGTCTCTCTCCTCCGCACCCTTCATCTGCTGTTCTCTGTACCTGCAACAGCTACAGCCTCTCCACCACCCAACGCAGCTCTGCATGGCTAGTCCTCATCCAGCCTCTGGCTCTGCTCAGACGAGGCCTTCTCCAGGAAGAGCCAGTAGACAATGGTAGTTATTGGATCCTGGCATCAGGCAGACCAGGGCTGGGTTACTGGTTCCCTCTGTTATATACCAAGGGACCTGGGACTAACTACTCTCTGGGCCTCACGTTCCCAATCTAAAAATTAAAAATATAATTTCTGTACAGAAGTTGTTAAAAGGATGAAATGAGAAGAAAATGACAGAAAAATGGCTTAATGTGCACAGCACAGTGCCTGGCATGTAGTCATATTCAATCATTTCTAGTCATAACTATTATATCAGTCTGGTTTAGGTTCTCAAAGTATCCAGGGTCTACCTCTATCATAATAATGCTTATTAAGGTGGGTTGTAATTGTTTCTTATCTATCTTCCAGATCATGACCTCCTTGTGGTCAGAAACTTCGTGTATCTCTCTCCAGAATCTAACACAGTGCCTGACAGGAATTTATTTTATGCCATGTGTTGCTATACTAGCTTTCCCTCTTCCATTTTAAGCTGGCTGACTCTTTGAGGTGAGAATTCTTATATTTTTTAGTAATCCCTTCAGTGTCTAGCTCATGCCTTGTTTAGAGTAGGGATTCATGAAATTCAGCTCAGAGATTGTCTTTACACAGATCACCCTCTGGCTAGTGCCAGGCCAGCCTAGGACGAAGCAGCTCAGCTGAATCTGTCCTGTTTAAAAACTGCCCTCTACAGAGACTTCCCCGGCTGGAGAGCTAGCCAAATGCATGGCAGGCCACAGCTGGAGGCCAGCAAATGGACTTTTACAATGAAAGCCTCAAGCCAGTAAGGATAAAGGTGAATTCTGGGTCCTGAGCTCACATTTTAAAAGGATCCTGTGATGCAACGGATGCAAAGTAAGCAGGTTTCAAACTGAGTTAGGGGAGGTGTCTTCCTTCTTGAATTTTTCTATTCACATGCAAGTTTTGAATGGTCTCATCCCAGCCCGACATGGAATTCCAAGCAGAATTCCAATAGGATTTGAAAGGACAGAAATAAGACATGTTACAAAGCAAAAGCAAAATGGGTCTTGGTGACTGTCTAGTCAGAGAGAGACGGACTATGGATGGCCCATAGGGGTTTAGTATGGAGGATACTGAATGACGGGTTTGGGAAACTTGGACACCAGTGTGATGTTGAGGGAAGTGTGTTTGGTTTGGGTTGATGGCAGAACCTTTGTGGAAATGCCAGCAGGCATTTGGTAATTATAAACTGTCCCTGACCCCAATCTAAGCCGTGTCTCCTTATCTCACATTGAATGGGTCAGAATTTAACAATCAGGCACTTTTGAGAAGGCTGTTGATAAGGCACCTGGGAGACACTGAAGAGGCCACACAGGACTTTGTTAGGCGCCCACAGCCAGAACGATCTGCAAATGATGGACATCATCACTGCAAACGCAACCAAAACTTTTTCTCCCTTAATGCAAAATCATGGATGCCTGCCCCTGGAATGTGGAATCATTCTTAGGGGCTGCCCATGTGAGGTGGGAGCTGGAGATGGTCCAGGTCAGGGAGGCTGAGAGGATCAATGGCATGCCCCAGTACTTGCTGGCTGTGTGGCCTGAGACAAGGTACTCTTCTTTCTCAGGGCTTCAGAGTTTAACCTGTGAAAGAGGAGGTCTGGGCTAGGTGATCACATAAATCTCTTCCACATCTAGAATTTGATTGAGTGGCTATAGCAGGAAAGTAGTTTACAATTCAGGGTTAGTAAGGAGGAAAAAGGGTTACAGAGGAAAAGATTCTATATCTATACAGCATAAACACACATTTGTTTTCCCAAAAGACCAGGAAAGGGGACTGCTGTCCTGGCTTCTATTCCTGTGCTTCCTCTCCTATCCCATTCTCTCCCCACCCTGTGCTGCTCATGGAAAACTGAAAGCAATTGTTTTAGGATAAACTAGGCTACTATACACCAAGGGTGGAAATCAAGCTCATAAGGCTTGAATCAATTCATATAGATCAGAGACCCCAAGGTATTTGGGGTATATATTAATACATCCTTAACTTTTTGAGATTAATAAAAACAAAGATCATGATTTAACTCCAGCATTATCCTGGATCAAAAAAAAATCCTTTTGTTTAGAGTATTGCAGTAAAGGGTCTTCCTGATTCCAGTTTCTTCTCTCTGTAATCCAGCTTAGAGAGTGCAAACTAATCTTCCTAGTGCACAGATCTGATCTCTCACTAAAAACTGCCAGGGACTCTCCTTTGTCTACAGTTGTCTAAAGCCCCTGGCAAGAATTCAGGATCTCTACAACATAAACCACCCTTGTAATTTTTATTATTTATTTGACCCAAGCAATCTTTACTATTCACTGTACCCTGTACAGAGTATATGCCTTTTCTCATACTGTCTAGAGTGCCACATATCAAATTCTAGTCACCATTCTCTGGCCTTTACAGCTGACAGGACTTTCCCCTTTCTCTGAGATGACATTCAGGCTGCTTTGCTTTGCACTGCCCTCAGAGAAGCAGTGTGCCCAGAAGTCAAGTATGAGCTCTTGAGCCAAAATGCTTGGATTTGAATTCCAACTCTGCTGCTTACCAGCTGTGTGACATGGGGTGAGTGAGTTACTTGACCTCTCTGTACCTCTGTATCATCATCTTTATTTATTTATTTATTTATTTATTTATTTATTTATTTATTTATTTTTGAGACGGAGTCTCGCTCTGTTGCCCAGGCTGGAGTGCAGTGGCTGGATCTCAGCTCATTGCAAGCTCTACCTCCCGGGTTTACGCCATTCTGCTGCCTCAGCCTCCCGAGTAGCTGGGACTATAGGCACCTGCCACCTCGCCCGGCTAGTTTTTTGTATTTTTTAGTAGAGACGGGGTTTCACCGTGTTAGCCAGGACGGTCTCCATCTCCTGACCTCATGATCCGCCCGTCTCGGCCTCCCAAAGTGCTGGGATTACAGGCTTGAGCCACCACGCCCAGCCATCATCATCTTTAAAATAGAGGTAAGGGTTATACCTATCTCAGAGTTATTTCAGTAAGTGACTTATCTCTTTTGGTAGGCAGAATTTATGTGAGTCATTTGTTTCCTCCAAAATATCCTGAATTTAGTAGATGCTCAATCAATACTGCTGAATGAATGAATGAATGACAGACAACATGGTGGGACTTGTTTATCCTACAAAACTTGTTCTCAAGGCTTCAAGTATTCAAGAAACAGCTCAGTGTCCCAGAAATGCTGGGACTCTTGCCTCAAAGTATATGGGAGCTGCAAGCATACCAGCTACAGTTGCAGGACTACTTATGCACTCATTTTCCTAGAAGTCTACTATAATTGATTAGAGTTTGATGTTACCTGGCCTACAGGCAAGGAGAGTATGCCTGTGGGAGAGGAATGGCAGATCTTTTTACTAGCCACTACTCTTAAGGGAAGATATACTTTCAACCATTCATTCACTCAACAAACAACTTATTAAGCACCCACCACACACCAAGTACTATGGTTGGTACTGGCTAAAACATGGTCCCTAGAAGAGATTACAGTTTAGTAAAAGAGACAGATGGTAGACAGATACTCTCAGCATAATTTGGTAAATATTATGATAGGCGATAAGCACAGAATATTGAGAACACGCAAAAGGGGATTCAGCTTTGGAAGGAGAGCAGAGAAGGTTTCCCAGAGCAAGTGTTTAACATGATTCAGAGTTAGGAAGATGACAAAAGGAACAGCATTCGGGAAGACTCAGAGGCATAAAATACTGTGGGGAATTCAGGGATCTCCAGGTCATCATGTATAGTTGAACCCCAAGGTGTCTAACAGAGAGGAGTCAGAAGAGGAGGCAGTTTTTGGCTGGGTCTAAGTTATGCTAGCACCTTCTAGGGGCAGCTCATCCCTAAAGATGTTTCATGTGATTAGGCTTCAGGAGGGAACTAAGGTTGGGGTTGGCTCTAGAGATCAGTGCTCCGCATACACAAGAATAGACAAGGAAGCTCCTTTTGGAAAACTCTAAAGCAATAGCCACACAAATTTTCCGTGATGCATTCCCTTGGCTTGGGGTCAGGAGGAGTTTGATAGGGGAAGTAGAGCTAAGGGAAGTTTCCCTGTAAGAAACTTATAAAACGGTGTTGGGTTGCCAGCTGCAGGGGCACTCTGTGATAGTCTGATTATGCTTGAACGTTTTCAGGCCTCTTCTACAGCCCTCTGGAAAAACTACCAAATACTGGCTGTGTACAGGATTCTTTGCTAAGCAGCTTGGAGCATTATAAAAGAAACTGTTATCTGCATCTCTGCCCCTAGCCTGCCCTTGGCAGAGGATAGCAGTATAGCATAAGTGGATAAAGGCCTGGGTTTTAGAGTCAGTCAGATCTGGGTTTAAATCTTGGCTCTGACACTGATAGGCTGTGCAATCTTAGATAAATTGCTCAACCTCTCTGTATCTTGACTTGCTGTTCTGTAAACGGTGATACATACCACATAGTTGTTAGTATAAAATGGAATATTTTGTTTAAACCACAAAGAGATTCACTGCCTTTGCTCAACACTTGGTACCTAGTAGATGCTCAGTAAATGGTAGCTATTCTTAAAATACTATCTGTTACTGTGTGTTGCTTTGAACTTCTCAAAGAATTTTTGTCATTTAAATCTCATTTATTTCTAACAAGAAGCCCATGAAGCAATTGAGAAGTGTTTTTATTTTACAAGCAAGAACTGAGAGTAGTTTCCAAGTGACTTGTACAATGCAGTAAGTGAAGGGAAACTTGACTTCATTTGACAGGTGAGGCATGGTGCCTTGCATATTACAAGATGCTGATGGCCAAGTGAATAACAAAAGTCAGTAAGGACGAGCGAGTACAGCAAGCCTAGGAGTATTAGTTGCAGGCATTTGGGAATTCTGGAGGCAATCTTGGAGACATGGACAACAAAAGGGGATTGTTATGCCAGAAGGCAGGGAGGGAAAGGGCCAAGTAAGTCACAAAGGGGTAGGAGTCGGAGAGAGAGACAACAGCATATTTGCTTGGCCATAACAGAGGGTCTGCATGAGGACACCAGGAGCAGTCAGAGAGGTGCAGTGGGCAGTGGGGGGAGGGTCTTGAAGGTCCCCCACGGAGTCAGATAGTCAGTCAGAAGTCATTAACATGATATTTAGTGAGCCCTTACTATAGACTAGGCATTCCAGCTGATCAAGGAGGACGTAAAGACACAGTGAACTTTTTTTTTCTTTTTTTTTTTTTTGAGATGGAGTTTCGCTCTTGATGTCCAGGCTGTAGTGCAATGGCACGATCTCGGCTCACTGCAACCTCTGCCTCCCAGGTTCAAGCAATTCTCCTGCCTCAGCCTCCCAAGTAGCTGGGATTACAGGCATGAGCCACCACACCCGGCTAATTTTTGTATTTTTAGTAGAAACGGGGTTTCACCATGTTGGCCAGGCTGGTCTCAAACTCCTGACCTCAAGCGATCCACCTGCCTCGGCCTCCCAAAGGGCTGGGATTACAGGCGTGAGCCACTGTGCCGGGCTACAGAGAAGGTTTTTAAACAAGAAGGAAATAACAGTCTCTGAGGGAGATAATTCTAGCAGTTGTGAGTAGGATGTCCTGGCGATCAGTTAAGCCTCATCCCGTCAGCAGGCCTTAAGTAAAGCAGGAAGCCAAAACAAGAGGAAATGTCATCAGAACCTGGTGACAAACTGGTGACAAGTTGGGTGGCGATGGAGCGTGGGAATGAGGGAGGGTTTTCTCTGTGCCAGTCACTTGTGCAGGCCATCTCAGTCATTTACAGCCTGTGGGAAATATAATCACCTCTGTTTTACAGATGAGGAAATGGAGGTTTACAGAGCTGAAGTAACTTGATCATAGTCATTAAACTAATAGGTGATGAAACTGGGGTCTGAAACCAGGTTAACTCCGAAGCCCACTGCTTTTCCCACTGTAACGCTCTGCCTCCCTGGTGGCTCTGACACCAACAGGCTGTGCAATCTTAGATAAATTGCTTAACCTCTCCGGATCTAGACGTGCTGTTCTGTAAACGGTGATACATACCACATAGTTGTTAGTATCAAACGGAATATTTTGTTTAAACCACAAAGAGGTTCACTGCCTTTGCTCAATGCCTAGTAGATGCTCAGTAAATGCTCAGTAGTATTTAAAAATACTACCAGTTATCTGAATGTGAAGTCAAAATAACTCTGTGAGTCTGGGGTGCAGGAGGACCTTGCAATTGTGGACAGTGCTCAGGATACGGTAGAGGGGCCCTTTCCAGAGAGGAAGATGCAGGGTTTTTGTTTTACAAATTCTCCAAATTTAAAAAAAAAAAAAAAACTTGTATGCAGGTGGGGTGATGTCTATCCTATAGATAGCTGAAATGTATGGGGAGAAGGGAGGAGGACAGGGATGGATGTGTATTAGGAAGTCACTGGCAGACAGGTGGTGGATGTCTGAAAGGTATGAACCAACAAACTCCTCTGTGAGTGAAACACAGGCCACAGGACTGAGTTTTAGGAGACCCACAGCTAATGGCAGAGGGCAAGGGAAAAGGAAGGAGGGTCCCACTTACACACACAGATGGTCACACGCGCACACAGCCACTCTGGGCTTAGGTGCTTCCCAGTGCCAGCTGAGATCCTCTTCCTCCTGTTCCATTCTTGAAACTTACTCATTTTTCAAAGCACAACTCAAATTTCTGCAGCCCCCCATTAGAATTTAAACTCTTGTTCATCTCTTTAATACCCATAGTGTTCAGCGTAATGTTTGGCACATAATAGGTGCTAAATGAGTATCTGTTGAGCCACATAATTAAAGGGACAAATGGTTTGGGGATGACAGTGACTCTGAGCCATACCTCTTTCATTTGTGAAATGGAATAATCACCGTTAAGATTAAGTGAGATATGTAGGTAAAGCATTTAGTACGGTACGTGGAACATGGCTGTTCTTTAACTGGTAAGTATTATTATTAGTCCACAGCAACTGGGGAAATAGTCTAATAGAAGTCTAGCATGAAGAATTTTGGGAAAGAAGAAACATCCACCAAGGCCAAGTCCCTTTGTGTGTCAGTCGGCTTTCTCTCTCACACATACACGCACACAGGCTCGTATGCACAGGGAAAGATGTTAAGCAAAACATAAAGCTCCTCCACTGATAGCCTATATCATCTGGATTTTTCTCCCAACATAAAAAGAGATTCTTAGTCATCTAAATTTGGTGCTACCATGGATAGTTGAAATGACCTCCATGGCTGGTTTCATGATTTTAACATCAAAATCGTTGGGGATTTCTAGCGGATGACAGTCCCACCTGTATGCTTTGGTTTTTATTGGATTCCTTAGGTAAAAGTGTGCTTGCATTTTGGAGGCTGCTTTGGGAGGGAAACAGGGTGCCCAAGAATCCTAGAATCAGCAACATCGCGTTGTCCAGCCTATCGCAGACAGAAATCACTGCCCCTGCACAAAACGCTCTCTGTGTTCAAACAAAGCAGCTGTGTGGCCTTCCAGCAGAGTTCTCGCTCCTCAGCTGAGACCTGAGGCGGGCTGAGGATGCAGAACAAAGACCTGGCATCTGGAGGCCCAGCTGGGTGAAAGGGCCCCAGCTTTTCAACAACCCGACAGTTCCCTTTTATCACAGCATATCCCTCCCGGTCAGCAACTTTCTCCTCACCTTTGGGCCTGAGTGTGCACCCAAAGCCAGGAGTTTATCCACTAGAATGAGAACTCTAAAAACCAAGTCTCCTATCTGGGGCTGTGGCCCACTTCCTTAGGACTCGGCTTCCCTGGAGGCCAGGCCCAAGGGACCCCTGCTGCCTGCCCCTCTTCTGCCCTCCGTTGCTCAGTCCTCATGTCAGTGAGAAGGGCAAGCCAGGCCCTTCTCCTTCCCCTCCAAAGCCCAGCCTCTTAGGCTGTGTTCTCCGCCCCTTACTCCCCTCCCCCACCTGCTCCCCCACCCCTTTTCTCGGCATAAGGGACCTTTTCTATTTGCAGAGCCTAAAGAAGCTGGTTGCCAAGGTGACAGGAGCAGGAACAGCAGGGAGCTTGCCATGGGGGAGGGGCTTTGCCCCCAAACAGCTGTCAGTGGGAGCAGTCCCAGCTGGGACTGGAGGGTCTGCCTGCTCTGGGAGGAAGCAGCCCCCAGGAGAACACATTCCTCTCTGCCATACTCCCCGACTACCCCACTGCAAGTCTCCACTGGTTACTTTCCCTGGGGGCAGCCAGCCAGCCAGCTCAAAAAATGCTCCAATAACAAACAAAAAATGCGTGCACGCTCGCTTGCTTTCTCTCTCCCAGACACACACACACACACACACACACACACACACACACACACACACGCGCATGCTCAAGCACGCTCTTCTCTCCTGCTCTCAGATCCCTTGGTTCATTGACAGTGGGTTGGCTGGGCAGGAGGCCAGAAGTCACCTCTGCCCAGGGAACTGTGTAGCCCAAGACAGGTGCTGCTCCTGGCTGCCCTGCACTAGGTCCTAAGAATGATTTCAGTCCTTTTTGTCCAGGAGCCCTGAGAGGATCTTCCCCTACTAAACCTCCCCAGCTGCCTTCCATCTGGGAGGTGGGAGTCGGGAAGCGCAATCTCCAGGCTTACAGAGAGGAAGGGGTGGGAGAGAGGAAGAATGAACGGGATAGTGGGAGGCAGAACAATGCAGGCCCACTGCTTTGTGTCTCTGGGAAGAGGTTCTTTGTGGGACTGCAGCTCACAGCTGCTCCAGAGAAAGTTCTGTGAAGCCACTGGTCTCTGCACTGCATTCTAGCCAGGCACTGTTAGGCTTAGGCCCTTGGGCCTCAAGCCTGTCACCTGTTGGTGTTTACCTTTACATGGGGTCTCCACCAGACTCTGCAAACCCTGAATAGGCTTAGACCTCCCCAGACTCTTTCAGCTTTGGGTCAGAAACAGGAAAGGCTGAGGAGGCCCCAGATTACTGTAAGAACTGAGAGGGACAATCTGGCTTGAGATGAAGAATAGTGTTTGACTCGGCCCCCAGTCCTGCCACTTACTACTTAGGTGACTTTGAGTGCATGACAGCTGTAGTAAGCTCCTGGAGAACCTCTCTGAGCTTCAGTTTGCTCATCTGTAAAATGGATAAGGACACCTACTGGACAGGGATCTTTACAGGGTTTAAAGAAGCGTGATGCGTACAACTCAGGGCACGTTATCTAGCACATGGTGGACGTCCTGTGAATGCTGGTCCTGTTTCTGTCCAGTTTTCTTGAGAACTGAGTTGCCTAGCAGCCTTAGGAGGAACCCAAGAACTAGTCTTTCTTTTCAACAGCGTTAGAACTTGGGGTGCTGGCTTAGATTTAGAAAGAGGTTACTTTCAGCCTGGGCCGGAAGGGGGTTCTCAGGAAGGCTTGAGATGCAGATAGTCCTCCAGGGCATATGCAGATTGAACGAGAAACTAGAAGTGCCCATTTGGGGTCTCAGCTCTAGTCCAAGCTGCTTTCAACGCACTGAAAGAGCCCCCAGTCTACCCTTCTGAGCCTGACTTTCTTTTTCCATAAAAGGAAGAGGCTGGGCCACTTTCTGGAGAAAGCCATGCCAGACAGTGAGAAACATCTGAAGCCACAGGGCTGTGAGGCCTCCGTGGGGAGGCGCCTTTCTTGGCTCAGCGGTGACTGCTGGAATGCAGCGACTGACCCTTTGCCCCTGGGTGATTTCTGAAGCCTCGAGAAGGTGAATGAGGGATTTTGACCCCGTTTCCTCCTAACTCAGTGCCATGTGCACTGCTTTGCTTTTCTCTGCCTGGGAACCTTCCCCACTCTGTCGGGTCACGTGCTCATGCCGCAAGGCTCATGTGCAGTGTCCTCTGAGGGACGGCGTCTCTGACCCATTCTGCCTGGCAGGCAGCTGACCATCTGTGCCCACACTGTGCCTGGTACTTAGTCCTAAAATAGAATTTATGAAGTGGAATGGATTTGCTTCTATATCTGGCTCCCTTCTTTTGACTGCACACTCCTTTAGGGGAAAAAAATCCTATCCTATTTTGCCAAAGATGTATTGAGATATATTCTTAATGTATTTTCTCAAGAAAAAGACCCGCAGGTTAGACTGCATGGTAAAACGGTTTGAGAGAGGACTGCGGTTAGTGGTTGTCTCAGGGATGCGATCAGCGTGACTCTCTCTTTAATGCAAAGCCGTGTGCTCTGCCACTCTATTTATTTCTATGGTAAAATAGCGTGGTCTTGTTGCCTAGACCGATAGGCCTGGCTTCTTGGGCTCTTGGCAGATGTTCCCATGAAAGATTGCCTACAATGGGCAGCATGCGGATAGTTTTAGTAGGCAGGGAAAGGGGTCTAGCAGGGCATGTGGATTCACTGGACCTGCCTCACAAGCAAGCTCCTAGATTTATTCTCAAGTGTCACCCTCACTGGCAAGCCTTTCCTAGCTCCTCTCCTCAAGGCCAGATAGCTCCTCTGTTCTGACAGTGCTCAGAGCTTAGATCCATTATGGCATATGCACTGCACTTATATCTGTCTCCCCAGCTAGACTGTGGAGGGCAGGACCTGAGTCTCATTTATCTCTGCACACCTAGAATTGGCAACATGACTGGCAAATACTAATCAACAAATGCTTGCTGAATGATGAGAAAAAATAAACTTCCTACATTCCCATCTCCCTGTCTGGTTCTCACATGCTTCTGGCTAGCCCCTGGCCTTTTTGCTGAGTCTTGGAGAATTTCAAAATAGTTCAACTGCCCGCCTCCAGCCACTCCAGGTTGTGCCCACAGCTCCAGAGCTGTGGCTGTGTACCCTGATTCATCGCTGTGCCCACTGTGCAGAAGGACTCCTTTATTCCAACTGACATGGCTGCCCTGCATAAAGTTAGACCAGAAGCATGGCACAGAGCCAGGAGCTGATGGACTCTTCCAGACAGGGAGGGAGAAGAGAAAGACCCATGGCTGGTATCTTTGCAAATCCATGGGAAAAAGGAAAGTCTGAAAGTCTCCTTCTGACTCATGGCCCTGAGTTTTCTGGGAAAGGATTCTTGCTTCCTGAAGACCTTACCTGGTGCAATGAGGGGGTGGGCAGCCACAGCAGGAACCGTCCGGCTGAGCCCAGCCCGGCCCTCCATGCTCCCTGGCACACTGCTGTTGCCATCTCCTTTCTTGAGTGGCTCCATCACACTGTCAGCTATGCCAGGCTTGGCACCTGCGGGGGAAGCCTGAGCAGTATTTCTGCTCTGTGCTGGGGTAGGCAGAGGTTGGCCACTGCCTGGCGTGGGTTTCAGGGCCAAGCTGGGCAGGACAGGCTGAGTGGGGGTGGGGCCTGAGGCTGCTGCTGCTGGCGTCTGCTGTGTTCGGAGGGTCAAGTTCTGTACCTGGAAAAGAGGGGTCTGTGGGAGTCCAGAGAATGTGGTAGGAGCAATGCCAGTACACAACTAAGAGGGAGAGAGGGATGGATCCAGGAATGGCTGAATAGAACAGGAGGTTGTCAAATCAGAGAGAGAGAGAATGTGTTAGGGGCTGGAAGAGGAACCAGAAGCACGTGGAGTTGCTAAAGAGGGCCAGAGAGTTCACTGTGACTGCATCCAGCAGCAGAAGAGGCTGAGTTCTGAGAAAGGCCTGCTGCCCAGCTGGGCGGGCAGGGGTGGGGAGGCAGGGCTCTGTCCCTTCTGTTGACCTCCCTCCTCCCCTACACTTTCAGGACTGGATGCACACCACCCAGAAATAATTCCCAGCGTCGGGGAGCATGGGGCTTCCCGCACTGGAAAAGGCCAGGGCAAAAGTGGAAGTTAACTGACCAGCAAGGTCACCAGGCAAATATCTTGTCTCAGAATAAGGTTGCCACCGGCCCTTCCAAGACTGCCGGCATGCTGACTCAGCCTGGTCCCTGGCGCCCTCTGCTGGACACATGGAGGCTGTGCCAGACTGAAAATCCTGCTAACAGCCCTCTCCCATCGCCCTCCCCATTCTGTAGATGAGGATGGGGGGAGGCGAGTGGTAGGGGTTCCTTCCCCCGCTGCCCACAGAATCTTCCCAGCCACAGTAGTATCTGTGCACTCCTAGTAGAGCAGGACATATCTCTGCTCCCTCTTCCATGCCATTTTTCTCGAGTCCTGGCAGCGGTACCATGTGTAACCAGAGTGGGACTTTCCACTTATGGAGCAGCAGCAGCCAGACCAGCAATCCTGGGGCAGGTGTAAAGCATGGAGGGTAGCACAGCCCAGCCCTCCCTGGCAATCATGCTGGCCTCAGCAGGCTGCCCTCTGGCTCCTGACCTGTGTTTGAAGGAACAAAACAGAGCCAGGAGGGGCCGAGGCCTTCTGGAGGAGGGTAGACGCATAGGCCTGGGGGCACTGGGGTGTCCTGTCTCCCGCCTGCTTTCCTAGCTGATCCCAGCCTCTCCTTGTGCCCCTCCCCAGTATCAGTGCCCCTCTACGGGGGTGCCCACCCCCCTGCCCTCCCACAAGCATGGAGTCCTCACCTGGGCGGGGGTGGGGGGCCGGGCGGGGGAGCCAGTGCCGAGCTCAGGCTGCACAGTAGCGACGGTGGCCGTGGGCGTGAAGATGAGCTGAGGGGACAAAGGAACAGTGCCGCCTAGGCTCCTAGCTACCTGCACCAGGTTACCTGGCTGGGCCTGGAATCACAGGAAACGAGGCGCCTTTTACCTGCCCGATGTGGACTCAGCCACAGGACACAACTGTTTAGCCCAGGAGTGGCTATGAGGAAGGGCAGGACGGTAGAAGCAGAAAGACAAGGAAGGGGGAGTCCAGGGGGAGCGCCTGCCTTTCTCCAGAGGCTCGTTGCGTCCTGATCCAGGCTTGGTGCAGGGGTGGGTGGGGAGAGCCGCTCTGGGGCTACACCAAAGCCGAGTTCCCTTCAGAACCCTCTGTGAGGGGATCATCCTAGGGGAGACCGATATCCCCAGGATACACTGAAGCCACCGCCTCCTCAGCATCCTGGGAAGCGAGACGGATGCCCTAGGACCACTTTGCAGGTCTAACCCCCTGCTGAACCCAGGCCTGAGCCAGGACGAGACTGCCCTCCAGGGGATCAAGTTCGATGTATCCTTTTGGTCATTTTCTAGTCAAAGTTAGGTTCAGAGGGGCCTGGAGACAACAACGGCAGAGGAAGCGGACTGCCTGGAGCCGTCCTCGTGTCTGAATCCCATCCTGTGGGGTGCAGGATCCATGGTGTTCTCTGCATGACACCTCGACCTCCGTGGGAGTCTAGCTCTGCGTCAGTGTGGATGTGCTGGTGCCTTGACAGGGTGATTTCCCTAGAACTCTGCGATAGCGCAGCTGTGCTTGTTCCTCTGTGGGTGTATGCCCTGCTCTGGGGAGGGAGGCAGACAGGCAGGCGTCACGACCCCAGTGGAGTAGAACACAGGGACAAGAAACCTGCAGACACAGTCAGCTTTGGGCAGCAGCATCACAGTGTGTCTGTCCAGTTCCCTAGGAGATGGAAGTCTGTTTCATGCCTTGTGCCTAAGAGGCTGTTCCCTGGGGATGGAGATGGGCTTCAAATAATGAACTTGGGGCCAAGAGCAAATGTGTGGGACCAAGACCAGACAAGCTCCGAAGGTTACGTCCTGGCCATAAGAGCAAAGAGAGGCGTGGGACTGTGTTACTTTTGGGATAGTGTGTCAAGGGCCCGCAGGAGCAGACTTTAGAATGGGAGGTATGAGACACGACCCACGGCGACTGAGCCCTAGCTGAGGCTGCATGCTATTGCCACCCAGGGAGTATGCTGCCATTTTCCCAGGGCATTCTCCTAAATCTTAGGGACTTGGTAGGCTCTTAAGGACTTTCGCACCCCTCAGGGACAGGTACAAAGGAAAGAACTGGTGCTATCCTGAGTACATCCTGCCCAAACAAGCTCACCTGACCTCTGATTAGAATGGGGGCCCAGCTGGGAGGGCAATGGAGGCACGCTGAAGCTGGAAAGCATCTTTGGCCCTTGACTTAGAGGTGGCCAGTCCTTGTAAGGATGGTGGGAAGGGGAAGACCCCATTTCTGTCAAGCACATGGATGTCTGGGTGTCCAGGACCACCTGGGCATGAACCACTCTGCCCATCCTGATTAATTTTGAGGAGTTTCTGATAAGGGGACACTTCTGTTTCACTCTAGGAGGCGAAGGAAAGGTGGCATCGCGGGTAACTTTCTCTGTTTCAGCCTGGAGCCCCACCCTTCGTGACTCCTCGAGGCTGTACCAAAGCTTCCACTCAGCCTTCCAGGCCCCCTTCTTTATCCCACCCCTCATCTCCTTCCCCTGCCCCTAGTGCTTCCTCCCCACCCTTCTCCAGCTCCCAGCTTCTCTGCCTCTGTCCTGGTGCCCCTGAGCCATGGCCCTAACCATGGGTACTCACCATCTGTGCCCTCAGGTACATCTGTGCTTGGCTCGCAGTCAGGGCTGGGGAAGACGTGTTGCCCAAGAGCACAGCCTGCTGAGCGATGCCTGAGGCTGCTGCAGAGTTCACGCTCTGGGCCCTGTTGAGGAGCTGGGCTGCTGCTGGGGAGGCTGCCAGGTTGATCTGATGTGCGGTAGGAGACAGGAGGTTCTGTTGGTGAACTGTGTCCCCCTCATCCATTTCTTTCTCCCTCCTCTTCTGCTCCTTGGTTTATTCAGCCTCCTTCAGGACCATCTGTGGTCCTTGGCCTTGGAGCATCCCCCAGCCCTGCCCCATCTCTGACCTTGGTGCAGAGTTGCAGGGGGATCCGATGTTGGGAGAACTGAGCTATCCACAGAGAGCCCTGACATTGGGAGGATGACAGGAAGTTACTAACCTAAAGGTCAGTAAGAGACATGTCCTTTTCTTTTTCTTCCCGGCAGGAGCAATGGATTCCAGCCGTGATGTTACATGGCTACAGATTCACCATAATTGGGTCTGGGAACTTGGGCATTTTGGTCCTGGGGCTGTGGACTCTGCTGCTGCTCTCCCATTCTACTCACCGAAGATGACTGGGCCGGGGCCTGTGCAGACACATTGCTGCCTGAAGTGCTTCCTTGTCTGTTGGCTACCAGGCTTGCCTAGGAAAGAACAAACTCCTCTTAGAGTCCTAGACTTCCCCCAGTCACTCCTGGGCTCTCATCATCCACAGGAGGTGCTGCAGGATGGTGTTAAGGAGAAGAGCCTCTGGAGGTCAGCCCCCAACCTGCCTCTGTGTGGCCCACAGCAAGCATCCTGCATCCTCTGTGAATAGGTGAGGATGGTAACAGTACCTGCCTGATAGGATTGCTGAGAGGACTGAATAAGGCAAGGCACTGCCACTGAGCACTCCAACTGTTAGGCCATGGCCTTCGGTGTGTGGAGCCCTCCGCTCCACCGCCATCACGCCCGGCCACCGCCATCACGCCCGGCCACCGCCACACACCCGGCCACCGCCATCACGCCCGGCCACCGCCACACACCCGGCCACCGCCATCACGCCCGGCCACCGCCACACACTCGGCCACCGTCATCACACCCAGCCACCACCCCCACACAGAGAATTTGCAGACATGAGCAATAGTGTCCAAGCTGCCCTTCTCCCTGTGGCCAGCTTCTCATCCTTCAAGTGTCAGCTCCAGTGTTACTCCAGCAGACAGGCCTTTCCTGACCATGCAATGCAAGGCCGTCCACTTTGCCCTTCGGTCAGAGCAATCTGTTCTTCTCTTTCATGGTGCTTATTATAACTTAGAGATTTAAATATTTTGTTTCCTTGGCTATTTTGGTTCCTGTTTACTTGCTGTCTCCCATTAGAAGTGCCAAGAAGACAGGGTGCTCAGTATACCCAGTGCCTGATATAAACTTTGCATGCAGAAGGTGCATAAAATGTTTTTCTAAATGGATAAATAAATGTGTTCTCAGCTAAGGAGGAGAGACAGCAACAACGGGCAGACAAGATAAATAGGCAGTGCCCTTCGGTCATGAATGCTTCCCTGGAACCCACAGTCCTTTCCCTAGACCCGCGGTAAGGTGGTTAGGAGAGGGGATCCCCGCACTTCTTCCCTGGGCTAGCATTCCGCCACTCCACTCACTAGCTGCATGACCCAGGGCCCTGTCCTTCACCTGCTAAAAGGAGATAATGACAGTAGTACCCGCATCACAAGGACTTCTTTAGGTTGTAGTAAGAGAAGGATGTGAAGCATGGGTGCAGTGCCTGCTTCCTCTCCCTTTCGCTTCCACAACCAGGACACCTGGCACCAGCCTTGAGGTCCTTCCCAAATCTCACCTGTTGCACGGCCGCCAGGCTCTGGAGCTGGGCGCTGCTGAGGTGCTGCTGCTGGAGCGCTGCAGTCTGCAGCATGAGGTGCTGCTGCTGGGCGGCGTACATCTGCTGCAGGTACTGAGCAGCCGTGCTGGGCTGTCTGTGTAGAGCCTGCTGGATCACCTGAGAGGAGGGAGGAGGGAGAAGAGCCAGGCTGGCAGCTGCCACACAGAATACCCCTTTGGCAGTAATGCCTTGCCTACCCCAGGCCTCTGTAACTGCTCAGGAGACACCAAGATCTGTGACCACCACCATAGCCAATTGTGGCCACTCTCTAGAACAGTGGGAGGACAGCTGTTCGCAGAGCTTCTTCATCAAGTCTAACCTTATCTATCTTGCCTGTCTCTGCAGCTCCTCCCCAGCACGGCCTGCTCCTGCATCATCCGCCTTGGTGAGGAGAATCAGAGCTGCACACCATTGCTTTAATCAACTCTTGGGCAGTGAGGGAGGCTCAGGGAGATAGAAGGGTCTCCACCAGGCTTGTCAGGCACTCCTCTCCCTCTGTCACTCTGCAGCCTCAGATAAGGGTGAAGCTCAATAAGGCAGGGAAAAGAATGGGGGTGGAGGGAAGAGCAAAGTCAGCAGGGGGCCTACTCCAGCTTCAGCAACAGCCAGCCACAGGAAAACTTAGATGGAGGCAACGCCTTCTCCTTGAGGCTGGGGCTGTAAGGCAGACTTGGGGCTGCTCCCCAGGCCCACAGCTTCTCAGAGTCCCATCAATCCCTTAGAAGAAGGTTGCCTGGGTCTTGCAGAGCAGACCAGTGCTACAGGGACAGCACACTCCCCTTTTATTCTTTTTTTATTTTTATTTTTTGAGATGGAGTTTTGCTCTTGTTGCCCAGGCTGGAGTGCAGTGGTGCAATCTTGGCTCACTGCAACCTCTACCTCCCAGGTTCAAGTGATTCTCCTGCCTCAGCCTCCCAAGGAGCTGGAATTACAGGTGCCTGCCACCATGCCTGGCTAATTTTTTTGTATTTTTAGTAGAGACAGGGTTTTACCATGTTGGTCAGGCTGGTCCTGAACTCCTGACCTCAGGTGATCTGCCCGTCTCAACCTCCTAAAGTGCTGGGATTACAGGCATGAACCACTGTGCCCGGCCCCCTTTTATTCTTTCCCTCCCTCTCTCTTTCTCTCCATCATTCCCTCTTTTTAGCTTCTGTCTCCCATTCCCTGACCTTGCTGCTTATTCCTTCTTTCCTGATGGGATTGGCCAATCTCCTGGAAAGGATAAAAGGCTGCCCTTTGATCCTCCCCATCCCCAGGAACAAAGAACAGCGAGTGCCTTTCCCTAGCCCTAAGATCCTCTGTCTTCTTCCTGTGAGTCCCAGAGACATTTCTCCTCCCTTCTACCACTGGCCACCCTCCTGCCATCTCTTCCCAGTTGATGCCTTGCAGTGGCCTTGACCAGGCTTCTCCCTATTTTCTACCCTTACCTCTGCTGAATCCCTGGCCACAGGTAGCTCCTGACCGTGGGCCCCATCTTGGCGAGCAAGCCTTGCCAGGACGGGGCCCAGGGTCAGGTCAGGCTTTCCCCAGGTTGGTGTGACTTCTAGGGCTGACAGCTCTAGGACAAAACAGCCTCTGGCTCAGATTTGGGGTTCTGTAAAAACAGCCTGCTATTATAGCAGATCCTCCGTGGGCTCTGGCGTCTCCCCAGACATCCCCATCCCAACTCTTCCACATGCTGCCCCCAGATTCCACTCCTCTGATGTGAACACCCCTCTCCGAGATCCTGTTTTATTTTAACTCTATTCTTTTTCCCTCCTGCTCTCCCAGAATTATTTGTCAGTATTCCCTTTGCCTAGGCCTTTCTATTAGACTCCTGAAAGTGACCTCCCCAGCAGTCCAGCCCGCGTAGTTGAGATCCTGTGACCCTTCCTCATAAAAGGATGTCAACGAAGGGAGACAGGAGGAGTCCAGAATGGTTCTGCGTGCAACCTTGGGTGATTCCACTCGCCAGAGCAGAACCCCAGACCCCCTTTTGCCTAGAATTGTGATGAATGGCAGGAGTGGGTACATCCGAATGTCGTGGCTAGAACTCAGAGCTAAGGTCCTCATGCATGATGGGCCAGGGCCAGGGCCAGGTGCTGGGGTTGGGGGCAAGGGTTGGGGGCAAAGGTAGGGGCAGGAAACATGGATTCACTAAGCACGAGGTGGAAATAACTGGGAGAGGGAAGAGTCCAGGGTATCTGATGGCGTCGTCTTTAACTCGGGTTTTCAGGCCCTCTTACTGTCTGCTGTGTGTTCTCCCCTATTCCCTTATCTGGGCCTAAGTTCAAAGCAGGATGAGGTCACTTTTCTAGTATACCCAAACTGTAATAGCAAAGTCACTGCGAGTAAACACTTCTCAGCTGTGGTCTCTCTTTTCTGCCTGTATTATCCGGGAACCTCAAAAAAAAAAAAAAAAATTGTAGTGATTAAGAACATAGGTCTGGGGAGAGTTAGCTTCAATTTTTTTGTCTTTACCTGAATGACCTTGGACAAGTTATTACCTTCTCTGAGCCCCAGTTTTCTCAACTACAGAATTGTGCCTAATAATAACCAAAAGGATAACTGTGCAAAATGCTTAGTACCGTGTCAGGCACACAGCAGATGGTAGTGCATGGCCCTGACTGCATTTAGGAGCAGTGAGCTGCCACCTGGAAGGCCTTGTGGATGACATTTGCCAACTGCTGCTTTAGGGGAGAAGGTAAAAAGCTGCAATGACAAAGGATTATTTGGGGGTTCTTTTTGGTTTTTGGTCTTTGAAAAAATGAGATTTGTTCTTCACCGGACAATGGTCATTTAGAGAGTGGGTCTGGGTTGCGGCTGAGCAGCTCTTGGTCATGTATTATTTGTTACTGTTACTTGTCTGCCCTTTACACTTTCACACACGTGTCCTCCAAACTCCCTGGCTGGGCCATTTTGCATCCTTCACCCCCTGTAACAATACACAAATGTATATCTACGAACTCACTCCCATATGCCCGTTCTAGAGTCCACATCTAGATTATCCCACCAGACCATGCCAACACCTCCTCCTTGCTAGCTCTGGAGATGATTAAGGAGTATAATTCCCAGATCAATTAGAATCTTACCTGCACGGTCTGCCGGTCTGGAATACCACTGTACACAGAAATCTGGGGCCCAGTGGGGCGGCCACTTCCACCACTGCTGCTGTTGTTGCAGCCACTGCTGCTACTGGCCCCGCTGGTACTGCTGGTGGCACAGGCACTGCTAGATGTATGAGGGACTGGCAGCTCATTCTCCATGGCCTGCAGTGTGGCGCAGTCAGGGTGCTCAGATGGCAGAAGGGCAGGCAGATGCTAGGAGGGAAGAGGCAGAAGTGAATGGTTTGACAGACACTTACTAGATAGAGAATGCTCACACAGTCGGCCTTTTGTATCCGTGGGTTTCACATCCATGGATTCAACCAACCATCGATCAAAAATATTTAAGAAACACGGTGTCTGTACTGAACATGTACACTTTTTCTTGTCATTATTCCCTAACCAATACAGTATAACAACTATTTGCATAGCATTTACATTGTATGAAGTATTACAAGTAATCTAGAGATGGTTTAAAGTATATAGGAGGATGTGGGTCAGTTATATACAAATATTATGCCACTTTATATTAGGGACTTGAGCTTCCATGAATTTTGGCATCCAAGGGGATTCCTGGAACCAGTCCTCTGTGGATACCAAGTGACGACTATGCAGTATATACATCAGCATTCCAAACCGTCTGTGGTGGGGCCACTTGGGAACTGAGGTCTCTGTTTTTTGAGACTGGAGTTTCACTTTATTACTAAGGCTGGAGTGCAGTGGTGCGATCTTGGCTCACGGCAATCTCCATCTCCTGGGTTCAAGCGATTCTCGTGCCTCAGCCTCCTGAGTAGCTGGGATTACAGGCAACCGCCACCATGCCCAGCTAATTTTTGTATTTTTAGTAGAGACAGGGTTTCGCCATGTTGGCCAGGCTGGTCTTGAACTCCTGATCTCAGGTGGTCTGCCTGCCTTGACCTTCCAAAGTGCCGGGATTATAGGCATGAGCCACCGTGCCTGGCCACTTGGGAACTGAGGTCTTTAGACACACGCGCCCTCAGAAGGACACAGGGCAGACTTGGTTCACTGACTGACATTTGAAATCAGGTCTGGCTGATTCTAAAGCCTGTGACCTGTTCATTCTGCCGGAGGAGGCAAAACTAGGAGACAGACTTCCTATAACGTTCACCCTAGCGGTGATCTCAGGGATCACCTCTCACCCTATCTGCCTTTTCATCTTTGGGGTGGGGACACTGAACATCGGAGAATTTACTATTTGTCCCTATTTATACAGCCACCTAGTGAAAGCAGTAGGATTAAAAATCTACAGAGAAGGCTGGGTGTGGTGGCTCACACCTGTAATCCCAGCACTTTGGGAGGTTAAGGTGGGCGGATCATGAGGTCAAGAGATCGAGACCATCCTGGCCAACATGGTGAAACCCCATCTCTACGAAAAATACAAAAATTAGTTGGGCGTGGTGGTGTGTGCCTGTAGTTCCAGCTACTTGGGAGACTGAGGTAGGAGAATCACTTGAACCTGGGAGGCGGAGGTTGCAGTGAGCCGAGATCACACCACTGCACTCCAGCCTGGTGACAGAGTGAGACTTCGTCTAAAAAAAAAAAAAAAAAAAAAGAAATCTATAGAGAATAGAATAAGAGGAAGAGGTACATCAGAAGGCAGTCGAATAAACTGAGGTGTTTGTTAATTTAGTTTGCAAAGCCAGAAGAGCTCAAGTGTGTTTGAGGTCTCCATCTTTATTAGGTATGCACTTACTGAGTGCCCTCTGGACCTAACGCTCAGGAGGGTACCATACTGACCAATTTGGTCAAAATCTCAGGTTGTGGAATCAGAAAGACTTGGCTTTGTCCTGGCTCTGCCACTTTCTAGCTAGGAAATCCTGGCATGTCACACCTGTCTGACCTGTTTCTTAATCAATTAGATGTGATAGGATATGGGCTGTGGTGAACATAAAGAAAAGTGATGATGTAAGGTGCTCAGCAGAATGCCAAGCATATCCTGCGTGCTCTGTAAGCACTGGCTCTTGTGGCCTGGTTCACACTGCCCGGATCCAATAGATCAGGCCTCTCCTGAGACAGAACTGGCAGAACCTTCTGGAACCTCCTATCCCAGTCAGTAAGGAGGGCCAGAAATTCCTTCAGGGCTCATCCTATGGTCTGAATACAGAACTGGAAATTGCACCTTCCCTTGAGGCTGTGTGCTTGGCAGTGGAGAGGGGTTGGGAAAGAAGGAAAGGGTGGTGGGAGAGGCACACCCAGATCTGAGTTTAAGTTCCTCCTTTTTTCTTTTTCCATGCTCTTCTTAAACATCTTCATTTCTGTGTGGAGGCTGTTCCTTCTACCCATTCCTTCCTACATGGAAAAATAATGTTTGTCATCCCATCACAGACATTCAATCATCTGCTTGTAAAGTATACCGATTTAATAGGTGAAGAAAATATAATTTTTCACACTAATGAGAGCATGACTAGTGCAAAGAGCCAAAGTAATCATTACCATCCTGCTGTTATCTCCCCAATACTGCTCAGTTTCAGGGTTATCATTTCTCAGGCTGCCTTCTTCAGATTGGGAGAATTTCACTGTGGGCTGAAAAAAGTGTGGGTAAAGGCTAAAAGACAGGAATGTTGGGAGTCTGGAAACCCCAGGCCCTCTCAGGTGGCAGGCAGCAAGCTGCTTATGATTTCCAAGGCAGTGTAGCAGCCTGCAAGCTGCACTCTTGACCTTACTCTTTAAGCAGTGATTTTTCCTTATGTTCATATGTCTGCTTTTACTGCCATAGGGCAAGGTGCTTGTCCATGAATTAATTCCCTTTGTCCTGAGCTGCACTCAGTGCTGGGCCTTATTATGGCTGCTGACTTGCTAAGGATGCTTATGATAATGATGATGATGCAGGAATCAATGAAGCGGCAAAGTCAACAAGTACTTCCTATGCCTTGGTGCTGTCAAAATCCACTTTATCTTATGTTCTAGGGAGGGAAAATTAGGCTGTGTAAAAAGTGGTAGAAGGTATAATTCCTGATCTCACAGAAACTGAAACACTAATTGTAAAGATGAGGTGCAATTGAAATTATAAGGATCATCAAGCAACAAATCAGTAAATGAGAGTTCCATTCAAACACAGACTACCCCATAGAATACCAACATCTTCTCTTAGTCTCACCTCCCTTTTCCCAAATGTTGGCCAGAATTGGGTTTCATTTCTTGCTTTTCATTCCACACTAGAAAATCTCAACTGAAGTACTTATAAATATAAAAAATAAAATAGGAAAATAGGGCAGCAACCACAGCAAATTAAGAGGGTAGAATAATCTACATGCTGGATGATCAAGTCTCAGTTCTATTTCTGTGAGTGTAGTTAATCATACTGAATTGCACACTTAAAATCTAGTCATATTCTGACCTTCCCTCCTCTATCCTTTACGTGATTGAGAGAGCAATCAAGAGAGCGAGAAAGTGCGCTTGAAAGACAGCCACAGCTATCAAAAGCATGAGCTAGAACAGAAGCTGTGTGGAGTCTGTTCCTTCTATCCATTCCTTCCTAAATGGAAAAAATAATATTTATTTGTCATCCCATCACAGACATTCAGTCCTCTGCTTGTAGAGTATACCCATTTAAGAGGGGAAAAATATAATTTTTCAAATTAATGAGAGCATGATTAGCACAAAGAGCCAAAGTCATCATTAATATCCTGTTGCTATCTCCCCAGTACTGCTCAGTTTCAGGGTTATAATTTCTATTTCTTTTTTCCTTTTGCAGCAGCTAGGGCAGACACTGTGGAGAGTGTACACTCAAATCTTGTTAAGAAATAAGACAAAATTCTTGAGGGAGCATGGCATTCCTTTACAGAAAAACTGTACAGGCCAGGACAGCCACTGCTCCCCATGCAGGGGAGAGAGACTTACTGCAGCAACCTGGGCACATGGGCACAGTGCACTTCTCACACTCTTGTCGCCTGTCTCCTCCTCCTGCGGGCAAGCATGCCCTTCCTTTCTTCTCTCTCCAGTTCTAGGCTTTGCCTTCCCACCCACCTCCCCCGCCACTGCCCCCCCTCACCACTCCCCCGCCCCCCCGCCCACTGCCCCCCTGCCCCCCTGCCCCCCACCATTCCCCCCACCCCCACCACCATTCCCCCACCCACCACCCCCCACCATCCCCCCACCCACCGCCCCCCCACCATCCCCCCCTTCCCCTCGCTATCAGCCCCCACCACCCGTGTCTTTTCTGTGTCAGTAGTTTTGGATTCCCCAGTCCCTGGTTTTCCCACTCTTTCCCTGCCCCTGGTCCCTGCCCTCTCTCACACCTGTGGCCACGCTCCCTTTCACCACTGATTTCTCAGAGCTGCTCATTGGGTGGGCCCATCCTCAGTGTGCTCACCCTCCCTCACTATGCCTTGGCTCTCTCGAATACAAGCACGTCCTCCCCTCACTCTTGCTCCCACTCTTGCCCTCTTGCCCCGCCATGATTGATCCAGACTGGTAGTTCTATTTCCCTCTAATGAGCTCTCTCCCCCACTCTTGACCTTCTTGCTGCCTCCCGGGTTGCTCGCCCTTGACCAGTCTCCCTCTGCCTCTGGCTCCCTGTGGCTCTCCCAAGTGCCCGCATCCTTGCTGCATGTGCTCCAGCTCTCTCTCCTGTCGCTTATGGTCTCCCCCTCTCTGAGCATCTGCCATCCCAGGCTTAATCAGCAGGTCTGTCTCTTTAATTCACACACACACTCTCTCTTACTCCCTGGATAGCGCATGCTTGTATTGCTCTCTGTCCCCAGCTTGCCCCTCTGTTCTAGCTCACGCTTTTGATAGCTGTGGCTGTCTTTTGAGTGTGCTCTCTCACTCTCTTGACTGCTCTCTCTCTCAAATACTCATGTAAAGGATAGAGGAATAAAGGTCAGAATATGACTAGATTTTAAGTGTGCAATTCAGTACCATCAACTACACTCACACTGTTGTGCAATCATCACCACCATCTATTCCCAGAACTTTCTCATTACCCAAAACAGAAACTCTATAACCATTAAGCAATAACTCCTCAGTGCCCCTTGTCCCCTGCCTATCCCCTAACCTCTAATCTACTTTCATTCTCTATGAATTTGCCTGTTCTAGATAGCTCATTTAAGTGGAAGCAGACAATATTTGTCCTTTTGTGTCTGACTTGTTTCACTTAACATAATGT
This sequence comes from Macaca fascicularis, assembly GCF_037993035.2. NCBI lineage: Eukaryota > Metazoa > Chordata > Mammalia > Primates > Cercopithecidae > Macaca > Macaca fascicularis. Next base: position 201,620,821 of record NC_088375.1, on the reverse strand, counting down.
TTTCAAAGTTCATTCATGTTATAGCATGTATGAGAATTTCTTTCCCTTTGATAGCTGAATAGTATTCCATTGGATACCTACGTACACACCACATTGTGTTTGTTCATCTGTTGATGAACGCTTGGGTGGTTTCCACCTTTTGGCTACTGTGAATAATGTTGCAATGGAATGAACATGGCAATATAAGGGTTATATGCCACGGACTGTTTGAGTCCCTGCTTCTATTCTGTTGGGTGTAACCTAGCAGTGAAATCTCTGGGTCATATGTTATTCCATGTTTGGCATGTGAATATCCATTTGTCCCTGCATCATGTGTTGAATTACCCCTGTTCTTGGGCCCGCCCAGTGCCCCCAGCCCCCAAGCTACTCCATGTAGTACGTGAAACCCTCCATGATCTGACCCATTTTGCCTTCCTGGCCTCATTTTCCACACTTCCACTGTCTCTGGTCTCAGCATTATGACCAAGGTGCCCAAGTCGTTTGAAATTTGGGTGCCTTGCTACTTCCTACCTCTGTAGTTTTTACTGCTGTGGTTTCACTCACACTATTTCCCCTCCCCTGAAATGCCTTCCTTCAATTTTTCACATAACCAACTCCTTAGATCTTCAAAACTCTTGAGCCTCTTTTGTGAAATATGCACTGAATGCAACCCCCTCAACGCTTCTCCTCTTGCTTCCTTCAAATTAGGTTCCAATGTCTTCATTTAAGCCATACAGCTGGATGGCTGCTCCCAGAGCACTCTGTGCCTGGCCCTCTCCTAGCACTTACAACGTAGCCTTACAAGAAAGTGAGTCACTTGGGGGTGGGATTATGCCATATTTTCCCTTAATACCTTGTGCTTCATTCCATAGATGTTTGTTGAATAAAATTGCTTGAAATGCACCATACTCCATTCCACTCCTCATCTGAAAGCTTAATCTCTACCTCGTCCACAAATTTCTCACCAACTAGTTTAAAACATCAACTAGCTGTGATTTCACTTCAGTAGCTTCCATCAATGGTGTCTATACTAATAATAGTGATTATTTATTGAGCACTTACTACTGGTAAGCACTACTGTGGGCACTATCACAGATGCTACGCCTTCCCTTATGGTGTGGGTATGATTATCCCAATTTTGTCAGTGAGAAATATATCTAAGCAATTTATGTAAGGTCATTACAGAACTGGGATTCAAAACCAGGTCTGACTCCAAAGCCAGAGTGCTTCCCGTGATACTCTCTGCAACTTCACCTTGAGCCATTATTTCAACCACACTGGGCAAAGTCCACGTCAAAGCATACTTGATTTTCAGTTGAAAACAAACTGAGACCTCTGAATGTAATTCCCTAATTGTTAATTAATGTCCATTTATACTTACAAAATATTCTCTGTATGTAATGTGTATATAAAGGGTAATATGCATGTGTACCCATCAACCAGTGTGAGAAATCGAACATTACCATCATCTCCCTTGTTTTCCCTTGCAAGAATGGAGACCCAGTGTGGGGGAGGTAAGTGACTTGGGGTGATATGGCTCCCCTGATTCTCATCCAGTGCCATGGAAGGCACCTCAGGAAACCTCCTGCCCGCATGGTGGTAGCGACTTATCAATGAGAGAGGTGAAGCTTGCCCTGCAGAGAAAGCAGAAGCTAGGGTCCTGCCATATGTCACTTTATTATTGCTCTCCTAGTTGAAGGGAACTTGAGTTGGAAGGAAACACAATTTGGAAGTGTCCCATATAACAGCTTTAAAATTTGTTTTCCTATAGTTCCCCTTTTGAACCAGAGCTTTCGTATCTTCCCCCTCCCACCTTCCTTCCGCTCAAAGTTCTGGCTGCTGGGGAGTAGCAGAGGCATTTTGGAGTCTCAGTGAGGGCTACTGCGGCATCTGTGGACTCTCCTTACATCCTTCCCTCTGGTGACCTACATTAGAAAATCTGAATCCTTAAACTTCCACAGTATCTAGGCTTTCAGCATTCTACCCACCCCTTTTCAATTTCCTTTGAATTCCTACTCTTATTTTTCCCTTCTCTTCCTTCTAACTAGTTCCGTATTTCTTCCCCAAGGCCACCCATCCCTGTGGACTCCCATTGTAAATCACAGCCAAATCTCATTAATGGCTAACATCCAGAGCTAGAAGTCTGTTTTTCTCTGGGTTCCCACTCACTGTGTGGTTTTGTATAAGTCCCCGCTCTGAAGGGCTGTGATTCCTATTTCAGTCACTTCTCCGCTCCTAACCGCAAGGGGCCACTTTGAATGATGTGCGGACTATAACTGGCTTGGATAGTGATCTTATTACAGGTCTCTGCTGCCCACAGGGCCTGAGACCAGCAGCTGGAGAAACGCTGATGGTTCTGCCCTCCCAGGAGCCGCCAAGTCTACGAAACACTAGGCCTTTGTCCCCAGTGTCAGGGAAATCCATTTGCTGTGGATTACGGCTGTGACAGAGGTTCCGGGAAAGCAGAGGGGAAGGATACTGAAAACCACTCTCCAAATCTAGCCTAAAGCCCTGGGGTAAGGCAGGGTGAGGTTTTTCCTAATGGTATCAGAGCTAGGCAGGAAATGAGAAGTCTAGTCAGTCCCATCGTGGCTGCTGGTATTATCATGTGGCGGCTTGGTACAGAGAGTCTGAAGAGATGCGTGAACGTATTCCTTTGCTGTGGCTCTGCTTCTCCTCTCTGGTTGCCTCTCCGCCAGAGGCATAAGGCAGTAACAACAGAAGATTCAGACTCCCTAGACTTAGGGGGCCTGGGGAAGGCCTCCTTGCACCTCCCAGCTGCTGCATGAACTAAGTGTCCCGATTTGTTCCAGTCTGAAGCACGGACTCACTGGAAGCAGTCCAAATGGATGCAGGTCAAACTGTCTCAAAAGGTCCCTCCCTCACCCCTGTCCTCTGCATGTTGCCACCTTTAGTGTCTCTAGAAACCAAAGTACGTAAATGAAGGCCAACGAAAATAGAAGTGAAGGATGATGAATTGAAGCTGGTCATATAGTCCTAGCAATCCAAATAGAATGATTTCATTGTGAAGCAAAACACTATAAATGTAAATGAATAAACTCTTTCTGAAACCTTACTGTTTTCTTCCTAATTTATAAAAGGCAGGTTATATCAAGGATTTCTATTACAAGCTGGTGCTGGTTGGCTGAAGAATATGAGGAGGAAAAAGAAGGATTTGCTGTCCTTTGGAAGGGATGTACAGTGAAAGCCACATTGTGCAGACGCTGAGTGCTTGGGGACAGGGGATGGATGAGTTCGTCTAGACTCGGGCAGCTCTGTACTCACTGCTGTAAGGCAGGGCAAAATACATTCTGTGTCTTCTATGGGCCCCTAATCAAATACAAGTCGTGTCCTTATAAAAGAATGCCATGTGAAGACACAGGCACACACGGGCAGAAGCCAGCCATGTGAAGATGGAGGCAGACAAAGGAGCTATGCTGCCACCAGCCAAAGAACACCTGCAGTCACCAGAAGCTAGGAAGAGGCGAGAAAGGACTTCAGGGGAGCATGACCCTGCCGACACCTGGATTTCATACTTCCAGCCTCCAGAACGGTAACACGATACATTTGTGTTGTTTTAAGCCACCCAGTTTGTGGTAATTTGTTAAGGCGGCCTTAGGGAACTATTATGCTGCCTGATACTCAACCTGACCAGCCTAAAAAGGTCAACTGAAACTAATGGTAAAAAAAGGGTGCAAAGGCATTAAAAACAGCCTTGTTAATGTAACAGCTTTGCATGCTCCAAGGCAAGGCTTCTCAAAAATGTGGTCCCTTGGCAACTCTCCAAAAATGCAAATTTTCAGGCGCCACTTCAGACCTATGGAATCAGAAATTCTGGGAGTGGGGCTCGGCAGCCTGTGTTCTCACAGCCTTCTGGGAGATTCTGATGCCTATGAAGTATGAGAGCCACTGCTTTAAGGGGCAATTTGAATATGAGATTTAAAAGGGGCAGTCACCATTCATGCCCTAAGATGGTCATAATGAAGTCCCTGCTAAAAGGGACTAGAATTTGAGATGGGAAGAGTTACCAAACATAGTTTCTTCCCTGCTGAAGCCTCAAAATACCTCCACATGGAAAGAAGACAATCTTGGCAGCACTCAGTTTAGGGATCTTCCTGTTTCTCTCTAGCTTCATTGCCTACCACGTGGCCCACACAGCTGATTCCAGAATTAGTCACATGCTGTCTCATCCCTTGCCCAGACCTCTCCCTCTGCCTGGGCCACTCCCCAGGCCCCTCACTCCCCATCTCCCTGGCCGGAGCGCATTTACCCTTTGCAGTTCAGCTGTAACGTCTGCTCCTCTTAGGGACTTCCTTTTTGTACCCCAGCCTGGATTTGGTGCCTTCTGCTGAACTTAATAGCATGGCAGGACAGCTGATTTTATTCACTAGGCAGTGATTCCATTAGTTTTAGATTCCTAATGCCTAACATGGTGCTGAGCCAGCAACAGTAAGATTTTATTAAATGAGGAATGAATAAAGCTTGAAGCTCTTTGGGAAGCTCTTCACCTCCTGATGAGGAACCTGAGGTTAAGATACTGAAGCATGCTGTGGAAATACCATGTTATCTGAGAAGGGACCTTTGAAACTATTAGTAGCCATTAGCACCTTTACTCAAATTTGTGTGTCCAGATGGCTATTCTCAATAGGGCCCAGGACAGGTAAATTTTGATTTGGGAATGGAGTGGGAGGGGAAAATGAGTGGTGTTGGAGCGATGAGTATGGAACTGTGGTCACTGCAAAGAGCAGATGTAGATGGTCCTGGCCGGAAGGCCGGGACTAGACCCAGCCATACATTGACCAGGTGAGAGCTAGGCAGCAGCATTATGTGGAGATGATAATACCTCACCCCGACCTCCCAGAGCTTCTGGAAAATGAAACAACATAGATAGGAGAAAGCATTTCAGAAACAAAAATCACAAACGCAAAGTATCGTGAGAGAGGGTTTAGAAAAGGGGAGAGAGGCTGGGCGCGGTGGCTCAAGCCTGTAATCCCAGCACTTTTGAGAGGCCGAGACGGGCGGATCACGAGGTCAGGAGATCAAGACCATCCTGGCTAACCCGGTGAAACCCCGTCTCTACTAAAAAATACAAAAAACTAGCCGGGCGAGGTGGCGGGCGCCTGTAGTTCCAGCTACTCGGGAGGCTGAGGCAGGAGAATGGTGTGAACCCGGGAGGCGGAGCTTGCAGTGAGCCGAGATCCGGCCACTGCACTCCAGCCTGGGTGACAGAGCGAGACTCCGTCTCAAAAAAAAAAAAAAAAAAAAAAAAAAAAAAAAAAAAAAAGAAAAGGGGAGAGACGTTCTACTCCATAAAAATGAGCAAACATTGCCAGGGCAGAATGCAACCCTGGCCAAGTTACTTAACCTCTCTGCACCTCATTTGCCTCTTCTGTAAAATGGACAAGAGTGCAGACTTCATTGGTTTTAAATAATAGGTAAAACAATGCATTTAAAATATCCAGCACAGCTTAAGCATGGATTACAAAGAGAGTACATTAAGGTAGGATAGAAGGTGACTTTTTTTCTCTCAGAGAAAAAGATACTATAATTTCCTTCAATAAACTCAAAGTTAGATTTTGAGACCAGCTGGTCTTGGGTTATATTTTGAGACCTACTGGTCTCAGGCCCTGTGGGCAACAGACACCTGTAATAAGATCACTATCCAAGCCAGTTATAGTCAGCACTGGTTATAGTCAGTGTTCTCAGTTCTAGTTACTTTTTTGCGTCTAGTAACGGAGTACATTTTTTTTTTTTTTTGAGACAGAGTCTTGTTGTGTCGCCCAGGCTGGAGTGCAGTGGCGTGATCTCAGCTCACTGCAACCTCTGTCTCCCAGATTCATGCGATTCTCCTGCCTCAGCCTCCTGAGTAGCTGGGATTACAGGCCTGCACCACCACACCCAGCTAATTTTTGTACTTTTAGTAGAGACAGAGTTTCACTATGTTGGCCAGGCTGGTTTTGAACTCCTGGCCTCAGGTGATCCGCCCGCCTCGGCCTCCCAAAGTGTTGGGATTACAGGCGTGAGCCACTGCTCTGGGCCCAGAGTAAATTTTTTTTGTGCTATAATCTCAGTCAGCTCTTCCTTGTTTAGCCTTTGTAATGGTATGCATTTTGGGGATTTGTACAAAGAAATCTCAGTAGCCAAGGCCACAAAAAAGACTGCTATAAAAAAAAAGACCCCTGGCCAGGTGTGGTGGCTCACACTTGTAATCCCAGCATTTTGGGAGGCCAAGGCAGGCGGATCATGAGGTCAGGAGTTCAAGACCAGCCTGGCCAACATAGTGAAACCCCATCTCTACTAAAAATACAAAAATTAGCCAGCCGTGGTAGCAGGCACCTGTAATCATCCCAGCTACTCATGAGGCTGAGGCAGGAAAATCGCTTGAACCCAGGAGGCGGAGGTTGCAGTGAGCCGAGACTGTGCCATTGTACTCCAGCCTGGGCGACAGAGTGAGACTCTTTCTCAAAAAAAAAAAAGACCTCTACAAAAATCTCTCCAAGCTGGGTGTGGTGACGCACACCTGTAATCCCTGCTATCCAAACTGAGATGGGAAGACTGCTTGAGCACAGGAGTTCACAACCAGCCAGGGCAACATAGTGAGAACCCATCTTAAAAACAAAATCTCTCCATACTAAATCTCCCCACGGAGCACACACAGCACAGACACTCAAAGTGTACATATTAAAAGCATATAGCACACACACAATAGGCACACATGGTGCACATAGTGCACACACAGCGTACAGTGCACACACACAGTGCACACACAAAGTGCACATAGCATATACACAAAGCACACAGCAGTGTACACACACATCACAGTGTGCACACACACCCTGCACACATACAAAGCACACACACAGCACACGCAGCACACATGCACATGTGCACATAACACATATACAGAGCTGCTATTTCTAGAGCTGGCCACTTTCTGCTGCTCCTGCTCAGCCTTGAACTGGCCTGATGGTTAAACCGTAATACGCTGGCCATTCTGCCACTGCTATGTCCTGACAAGTATGACTAGGCCAACACAGGGATCATGGGAAATGGTTAATTATCAGGCTTTCAGAATAAAGTTCAAGGGCCTAAACACTTACCTAGAAATTTTTTACTGACCTTTTTCTCTTCTTCCACCCCTGAAATTGGGCTGTATCTTAGGCCTACCAGTGGCCCTACAGGTACCACTTAATTGTTTGTAACACTGGGGTCAAGGATTTTGCTGACTTTCATGAACACTAGCATTGAGAGTGCCCTAGAGAAGCAGTGACTGTACTGGGTGCCCTGTTTTCCTGTGAAGATCTGAGCATGCTCCCCCCAGAGCTTCTTCCAAGGATACAGCCTGCCTCCCTTGGAGTTTCCCTTTACATTCCCTATAAGGAGACTAAAATGGGGCTTTAAGCACTTTGATATATTCTGAAGAGAGACTGCCAGGGATAGATGGGGTGTCTCCCACCACAAGGGCCTTAATTAGGTATGTAGATGGTCTTTTATCCATTAGGAGGCCAGTGTTCTCAGGCCAGCCACTGGTAAATGATAATAATTCTTGCCGTTTATTGCTCGCTCAGGGACATGATCTCATTTATTCCTCACAACCACTCTCTGATACAGAGATTACTTCCTCATTTTTCTCACAAGACAATTGAGGTTCATAGAGGCCCTGTAACTTATCGGAGCCCCAGAGCTAGCAAATGGCAGGTGTAGGATGGGAAACAAAGGTTTCAAAGTCCATGCACAAGAGGCAGAATTACTTGTGCTTACTCCAGTCCAGGCCGTGGGCCAGTCAGTTCTTATGAAGTTCAGTTGGCTCCCATAGCCTTCTGTTTGCTAGCCTGTCTCACAAGAGTCATCTCCCGCAGCAGCGTCAGTCTAAGCAAACGTGTCAACCAGAACTCTCTGAGGCCCTGCCTGGTATCCCCGGAATCACACTCTGAGTAATAATTGGGGCATGTCTAACATTCGCAGGCCTTTCCTGTTCATAAGTATTTCAACATATATTATCTACACATAAGGCTGGTCCTGTTAGCAATGTTTACAAAATCATTTGCAATTATTTAATTGAAAAGTAATACAAAACAAAAACAACTGTCCCACAGGAGAGAGGGAATAGAGAATGCCCACCTTTCCTGAATGCCCACCACATGCTGGGCAAGGCTCAGGGAGGCATCATAATGTATAAGAAAGAGAAGGAACTTCATAGTTGGAGAAAACTGTCTCGATTCCTGTCTCTGTCCCAGCTAGAAGACCTGAGACAGGTTACTTAACCTCTACAGGCCTCGGTTTCCTCATCTGTGAAACAGTGCTAATGACAGCAATTTTTTTTTTTTTTTTTGAGACAGAGTTTTGCTCTTGTTGCCCGGGTTAGAGTGCAATGGTGTGATCTTGGTTCACTGCAACCTCCGCCTCCTGGGTTCAAGCAATTCTCCTGCCTCAGCCTCACAAGTAGCTGGGATTACAGGCATGCGCCACCATGCCCAGCTAATTTTTTGCCTTTTTAATAGAGACAGAGTTTCACCATGTTGGCCAGGCTGGTCTCGAGCTCCTGACCTCAGGTGGTCCGCCTGCCTCGGCCTCCCAAAGTGCTGGGATTACAGGCATGAGCCAGCACGCCCGGCCCAATGACAGCAATTATGAAGAGTTACTGGGAAAACTAAATAAGAAAATGCAAGCACCTAAAAAATACATAGAAAGAAAGCACCTAGCACCATGTGCAGCACAGATGGGCATCATTCTATCATGATCAACTCTCCTCTGCCTGATTAATCCTTCCAGCATTGCTTTAGAGCAGTGACTACATGAGGCAACAGGTTCTGAGAGGTAAAGTAACTTTTCTAAGATCATAAAACTATGAAGTGGCATAAACCAATAGAGTCTGAATCTGGAGCTCATGTCCAGGTTGTAACGTGGGAGTGCCTTGAATGTGGAGAAGGGAAGATTCTCAAACATGGGCTTTTAATCCCTTACAATTTTTGACTACACTGTTACTCCTGGCTTGGGCATAAACTTTCCACCAGGCTCCCAAAAGCCCAGGTCCTCTCAAGTCCAAGAAATGTTCTTGTTAAAAAAAATAAATAAATAAAATAAATAAATAAACCCTCACCTACAGATGAAGTTGGAAGAAGTGACAACCAGGACAGACGTAAGCCACGGGTTGTGCATGTAGTGGCTGCATGGCAGGGTGTAGGGGGAGCGAGAGAGACTAGAAGCTAGTTGGTGATTGCTATTACTAGATTGAATCCCCCATGCAACTCCAAGCTCTGTGCAGTAAAAGCATTTTAGAAATCCAGAGTAGTGAACGTTCAATACACATTATTCTTGGGGATATTGTTCATGCAATGCTTCATTAGTTCTCAGGGTGTTTGGATTAATCTTAAGCCTACATTACATTATAAACAGGAGTATAACTTGAACTTCTAGCTTCCTTTCTCCACTCCTTTCCTCCATCTTCTTTGGGACAGTTCCCTTTTGAAGGCCTCGTTGCTTTGGCCTAGCCACCACTTAGAGGGCTCAGCCCTTCCCAGGACACTTCCTCCTGCTTGCTTCTGCCCTAGCAACTTGTCCTGGCAGCTGTTTCATAGCTCTGGAATCACAAAGCAATTCCAGAGTCCCCTGGGCCTAGCTCTGGGGCCTCCTTACTCTCATTTGCTCCAAATAATAGCCTTTAATTGCTATTAACATTCCTTTCAAGCAGAAACATAGCATGCACATCTGTGGTCAGCCTGTGATCTACTGTGACCACTGGCCTTTTGCTTCCTGCCATATTTGGAATGTTCTGTTCCATTTTATACTCATAAGTTTGCCTTTCCTCTGTTAGTATACATCTTGGTCTTTAGCTTCTTGTATTTCTAACCTGTTCCCTATTTGCAGGGGAAAGTTATCTAAATTTTCCCTTATCCAAATAGGTTCCCCTCAACCTTCCATTCTTTCCAGTCAAGCATAACTCTACCCTACTTCTTTTATCATATTTATAAAATGTAGGTAGCTAATTTTGAAATTAAAGTATGCAGAACTAGGACTACAGGGTGGAAATTATAAGAAGATAGATTTCAACTGAATAGAAAAAAAGTGCTTCCTAACAACTGGAGCTGTTTAAAAAGTAGAGTGGGGCTGGCTGTGAGGAAACAAGTTCCTAGTCGGTGGAGGTGTTCAAGCAGAGGCTGGGCAACCACGGGGCAGGTGGAATTCGTGCAGCATCACCACTAGGGGTTCTTTTAACCACAGTAGTATATAATTACATGAAAACTTTTCACTGGACATCAGAAATCCACCTGAAATTTTAAGCTTTTTGCTTATTTTTAACTTATCCATTTATGGACTTTTTCAATACTAATCTTGTTTTTCAAGCTGCAGGGCAGCTCCCAACTGCTTTTCACCATTTTAGTTACTGGAGTAAATTCCATTAGTATGAACTTCTGGATGCCCATCATCTACTTAAGGTGGAGAAAAACATTGTTCTTATTTTAAGGATAGGACAGCCACAAAGTGGTCAAGTATAAAAGTCCATCTCTTTTGGATTCCCACAACACTTGTCAGCTGTACAACCACCACCATCCGCCCCTTCCCATATTTACTGAACAATTACTGTATGTTTGGGACTGAATGCAATACAAACATGACTCAGATATTGACTCTGTTTTTAAGAAGTTAACAGTTTAAGAGGAAACATAAGAAAAGTACATAAATATAACAGGAGCAGCATTTTTTTTTTCTCTGTAAAGTATCTAGTTAGGCCTTGTAGAGTATCTAGGTTAGGCCTGGTAGACCACATATGGTCTCTGCTGCATCTTCTTCTTCAGTTCCTCACCCCCTTCAACCATTAAACAAATGCAAATACTACTCTTA